>NC_085063.1:5284046-5610198 GCF_963662255.1 Cinclus cinclus
GATCTCTGCTCTGTGATCCTGTCTGCCTATTACTATTGGAGACAAACTGGAGAAAGAAGCTTTCTTCATAAGTGAGCTCAATATTAGGCATATAAATAATGCATCCCTCAGCATTATTTAGAATGCAGTAGCATCACTGTGCTGTATCATATGCAATTTCACATTGCTGCTTTTTAACTGCTTTCCTGCCAGGCATACCCTTCAGAAAGTTCTAAAGCAGCACCAGCTGCTTGTTTGATATTTTCCTTTCTGGTATTGCTACTAGTTATGCTGAGAAGTTTTCCTACAGAGGGCACAGATGAGGTTTAAATTACAGTACCAGTGAGTACAATGCTGTGTAAAATACCATTGATGTGACAGTGAAAAATGATGTGCATAAGAAAAATGGCCAGCAAGCCCCTAGTAGGATGAGATAACTATTCGAGGCTTGCTTTTTGGTGTTAATTCTGTGCTTGGAGAGACTTTTAAGTTATTGCAGAGTGATAATAGCAGAATATACTGTTCCATTGGTCAATTGTCCCATGTCGACCTGTTTGCTTTGATTTTCTTTCTTTTTTTTTTTTTTTTAATTGTGAGAGAGAATGCTTTTGTGTCCTACACACACATACACAAAATCCGGAATAACAATGCTGAGGCTTATCTCTGTAAGATCAAATGAAAGCCGTGGTTGAATGTTCCGTTTGTTTCTTAATGAGTAGGGTCAGGCTGTGCCCTGTGCTTAACAAAAGCATATGTGCAGATATTGTTCTGTTATGATTACAGTACAATTATATCGTGTCTGTAATAGATTACTACATCTGGCCTTTTCTTAGTTTAGGAAATCAAGAAGGAGATTAGTTGATTAACTTCTGAGAATGCACCTAAATAATTAGAAATAAAAAAATCCTTTCTGTATTAGCCACATTCCTGTACAGTCAGGTTTGGGAGAACAGTTCTTTTAGGTTTTGAATGGGAAGCTGGTCTGGTTTTATATTTGATTTTTTTTTTTTCCCCCTCTTAGGGAAATGGGGAGTTTAATATTTTTTGTTTTCCTTTTTATTTTTCCTTTAATAAAGACAACACTTTTGATTATTCATCTGTGTATAAGCCTGTTTTTATTTTGAAACAAACCAAATAACAGTGACAAAGTAAAATAGGAATTTAAGAACTACAGCTGGGAAATGCAGTAGTTTATTTCATATATGGCAATGTGCTGTATTACAATAATTTCATCTTTCATCTTACTGTTACATCTGTGTGCAGCAATTGCTTTCTGTTCTACCCAGTACTTTAATGCAAGAGCCTCCCCTTGGGAGGAAAATGGGGCATGTGAAATACAACTGTGTTTTTTCAGACATATATTTGTTTTTATTTAATACACCAAAATCTCAAAACCTTGTGTGGGTAGGAGGCATCCACTTTATCACAGCATACATCTGTTTTCTCTAATCACTGCCCTTCACTTGAGGACACATCCCATTTCCCAAGACATGGGGCAGGAAGTGCCAAAATGATGGTTAGGAATGAATGGCTGCTCCCAGCCTGTGCTGGAACTGAGCTCTGGGCTGCAGTAGGAGCTGAAGAGGTGGGAAGAGCTTACCTGGTGTACTAGTTACTGATCACCATCTTGGCAGGCTCTGAGCTTTTATTTTTGGCTTCAGCTCCATTTTATGACCAGAAGCTTGTATTTGTTTATTACTGGTGTTTAATTTTGGCAGGAGATAATGATCTTGAGGAATGCTGAAGCTTTGATTTGCTGCCCAGGGTCTGTCATGGGTGAAGTGCAACTCCCAACACATTTGTGCCCTGGCTTCTCAGAGTGAGGGGATAGTGCTGGTATTAACTTAGAATGAAACATTTAAATTTCAGGCCTGTTTAACCAACTTGGTGTTGGAACTTTCCTAGGTGTTTTAAAATTATTTTTAACTGTTGTAAAATCAAAAGACCAGGCTGGAAGGATCTTCCAGGAGTCCTCTTGATCCATAACTTGACTCAAACTGTACCTGGCTGCTCAGTGTTGTCTCTGTGGGCTCTGCACTACTGCAGCTGCAAGGTGCCCACTTTCTTCCACATCTTCTCCTTGGCGTTGGCTTCCAATATTCTGATCACTTATTATTGACTCTTAATCCTCACCCATCCTCTCTTAAAAACCTTCCTCACCTGGGCTGTGCACAGGTAATTTGATGGCAGAGGGCACAGTTTTTCTGCTGCCTCTTCTGCTGACTACAGCCATCATCCTGTGCTTCCTACACCATGTGCATTCTTTTATTTCTCTGCATTTATTTCCTTTTCATTGCCCTGGCTTTTGAGTTTGGGCAGACTGTGTTCTGGCAGTGTTTACTGTGTGATTAATGCCCTTAGGTGCTATGGTAATACAAATAATTAATGAAGGGCTCTTTAATTCTTTTTCATAATAAATGTTATGTGGCATGTTTGAAATACAGCTAAGATGGAGCCACGAGGACCAAAATAGTCATATCTGTAGTTATTCTGGTATATTAAAATGCACACTTTTATTATCAGTAGCCTTCTATGTCCTTCAGGCATTTAAAATCCTACCATACTGAGTAGGAATGAGAAAATGAGAGTTGCCAAAAGGAAGCTTCTTTCATGCCAAAATCCTGAGTTGTAATTTGGGAAGGCTTCTCTGTTCTTCTGGCCACCAATGTGAAGTTAACATGTGTGTTCTCCAACCTTCTGCAGAAGCTGAGCATGGATCTCCTGTGTGACCACTCCCCCGTGCTGGGACCAGCATGGGGGGATTTAGTTCAGTGCTCTGCCTCAGATTTGTATTTCAGCAGCCTCGTTACTGAGGCACAAAGCACCAGAGATCATAACAAAGCACAGAGCCTGTGAGTTAAGGTGCTCTTTTCTCTGTGCTTCCAAACTCTTATAATAAAAGCAGACACAGGTACAGTTCCTGGCTAAGGCTTAAAGGGGATTTTGTGGAGTGCCAAACCAAGTGAGGATACTTGATTTACACAGTTTTATGTGCAAAGCTGGGGAAGGCTTTTGCAGTTACAGGTTTCTCAAGACTTACTCCTCCTCTGAGCGTGAGCAGGTGATAACAAACTGTTTGGCTTGCACATATGAGAGAGATTATTTCCCTCTCTGTTAAGTAACATTTCAATTCCAGCAGTGCTGGTACAATGTGATGCTCTGCACTGACTTCAGCTTGTGTTCAGCAAGAACACCTGGCTATTTGTGTGTTTTAGAGCAGGGTAACTGCTGGGGTGTGATCCCTGGCAGTCAATGGAGTAGGGAAGAGCAAGCAAAAGTCACATTGCAAAGCCTTGTTACCTTCAAGAGGAAGGTTGGATGATGTGGCCTGAAGGGTTTCTCTGGAGACAGGGAGAAAAAGAAGTTTTCACCTGAGGTATCTAATTCCATTTCTCCTTGAATGTACCCACATTTCTGTTGATTTTATCTGTTAGCTACTTTTAAAAAAGAGCAGACACGTCATTTGACACAAGAGACTGTTGTAGTTCTTGGCTTGTGGTGTGACCTGGAGGATCTCACCATTGCCCTGTGGGATGGACTGGGCCATGGTTTGCCTTGCTGCTGAGAAGGGTTAAGGCATCACCCTGGCTGAGAAGCAGCACGAGCTGCAGCAGGTTCCTGCTGGGCCCTGAGCACCCTTTTTCCTCTTGTCCTTCAACTTAGCTACACGGCATGCGTGTTTTTCTTTAGCTCCTGGAGAAAACAAACAGCAGAGTCCAAAAAAGACAGGGTTTTCTAATCTCCCATAGAAAGGCAATGGAAATTTGAAAGGAAAGGAAGGCGATAGTATCGCCTGCACTGAGATGGCAATTATGGGTCATGGGAGGAAGTGTATAAAGCCTTATTGAGTGGAGATAGCTGAGGTGGCTCCAGGGGCCTGCATGGTGCGAGGAAAAGGCTGGAGGAAACCCTTATCAGACCTGCTATCCTGTCTCTGTCATTCCCATACAGATTAATGAGCTCCAGGATGCCCTCAGCCGTGTTCAGACCGGGATCTGTTTATCCCAAAATAGAAGGCTCTGTCTTGTGCCAGAGTGTCATATTCCCAGGCCAGCAGTACCATTGTGTTTTATTACCCCATTGTATTCAGGGGTTATGTCCAAACTTTTCCTCTTAGCTCCTTAATCACTGTTTTGATGGATGAGCTCCATGAGAAAAGCTGCTGCAGGGCCGCTGTCTCTGCCGAGGACTGAGCGTGGATCAAAATGGTGCTTGGCACTTGATGGGGCTTGGCTTCCTAATTGTTCTTGCACCAGCTCCAGGCAAAGCAAGGTGGAGGTCTCCGTGTTTCCTGCACGAAGCCCTGAGGAAGGAGTGGGATGGGGATCAGAGGAGCAGCTGCCTTTGGGCTGTGCTGCCCTGCCAGACCATCCTGAAGGACGTTTGTGGGATGGCATCGGGGAGGGTGAGAGCCAGATCCGTGTGTTTGGGAGCATGCCCTGCCCTGCTGAAGGCCAGGTGTCCTTCCCACCCCGGTGTGCAGGTGCTGGGGGCTGACAGCAGCTCCATGACCCCGCAGTCATTAACTCTGCAGGACGTGGGGCTCCTGCTGAAGGCTCCTGCCTGCTCTGCCATTCCCCTCGTGCAATCCTGGGGAATTATCCATATCTCTGACAAGAGAATAGGTTACTAATGCACCAACACAGCTGTTTTGACACTTTTGATGAATAACATTCAATACTATTAATTGGAACAATTGCTTTTCATTTAACTAAATCACTAGAATTGCTAAACTAAATTGAAACGGAATGTAATTTTGCCTCGCTCTCCTTTAATATGGGCCTCTAAATGTCTTCTCCCTGAAGAATTAGTAACTTAATCACCTACCAGTGATAACTGTTTCATAGCCCTCAGCTGGAAGGCTTTCCTGCTAAGCAGTATTGCCTGGGAGTAGAGTGTTATAGCAGGGAACAAATCCCATCTCTTTCCTTTCTCCCTCTCTCTGCTGCAATATTAATCATATTAAAAATGATTCTCTTCCTCCTTCTCTGTTCCAGAAAGATCTTTATAGATCATCATAATTTCACCCTGCTCCTTTTTGCATTGTATCAATCACTTGGCATGTCTAACAGGGTGCACAACAATTATATCTGTCTGTTATGTTGGAGATGGATTTTTGCTGTCAGTGGCTGGGAGAGGGGCTCTTGTTCATTTTCCAATAAACTTGTCATCCAGAGCACACAACACAAACACCACAGGATAATGTGGGCACCACCCTGACCAAAACCCTTGGAAGATATGGCTACATAGCAAGTGTCTAGCTGCCTTTATTTATTTATTAAAATAACCCCAAACTAATTATGGCACAAATCAAAACAGCCTGAAATGCATTTGCATTACCTTAAATTTATAAGCTAAAGAGCAGGTTCTCTGACCAGGAGCTTCTGTACTCTCCAGATGAAAGAGAGTGGGAAAAACTAAGGCAAATTAAATAAAAGTCAAATAGGTATAAGTCAGAGCACACTAGATCCCCATTTAGACTTTGCTTTTTTGCATGGGGTGGAACAAAGTGGTCTTGGTTGCAGATTAATTCACCCACCTGTATTTCTGGTTACAGAATGAACTCAAATCTGCTGCTGGGGTTTTGCCAACATTTCCCTTCAACACTTTCAAGCTATTAATGACAAAAGGCCTTTCTAAAAGCAGAGCTGTGCAGATTCCTGCAGGGTTCAAGGCTGTTTTCTGAGGATTATGTTCTCTATGCGTGTTCCCACCGAGGTTGAACCTAAGTATGTCCCAGTCATATTCCACTGAATCAAAGAGTTGGTTTTGGTTAATGTGTCTGGCAAATTTATATGTCTGTAATGGATGATGCCCAGAACTGTGATGTTTCTGTTGTGCTTGAACACCTTTTTCTGTTTGTCTCAAAAAATTTAGGGTTCTGTAGCAAAATGGCTTGCTGTAATTAGTTGTGTTTAGTTCTTATTTTTCCATGTACATATCTGAAAAGTCATCTGCACCCATAGTCTTTTAAGTTATGTGAGTAGTTAATTTACTTCTCTGGGTGTTGGTTCTGTTCCCTGTCAGAAAAAATTCTTCCACACAATGAATAAGGACTCCATTCACAAACGGGTAGTGAATACCTGCAATTGTACTGTGAATGATTAAAAAGGGTGCTTCAAAGTGGATTTGGAGGGAGCATTAATTGACATTAGAGAATGAATGTTAGACTAATTCCCCTATCAGGAAAACAATGTGAAGAAACTGCTACACTATTAGGTGCTTGCTTTAATCACACTGCTGGAATTTCTGTTGCTGGTCCTGTTTTCCTCTTAGCAGAGTTGGATAAGCAGATCATCCTTGCTGTGGAGTGGAGACTGAAATACTGCTTTACTGCCTGCAGGACAGAACTGCACCGTAGCTATGCAGCTGGGCATCTATTTCATTTAAAATAGCATTTCTGTCCTGTTTTTAATGCTCTGTTTCTTATACCCCACTCTTGTAGCCTGCTTATACCTGTGCTGAGAATCCTACACCCTACACAACATGATACTGTCCTACAGATGATTTTAGAGAGGGATTCATGGCTGGAGGTGGCCTAAGAAGCTCAGTAAAGCCTGAAATTCTTCTGCATATGGCAGTGATTTACAGGGATTCATTGACTCACAGTCTGGCCACTCACAAGGTATTTCTAAACATAACTGAGTTTAGACCAGTATCTGGGAGGGGAAGGGGAAGTGTGATAAAGCAAATGATGGAAACTTGCAGCTAGAAGTGTTTTGGCAGCTGAGGCTGGAGCAGTGCTGCTTGAAAGATGAGCACTCTGTGAATTGAGGGCATCTCAGGAGAAGTAAATCTGCCTTCTCCAACACAGACTGAGCACTGGCCCAAAGACCCCGGGTAAATAAGAATCAAACTTCACTACAGGACATTTATGTGGTCATGATTTATTGGTGCTCTCAAAGCCTTTGAACCTTTGCAGCCCTTTGGGGGAAATGGTGTGTTACAGGGACTTAAATAAATAAATAAAAAATAAGAAGAAATACATGCCTATAGCTACAGGAAAAACCTATTGTGCCATTTGTTCCAAAAGCCTTGACACGTTCAGGGTTTTTTCCTGAATTTGACTTTTTTTTTTCTTTTCTTTTCTATTTTTTATAGGATTTTGGTCAGTCAGCCAGTGCTGTAGGAAATAAAACAACTCTTTGACAGATTCTTGTTTCTCAGACCCTTTCCCAGCAACTTCCCCCTCTGGTAAAGTGAACTGAGCTGCAGGATTCTGATGGAAAAATCAAACAAACTGGCCGAGCATGGCTGAGAAGTAATAGAAAACTACTTGGATCTCAAGGCCCTGCCAGTGCAAGTTTAACGTAGTGTTGTTCCTTCTGCAAATGTCAAATATCCTTTTCCATTTTCTGCAATGTATCGTGTCCTTGCTTCATCCTCCTGTGAGCAGCCTTTGGTGCTGACTGCTTGGGATGTAGCAGAGACTTCCTCTGTACAGCACCCCTTGCTGTCATAGAATCACAGACTGCTTTGGGTTGGAAGGGACCTTAAAGCTCATCCCATCCCAGCCCTGCCATGGCAGGGATACTTCCACTGTCCCAGGCTGTTCCAAGCCCCAATTTCCAACCTGCCCTTGGACACTCCCAGGGATCCAGGGGCAGCCACAGCTGCTCTGGGCACCCTGTGCCAGGGCCTGCCCACTTCACAAGGGAGAATTTCTTTCTAACATCCAATCTAAATATTTTCTCCCCTCTTTTAGTCCTTTAAACAGTCTCCCCTTGTCCTGTTGCTATCTGTCTCTGTGGAAAGTTCCCCTCTAGATCTCTTATGGCCTCTTTAAGCTCTGGAAAGGCTCTGAGGTCTCTCTGAAGCCTTGTCTTCTCCAAGCCCAGTGACCCATTGCTCTCAGCCTGTCTCCAAAGCAGAGGTGCTCCAGCTCTCTGATCATCTTTGTGGCTTCCTCTGGACTTGCTCCTGTACTCCAGGAGGGCACAAAAGCACTTGATACAAGATGAAAAATATTAATATTACTGTGGGAGTATATTAGATAAATTTTTAAATTTAATTTTGAGATCAGCTGAAGTTTGCAAACTTCTGAGAGAGATGTTGGAACAGTTGAGGCAGAGGGAGGTAACAGTGAGAAATTTCTTGTGTAAGGGGCTCAGCATGGCTCCTATATCCACTCTTCTATGCCTCTGCCAGGAGTCTTCCTCCCCGTGGTTTCTCAATCCTTGGTGTGTTGTGCCTGCCCCAGTTGTTCCAACACATTGACAGTGGATGTGAGCAGGGCTGGCTGCCTCTCCCCAGGGATGCAGAGCTGGCTGTGCTCTCTGCAGCTGGGGTGTAGCTGGCTTGGAGCAGTGTGTGTGGCTGAGAGCTCTGCTGTGAGTCTTTCCTTTTGGATGCTCAGAGAGCCTCCCCCGTGTGCAGTTCTGGAGCACATCCCCTGTCCTCAGAACACGAGTGCGTGCTGGCAGTTAATGAGAAACGCTGGAAGCTGAGTCCCAGGAGATGATTAAACCCCACGAGCCAATTAAAAGAAGTGTAATTACACAGCAGGGACAAGTTGTTAAACAAGCTAGAGGTTATTGTCCTTCAAGTCAACGTACTGGAACAGCCAAGAAAAGCCTACCAGGAAAAACTGGCAGGGCAGTTTTGCTTGGCCTAAGGCTTCATTTGGGGAGGAGTGGGCTAATACAGCCTTTTGCCTTTTGTCTGTGTTCCTACATGGTAAGTGCTTAGAGTCAGTCAGCTGAGCTGCCCCATGACTGGTGTAGGGAAAGCTAAGCTGAAACGCTTCCCTAGGCATGAATTCCCTCTGCTGGGGAAAGGCGTGGGCAGATCAGCCAGCCCAGCAAACCCAGAGCGTGGCTGGCACAAGCTGGGAATGTGTCTGAGGCTGTGGAGCTCTTCCCAGCCGTGCTCCGAGAGGAATTTCTTGCAGAGCGCACTCGGGGATAATTTGGGGAGTCTGATGAATTCTGTGCTTTTATCTGCTCCTGAGTGTCTGCAGAATTCACAGCTTGATGATAACACTGCTGGTGGTTGAGAAAGGCTGGTTTAACTTTTTTTTTTATTATTTTTTATTTGATTTGAGTACAGGGAAGGAGCTTAGAATTAGCAGTTGCTGGTGTTGGAGGAAATGAGTCACATCCCACTGTTTCTTCACATATCCCATCACAGGTGTGTGCAAAGCTAAATCTACCTCATCCTGGCTTGGAGCGGTCTTTATTGGATAAGGACCTTGGGAAGTTTCAGCAAGTACCTCCAGCAAGTGGAGGAATTAGCAGAAAATGTTAATTGCCTGTCAGTCCTTTGTGTCCTGACCACTAGGTGACATCACACACTCAGCGTATTTTGTGAGAGCGTCCAGAGGGAATGTTCACACCTGATTTGCAAAATGGCTTTTGCTCAGGCAAGGCACGAGTCCATTTTTTCAGCCATGCTTTCACTTGAACTCCGAGTGATAATAAAAAACCGAAAGAGTGAGGATGTTAGCATAGAGCAAATGAATGTTCTGAAAATGAGATGGTTTGCTCAGGTAGAAATTGAAATAGTTCTGTTCCACTCTTGGTCAAATTGGTGGAAAACCACAGAAATGCTGCATGGATTTGGCCAAGTTCTGTTCTCAAATGCTTGTCTATGCGACCTGTGATCACTGAAGTCCTCTTGTTGTTCAAGATGACTGTAAGCAATAGTTTCTAAAATCTCTATTGGAGGGAAAGGGTGAGGCTAAGCCTCACAGCTCATCTTACAAAATCAGGGTGTCTAAAGGATTTTGCAATTAATCTTTTTCACTGTGCCACAGGGCATGTTTGTTTGCCTGTGTATTCAGGCCTCAGCCTACAATTAAGAAAACAAATGCAAATTTATCATTAGGGCAAATGTCTCCAGAGGACAGAAGTTTCACTCAGCTTTGAAAAGTGACAGCTGGGGACCCAAACTCAGCCTGGGGAAAACACTTGTAACCTGCTAATGTCCAGGGGTAGGCTGGGTCCACTGTGGGGTTTTAGTGGGATCCTGACTGGAAAACCAGCTGTCCCTGTTGGAAAATCCCCATGGATCAGCTTCTCAGTCAAGGTCAAATCCCCATCTTTTGTACTTTTCTTGGCCATTTTTTCAGGTGATAGATGCGCTATTGACTGGCAGCAATGACAGAGCTTGGAATGATGGGGGAACTGAGGCATATTCAACACACTGGCACACAGCTAACTCATGCTAATGTTCAATAATCCTATCCTGCTGCTACACTCTAATGGCTGTGGGCTTGATAGAGCCCCCTCATTGAACTGGTGTATTTCTTATGGGCCTGCCCGCCCATCCTTCATGAATTTTTATTAAACAAAACTGTAAGCGGATTGATTTTGTACTCCTTTATTGCATTTTTATTTAATTCCTTTCAATGGTGGAGGCTCCATCATGTTATCTCGACGTAAATCATGCTGGGGCAGCATGCCAAAAAAATAAAAAGACTACAGGATCATACTTGCATCCAGCGTAAATTTTACTCCTATAACCTTTATTAGTGTAGATTCATTGATTTTTTTTCCAACTCCCCCCTTCTCCTCTCCATCCCTCCTTTTGGTTAGACTTAGGTCAGAACCTGACAGCTCTCTTTTTAAAGAGAGGAGGATGGACTCTAATTTCTAATGTTAAATAGTAAAAAAAGTAGTTTAGGTTGATTAAAGAAGACCATTTTCCCCCCCTTTTTCTATTTTATGCCCAGCCAAGAAAATAGTTGTGATGCCAGTAGGATCATGGTTAGTCCTGGCTGTGTTGGCTGTGGGATTGCAGGAGGAGCTGTGCTCTGGAGAGCAGCAAGCAGAGGTTTGCTCTCACATCATTTCTTGGGATGGGTGTGTGAGGTGGTTTGGCTTCCCTGCCCTTCTTGTGGCAGATTTGCATTAGTACTGAGCAGCATCTTCTATCCTGAGTTCCTTCAAGCTGCTTCTCATCATCTTTGTGGGGTTTTTGAAGCTGTCAGCAGTAACAATTAATTGTTTTTTAAAGTACCTAAACAGGGAGATCCTGTGTTATGGACTGACCCTCGAGCCTTTCCACTCAAGTCCACCAAAAAACCGAGTTTGAACACTACCCATAAATGCACCACGTTTATGTGGCTTTCTATAAAATACAGTTGGTAGATAAAGAAGGCACCAGTAGGTGGCATGGGAGAATTTACAGCGTAGTTCCAGCTGCAATTTTGGTAGACTATAAATTGCTGACTTTAATTTTTTAAACCACGGCAGTGTGTCCCACAATGCCTTTTTGATTCACTGGCACTCCTGAGCACTGCAGGAAGGGGCTGCACCATCCATTGACTAGTTTGACTATGGATAACAAAGCAGAATGCTAAATCAGGCCCCTGTGTAGTTTGTGTTGCAGGAGGACATCTCTTGCTGCCCTTGGTTTTTGGTTGGTTGTTGTCATGCATGCTCCTGACTTAGAAGTAGTTCTAGGTGGGATTCATATTGCTTTTTTAAGCTATAGGGGCTTGATACAGTTGCACAACATAAAACCTGGTCAAAAGATGATCTTCCAGAGGAAAACCAGTTGAAATGGAAACAGGAGGTCCCTGGCTTTTCTGAGTTAATGTCACTTTGTTGGTTTGGGTTAAGGTTCACTAAACTAGAGATGGGCTTTTGACCTAAACTGCCTTGTAGCCAAGAGGCTTTGTCCATGAAAACAAGGCACAATCAGCAGAGAAACATTTATTGCTTCATTTCTTCCTATTAAGATTAAACAAACAAGCAGAAATATTTGGAAGCTAGTAATCTTTGTGCCTTAGCTCTTCACCAGTACTTATTAGTGCTAATAATTGCTAGTCATGGTTCCCATGGTGGGACTTGTTCAAAAACAAAACAAGAAATGTGTTCTTGACCCAAAACTACAAACGGTTTAAGTGTAGGATAAGGAGGTGATTCACTGGGGAAGAATCACTGAGTAAGAACAATTCAGGGGCGTTATGGCAAAACACATGATTTTCAGAGATCATTGAACATCCACTTAACAGGCAGCTCCTTTTAACATAGCTAAACTGGAGTCTAAAAGTGTTTAGCTACTTTCTTAATTCAATTATATATTAAGTCCCTTACAGTTCTCTAGCTCTCAGTGCTACCAGTTTATTTTCCAGTATTCAGGTTAAAGAGGGTCTGAAATGGGTAAGTAGTGCAGCTTCCTTGGTGTTCTGGGCTGTCTAATAGAAAAATATTCAGAAACAAGCCAAGGGTTCTTCAGTTGTTGATGGTTTGTATTGTCCTGTCTATTCCTTGCAACAGACACATTCCAGATCCTGGTACAAACAGGTCCATTTGTGGCTGGATGCTGCAGGGGGGGTTTCATTTTAAAATGCAAGATGACCAGTAGTTTGCAGATATTTCTGGGTCAATATATTGACAGGGAGAAAGATACAATATTTTTGAGGAGGTAGGGGAGAAATGGTGGGACCTCACCTTTGGTTAGTAAATAGTACATGGCAGAAATATTCAATCTTCATGGGGTTAATGTACTGGTTGTTTATAGTGGTTAAGAAAAGAGTGTTTCTTACAGGAATCATAGTATTAATCAAAAAAGAAAAATGGCAATTGGGAAAGCTAATGACATTCCTGTTGATTTGATTATAACATTAAGATGGTTTAAAGCTGTCATTTCTAATTCTGTTAAAAGAAATAACACGAGTTAGATCCATAGCTTAGTGATTTAGAAAGAATATTTGAAACATCAAAGAGAAAACTCTCAGGCCATTAGAGTTGCTCTGCATTTAATGCATGTTTGGGAAGGGGAAATGGATTGCCTCCTTCATGCTAAATTAGCATAGAGGGACTTGGACTGTCTTGACCTTTTCTTAACCTTGTATACTCGAATTTTAGAATGAATTTGCAGGGTTTACCCCGTGAGGGAGGAACAATAAATTGCTGCCTTGGGAGGGAAATGGGAATATATATAAAAGAAAAAGTGGTGGCTGGAGAGAAAATGTGATGTGGCTGTTTTCTGCTCTGACTCGGTTCACCTTCGCCAAGTCACATCAGGTGTTCAAGCACTTTATTCATTAAAAAGCCCACAAATGGGAAGTTTCGTTCCTCAGTCTTGAGAGATTTAGGAATGTTTTGAGGTACTCTTGTGATGTTGAAGACAATATCTCATATGAAAACAAAGCTACAGTTACCCAAAATATAATGTTTAAAATGAGTCCTTTCAGTGTGAATGGCTTTTAAAATTAAGTTAGGCTTTTGCTTTTGTCCTTCTCTGTATGCCAGGGCAGCAGGAGTCCCCACAGGGACTACTGTTTGTCTAATGTGAACCATCTAATTGGCATTGAAGTCTGAGATTATTTTGGGATGCAGACCGACGTGGCCATACTGAGAGAAGTTCAGAACACTTTGTGGGCATCCCTTAGAGGAGGTGGAGCTGTTGCCTTGGCAGCAAGGCTCCAAGGAGTCAGGCAGGTGAAGGTAGAGCTGTTATTTCTGTAAGGAAAAGCGGAGTGCAAGGTCACACACGCCTCCAAACGCTTGTGAGCCGTTTTGCTACGTCTGAGATTCAGACCGTCCAGACCCCAGTGTCTCATTTCAGACCTTCCAGACCCCAGTGTCTCACATTCAGACCTTCCGGACCCCAGTGTCTCACATTCAGACCTTATGGACCCCAGTGTCTCACATTCAGACCTTATGGACCCCAGTGTCTCACATTCAGACCTTCCAGACCCCAGTGTCTCACATTCAGACCATCCAGACCCCAGTGTCTCACATTCAGACCATCCAGACCCCAGTGTCTCACATTCAGACCTTCCAGACCCCAGTGTCTCATTTCGGACCTTCTAGACCCCAGTGTCTCACATTTGGACCTTCCAGACCCCAGTGTCTCACATTCAGACCTTCCAGACCCCAGTGTCTCACATTTGGACCTTCCAGACCCCAGTGCCTCATGTTAATGTAGAAATCTCCGTGGATTGAGCGGAGCTTTGAAGCTCTTTGCCCGTATCTCGTCTCTCTCTGCCCTAGACTCCTCCTCGCAGTGTAATCCCACAGTCTGGCAAGCTCCATAATAAGTGCAGATAGATGAGTGTGTGTACATCTCCATTAACATGACTGTGCAGGCTAATGATGGGGACCTCCTGCTGCTCTCCGCTTGTTTTCTGTTGATTGTTATGTAATGTTCGGCAGCGGGAGGTAAATTCCTCTCCAATTTTGAGGCCCGTTGCAGCATGCAAACCCCACTGTGAGAAGTCACGGTGATTGAGCTTTCGAATCGAGTCCCACGCTGGTAACTATAAATCAGCCCTATTATACACTCCGCCCGACAGCCGGAAACCTTCCGCACTGCCTGTGGCACAGCGGAGCCGCACCGGAGTTTGTTTTGTAACTGCGAGCACTTTGTGCCTCTGAAAGCCTCCGATTGAATTTTGGTGGGATGTTTTCTCTCCTTCGGATAAAGGCCCGAGGCTGCTCGGGTGCTGAAGGTCAAGCTGATGCTCAGGATGTGCCTTTGAAGAGCGGCTGCTGGGCTGGGGGAGCGCAGGGCTTGGAGTGTGAGAGCTGTTCTGGTGGTGGAGTTTGCTCCAAGCTGCTCTTCACTCATCTCTCCAGGCAGCCTAGGAGGATGCTCTGAATAGGCTGCATTCTCCACTTTAGCAAGAACAAAGTGATGAGTGTGGGGTAAGGGAGTCCTTGCAGTGAGGTAATTTGAAATTGTAAATTTGGGGTAAATTGTAATTTGTAGACGTGCAAAGGCAAGAGAGAATGCCAGGAGCCTTCCCAAGCCCTCTCAGCACAGGCTGTAGAACCCCTCTGTGAGTCCAGCAAATCTGGAAGTTATTAATGTTACTGCTCCTTCCTCTAGTGCAATGAGTTGGGTTAAGGCTGAGTGGGCACAGGGCAATAAAACAGTTTGAAACAGCAGAGCTAGGTTGTTGCATGATTTATCAGGTGAAATTCCCTGGTCTTTGCTTATGCAGGGAGAGAACTTAGTTTTTTCTAGGGTTATTTTCATAGATTTCAAACCTTCCATCTTAGACTTGCTTTCTCTTGTTCCTTGTCTCAGGCTTTTTGTCAGTGTTACTGAATAAAAGCAAATAATTTCAGTGCAGTGTGTGGAAAAGAGGTATTTCTGTGAGTTTCAAAACTTCTGGGTGCCAAGCTGCCTTCTGCAAGCACATGGGAAGCAGCAGGATTTCTACTGACTATGCCCTGTTCTTTTAAATGCTAGGGAAAAAAATAATCTTAACAGAATGTAAGCATTTGATTTCTAATATTGCAGTTATTATCCTCAGTAGTAGATAATTCTTTGGCTGTTGTAATGAATACAAAGCAACTCAACATCTCTCTGTGGCCAGGCTGAGCAGATGGGTGAGCACAACAACTTGAGCTGCCCAACTTGATCTCTTAGCTCCTGCAGCAGTCACACACACACAAGTACAGAGCCCCAAGATTCAATTCTTAGTGCTGCAGCCTGATGCTACAACTATTTTTGGCTTTGTGGAGCCTAGAGAGGGGTTTTGACTCAGGAAGGATGGAATGTACAGTTAAAAAGCAAGGCAGTGAAGATATTTGCCCTTTGGGAAGCAGCATTTCCTTGTGTGCAATTGGCTTGGAGTTCTTGCACTTTTCCCACTCCACTTTGTACTGCTGAACCTTGCAAGGTTGTTATTAAGCTTAATTAATATATGGAGTCGCTTGAAAATGTGTGGCCAGTTCCTCAGCTGGTGTAACTGGCATGACTCCATTGGACTGAGCAGATCCATGCTGGTGTATAAAACCTGGGAATTTGGCTTGTGAGTGCTCTTGCCAAGTAGCATTTTGTGCCCAGGACAAGCCCTAGGTGAAGGTTCTATTCAGCTCCCTTACAAAAGGAGCTGGCCACAAAGTAGATCCAAATAGTTGAGTGACAGGCCCCCAGTACAAAATTTGTGGTTTATCCCTGTTTAATAGTCAAAGAGTAGCAAGCATCTAGGTAGAGATATATAGTCTAGTCAGCATCTGATGGGCAAATGATGAATGGGAGCTTGAGAGAGGCTTCAGATTAGCCTCACATGCATAAATATCACATGTCAGTGACAAGGACACTGCAGGTCACTGAATTGTATTTGTGCTCATTCATGGCCTTTATAAACTCTGTCCTCCTTGAGTGTGTTCCCTCCAGGACAAAGGGAAGCATGGTCAGATGTCATTGTAGCTGGAAACCTTGTAATAAGTGTTAGTTCTGTGCATGGTGTACAAATAGGTATTTAAAATATTTATGTGGTCCCATTATCCCCTTTGCCTTCCCTTTTCATGCTCCTTTCATCTCTTTTCCTATTTCACACTATTTTTAGTAAATTCTCACTTCTTGAAGTTACAGGGGAAAATAGCTGTCAGATCATTCTGACTTCCCCTTTACAAATGCTAATAAACTCACTTTATAGTGCATTTTCTTGTCTAATTGCAGGTTACACACCCAAACCTTACTTAAGAAGACTTGTAAAATGAATGTTGTAGTCTTGAGTGTATTTTAACTTTCAACAGTATCAGCTAATGAAAACAGCAGTCAGACAATGATGAAAACTTCAGCAATTAGAAAGCCCAAACCTGAAAAATTAAGGCTGATCCATTCAGATAAGACAATCTAACTTAAGTGAATTTCTTTAGTTTCTAACATTAAGCGTTAATGTTGACTTTAGAGTTAAAAATGTTAACTCTAAAGGCTGGGAGTATGTTAATAATTGCTAATGATAGCTGAGTTATCATCTTTGGGATACTGGGTGAGAAGCTTTGATTAGCAGACAGGCCCAGGGTACCCGTACTGCTGGCCTTGTCCTTACATTAGGACATGTGGGTTATTGAAACCTCTCCACTCTGACTGATCTCAAGCTTCATTAATTTGGCTGTCATTTTGTAAGCTGTTGCCAATTAGCGTTGGGGTTTTCCATGTTGTTTATTTCATAAGCATAAGAATAACAATAAAAGCAAGCTCTGGCCCATGAAGTGTTTGGAAGAAGCCCCAGTTGTTGTGTTCTGTTGTTCTTTGATGTTAAGAGACACTGAGAGCATGCACATTTGCTGTTGTCCCAGATAGAGAGCACACAGAGTTTGTGTGGCTTTGTCTCCAATCCCCAGAAATCGGTTTCACTTGTTTTATCTCAGGGTTTTGAGAGAGTTGGCACTGAAAATTTTGTAATGGAGACAGTAATTACACCTCGGTGTGAACTAAGAAAGAGACCAAAAGCTTCTGGAAAACTCATCAACCCTGTCCTCAGTACCTAGGGCAACACCAAGCCTTGGGGAAGAGCTACAAGAGGAAACCTCAACTGAGCTGAGGACTGGCTGGGATGGAGAGGGGACTTTCAGCTCCCTCAGTGGAACTGGGAGGAAGCCAGCAAAGGAGTGAGCTGCTGCTTCTTTTGCCTCCGAGCAGGAAGGCAGGGCTGGCAAAATGCAGCTGCCAGATTTGACTGACCTCAACCATCCTAGGCTTTCCTGAGGCCATCTGCAACTGGAATATCTGCTTTCTCAGCACACTTATGGAGCTGCAGAAGGGCAGAGGACTAGGCAAGGAGACATTGAAAATGTAGGACTTATGAAATGGTGAAACGTGCTTCTACCCAGAAGATATTTTGAAGTTCAGATAATTTGAAAGTGGAGGCAAAATTGCTCAAGCTCTGGTGAAGTAAAAGAATTGGAGGTTGAAAGGAGCTGATTCAGCACGAGGAGAGTGAGGAGGCTTTGCTGGACCCTCTGCAAGGCAGTGAGAGGGAGATGCTGTGCTCTGCTGACCCCAGTCATGGGATGACCAGAGCTCAGTGCTGGGATGGCATCGCCCTCCTCCTCTCCCTCTCAGCTTGGGGTTGTACAAAACATTCCCAGTGTTGCTGCTCTGCTGCAGCCCCTCAGGCTCAGGCAAGTCTATCTGAATCTAATAGATTACTGTAGTACAAATTGTATTGGCACCAGTCCTAGTTAGTGTTGGGTTCAACGTGTGTGCTGGGAAGGCTCGTACGGCACACAGCGAGCAGCTCTGATAAACCCAATGCCTATTTCTGTGGAAATGGGAGTACGCTGTTGTTCTGCAATGAGGAAAATATATTAATATTTTACTGCAGTGACATCTTGTAAATATTACAAGCATTTGTCATGGTTGTTTTCTGAGCACATTTTCCGAGCACATTTCTGAGCAGTAGGAAGAACAATATTTGAACAAAAATACACTTTTGGTTGGAGACATCGCTGGGTATTAATATCCAGGCTTTTTCTATTTTTCTCTTTCTTTGTAGGGTGGGGGGTGAGGGTGCGCGGGAAGTATTTCCCTTTGAATTAATTTCTGTTTTGCTGTCTCTTTTGAAATACTGTCTGCAGTACAGAGTAGTCCTGAAAGAGGGAATGCCAGTTAACAGCACTTCAATATGATCGGGATAACCTTTAATAGATCAGTTTATTATCAGTAATCAAGTGAACATATTAAATATTGATATGAGAAGTGGTAAGACTCAACTTTTGCAATAAAACAATAGTGTACCTGAAAATATATATATATATATATACACATATATATATATATATATAAAATTTCTTCGCCTTTCTCCAGGATCAGATAGCTGAGGCCCTTTATTTATACTAAAACATATGAAAGCTGAAATGGAGATATTTTGAATATTCATAGTTACAATCTGCCCATATCAACATGGTTTTCTTTCTGGACTTAGGAGATTTGAATTTATCACAGGCTGGTTTATATTGTCAAGGACGTTGAAGGGGCTTGAAACTGCCAAGTCAGCTTTGGGTGCCAGGGCAACCCAACACAGGTGGGAGAGCACAGAGATTTTCTTTGAGAACAGTGTTGGAGATGCTGGGCAAGGGCTGCCCTCAGTAATATCCCAGCTAATACTTTCTGCTTTCCATCCAAGTCACTTCCCAGTGAAAGTTTGTTGACCAGTTTGTGTTTTCAAAGTGATTATATCATCTGGATGTGAGGTATTGTATACTTGTGGTGTCCAGGCAAGATTTCTGGCAGCACTGACTTTTTTGTGCCCAGAAATGGCTTTACATAGACTGCATGGCAGGAAGTAGGGAAATTTCTTATTCTGAAAAGAACTCCTTTAAAGGTATTCCTAATTCTGCCTCATGGACAGCACCAATCAAAAAGGCAAACCATTCATCAAATTTAGAAACCAAGCATCTCTGAAGTATGATGCCTTTGTCATGGACATTCATTAATTTGGAATGTCAGTTTATTGTAAAATGCATGCTTTTAGAATCAGAAGCCTTTTGGTTGAACAGAATATGGAGATACACAGCTTGTTTCCTATTTTACTTCTGGCCGTAGAGAATAACTCCCATGGTGGTCAGGGGTTTATAGATACAGAGGATGCTGTCAAGAAGATATTTAAAGATAAAATACAAACTTGTTGCAAATTTTGGTAGAGCTCCACCTGAATTCAGTTCTGTCAAATCAGAATAAATTGCTGAATTTTCATTGTTCTCACGATATCTCAGTTTGAAAACAAAGCATAAATATTTACTTGTGAATTTTTTGAGTGAAACATTCTTGATTTTTCTTTTGAAACTTTTGGAAAACATTCTGGTTTTACTTTTTCTCCTTTTCATTAAGCATTAGAGTAGAATACATTGGAATTACAATCAGTTGAGGTTTTTTTTGTTTTTTTTTTTTTAATACACAGAAAACTTAGACTAATTTTATTTATTTATTTATTTTAGCTGTGTTCTAACTGGACCAGAGCCAAGTTTGGGCATTTCAAAATTGAGCTTCCTTTTGTTTGGCACAACTCTTGATGAGTTGGTCAGGTCCACGATAGTCTAAATATTGGTGTAATGCATTTAGTGCACCATCCAACACACAGAATAATGCTATTACATTGTGAGCTCAAGGCTCTTAAGTCTGTTGAACTTTGAGGTATGGCAGCTTCCTTCAGCAGCTGAAATGAATTTGGCATCACACCAGTTCCTGTGGAAATTATAAGAATGTGCAGGACCCTTCTGCTTCAGACCTGTGGATCAGAACAGAAGGTCAGCACTCATTTACATTGTAGGTGAAAAGGCACTTCAGGAAGCTCGAAAACTCTCAAATGCAGACATCTCCACCCTTCTTGCTGGAAAAAAAACACCTTTTTTGAAAGGTCTTCATGCTGAGTGTTCTCTGGCTGAATTTCAAATGAAGGAAAGCAGTCCTGTTACTTAAGGGAAAACCCTAAGTAATAAAAATTTTGTCAGCAAAGTGATATATGCCAGGGAGAAGCTAAGGGTCAACCAAAAGTGAAAAATATAATGATTAATACAAGAGAGAAACATGTGTTTTTTGAGCCATAAAATAGATTATATTTGGTTCCTTAAACTGTGATTAGGAACAATATAGCTTGCACTGCAAATTGCTGAATTTGGTTTTGCTATCTCTGTGTGCAGGAAGAATTTGTGAATGCAAAAGTTTTTCTCAATGCTAACTGTTAAGGGTCAAATACAGTGTGTGCACATTACAGATCAGTTCCTAACTATCTGCAACAGACCCCTCCACCTAAATAAACAGGGAAATGCTGCTTGTGGCAGTGAAGATAAACAGCAGGAAGATGGGAGCTCCACTGCCCCAGAAGGACAGTGCTGCTCATAATGTGGGTGTGCCTTTGCTGCCAGCATCCAGCATCCTCTTGAAATCTCCTCAGGTATTTTAATGAAGTTGTTCTCAAACAAAAATTCTCCTTTTCCCAGCTTCAGAGCAGGACTGGTTTGCATTCAGCCAGCTTGGAGCCCGGACAGTGTTACCACCCACATCTGTCTCCTCATTGCACAGATCTGAGCCTGGCACTGGCTCACAGCTGGTCCTGGTCTAGAGCCCTGGCCCACACACTGAATGGCTGCAGAAATGTGCCTGCTGAATTCAAAGTTGGGTTTATCTTTATTGTTTTGACAACATTCGTTTTTTATAGCTCTAACAAGTGGGGATTTTTTTTTTTTTGCAAGTGGAGTAGGCATATATAATGTTCTACCTCATTTATCTGAATTCAAACCATGTATTATGTAAGTGAAAATATGTTGTATTTCCCCAGGTTACTTGAAATAGGAATGGAAGATTGATGTCTTCTCTTAGTGCTAATATGTAACATTTCCTGTGTTTAAATGAGTTGTCTTGATACCTGGAGAGGTAAGAGTTGATAGTAGTACTAAATTCAGGAAAGCAAAACATAGCAGGGTCTGTTCTTCAAAAGAATTGAGGGGATGTAGAGCTGTAAATAAAGCTCCATATCCCCTGGTGCAGAGCTCCCAAGTCTGGAGCACTGAACTGGACTGATTCCAGTGTGTTTTGATCCTGGCTGAAGGAATCATTAAACTGCTAAAAGCAGTTGAAAAATGAAAATACATTAACACCTTCCCCCCCTCCCCTCCCCCTTCAAACCAACGAAATACCAGCTCCCAAAGTTACGAGGTAGGTTAGATGCTTGTTTTGGTGCCTGCTGAGAAGAATGGGAATTTTTTACTTGCTCTCATGAGGCCTAGCCCAAGTCCACAGGGGTGGGATTAATTTAAACTGCAGGCTGTGCCTTGGAGCCCTGTGCTGCCCTGTGTGAGCAGCCAGTGTGAAGCACTGTGAAACAGGAGCTTCAGGAATGGGGTTTACTGTCCTCTGTCCCCGTTGGAAGAAAATAACTGCTCTGAAAAAAAAAAAAAAAAAAAAACACATTTTCTCCTACTGGTCATGAAGGGGAACTTGATAATGTACCTGCATGTAGGTGTCCCTATTTTATTTGTTTCAGTTAGATGAGATGAATTCTGTGCTCAGCAACTGGATCAAGATTACAGTGGGGATGGGACATAGCAAAGAGACAGGAGAACCCTGATGGCTTGGACGCCAGGTTGTACGTGTGTCTCCTGATTTCTTTTGTGTGTTTTATATGTGTGCTGGTTTTGAGGAGTAATATGGAGTAAAACCTAGCAGGATGTGCTACCAGGGGCTCCTTTAAGGAGTGCCCAGGCACATCTGGCTCGCCGTGTGTACCTGAGGCTGATCCTGGCGGTGCAGTTGAGCTGCACTTGCACAAATTGTGGTTTAGAACTTGCTCCCAATGCAGAGGCAGCAATCGGTGTTTCAGGTGTTGATTTTTCCTTTGAAATCCCTACAAGAAGGATGTGTGCAATTAAGGGCAAGAACAACCAAGGTGAGACAGATCACAAACCTGTGCACTATCTTTTTATTACCTTTGTTTTACTCAATTCCCCAAGGCGGTGTAACCAAAGCCTTTTAAAACATCATCAGACAATTCTTTAAATAGTCTGAGTTTGCCACATCCCATCAAAAGCAAAAAGGATAACTTTGAAATGCAGAATTTTAAAGATGCCTGTCTCACTCTCTTATTTCAAATGAAAGAATAAGGGGGAGCATTGAGACTTTTTGTCAATTGGCCCGTATTGAATCATTGCTGTTTTTGTGGCACCCACATTAAGTACAGTCTGGGTACTTTGCAGGTAGAGACATGGTGCTAAAAGGAGTAACATTTCAAATACAAGGGTCAATCTCTCCCATCCTCTGGATATGAACTAGAGGTGGTGCTTAATTCCTTGTTAGGAGGGGAAAACTGACTGACAGGAAAGAGTTATTTGTCTCAAAATATCGCACAAATATCTTTAAGTCTGAGCTCAATTCTAAAAGCATTCACTGGTCTCTCATTTCACTGGAGCCCTATACAAGTGCTCTCATGAGCCAGTGTTGCAGGATCAAGTTGTTCTCGGCTGTAATAAAGCTGAAAGGAAGATGGACACCTTCTCTTGTGTGTATTGCTGGCAATGTGCTCGTGGGTGTAGGCACAGTGCTGGGAGCAGTGCCTGCACTACAGGAAGCTTTATTTATTGCCAGAGCTGGAACTACAACCAAGCTTTCCTAAAGGTGACTAATTTCTTTGTCTTTAATATGTGATACTTCAAGTGAACAGTTGTCATGTTTAAGTGTGTGCTTTGCTAAACTGAGGCCTTGTTTGTGATGAGGGAACTGTTCTTAAGCTTTTGGTACTGTGAAGACTGTTTCCCATTAGGTCATAAATTATTTACATTCAGGTCTAGCAAAATCCCCTCTGATTTAAAGTGATGTATGGGAGAGTCAGACCTATAAACTAAGTTTGAATAATTCTTATGGTAGATCTGGAAATATTTAAGATCATTCATTTTTTTATAGTACTGTAAATTTTAAAGAATTTAATTTTTTAAAAACTTGTTCCTTGTGCTCTGTCATATAACTTGACTGTCAGGCATTGGACCCATAAGCACCCAGTGCAACATTTCATGGTGCATGTTCATCAGCTGAGATGGATCAGTTTGGCATGGATTTTATAACAAGCCACAAAGAAATTGCAGGGGGACAGAGCCAAGTGATGGCTTTGGCATAGTCATAGTGCAGCCTCGATGCATGACTATGAGGACAAGGTCATTTGTCATTAATTAATTCCAGCCTCTGTTGTTTGGCTTCATCCTGTGAAGTGTTGTGGGTATAATATCTTCTAGAGTAAAGGGTTTTGTCTCTGAGCCTCAGTTTCTCTCAAGTGGAATAGGCATGTCCTTGACTTCACCTTTATGGAGCTCTGAAACTGTCAGAAGGAAAACGTTGCACCCTAAAGCGAACTTTCACAACCCCTCAGAGTCCTGAGGTGCCCTGGGCATTACCAACCTTTGGAATTCCTCCTGAGATCCCCCAGTCCCTCACAGCTGGATGTCACACCTCTGGACGGTGGCAGCATTGCCTCTCCCAGGCTGCTGGCTGAACCACCACAGACACACAGGATTGGAGGTGTCAGGCTGCAAGACCTTGAAAAGAAGTGGGAATGAAAGGTGCTGTGGTTTGCTCCTGTGTGTACACAAGGATCGGTCTTGGTGCGTCCCTTGGGTTTCAAGGGCGTGTAGAGCTCTGTAGCTTCCAGGTTATTTGTGGTGTGAGGGCTGTGCCAAGAGTCAAAATAGGCTTTTCTGCTTGGAAAGCATCCCAATGTGGCAAAACCAACATAAGGAGATGAATAATAGAGTGATTCTTTATCTTGAAGTCTGAAAGGGAATTGTAAATAAAGATAGAAGAGGAAATTCATGTAGAGAGATCAAATCTAACTCAAACTAAGTGGAGTGTCAGCACCTCAGTTATAGAACAACGTGATGAAACAAAGACATGTTTTCGTTAAAGATTTCTTTTATCAATTTATTTATTCCAACAGAAGCTAACAAAAAGAGAAAATAAAAAAAAAATGTTTTGGGCATCTCTGTAGAATAATTAAGTGCATAGATGAGTGAAGTCTGGGTTTTGAATAGTGGTAAGTGACTTTCGATTTGATCTGGATGTGTTGGAAATGTTATTTAGGCTTCTGAATTACTCCAATAGTTTTTATATATCTGTTATTTCTCTGTAGAGCTGAAAGAGACATGAGCTGCATAATTCCGTTTTTTTTTCTTTCTTTCTTTTTTTTTATCTGAGGGACTTTCTAAGTTTATACATCTTACATTTACTGTAGCATCACAAAGAAGTAGAGAAGGCTGCAGGAGGCTCAAAAGAGCCAGATAATCTGCAGACTCTTGTTTCTAAGCAGTGTTTTGCTGTGACCTATCACTGCATTTTACACGGCTGATCAATGAATGATGTTGCCTTACCCAGGACCTGGCAATCTGCTTTCAGTTTTGGCTTTTCTTCCCAGTGCAGGAAAGCAGGTGCACTGAACTTCTTCAGTGAAGAAGCAGAGGATGCTGCAGCATAAAATTTCCCCTTGACCCACCTTTCAGACGCCCAAGTTCGGACCTGTGCTGCTTCCCATCCTCCCAATGACACAGATGGCAGGATAGAGCCAATCGGAAGCACTTGATAACAAAATGGCAATTCATTTTGCAATTCCTTCAGCATTCATGCTAACAATACTGGTCCTGATGGGCTCCTTGGGTATGAATGTAGCTCTCAATATGCAATTCCACAGGAATTACACCACTGCTCAGCTCTCATTAAGTCTGCTTTATTGTAAAGTGTTGCTGAGAAATCCTCCCATTACTGATACAGGACAACTGCTTTGCTTCAAAGAACTGCCTGATTTCCAAAAGCTCCTGTGTGTGTATCTGCAGGGGTTTTTTTTAATAGTCTCTTTACAGTGCATTATCTCACTTTGTTTATATATTGGACGATAATGTGATGTGTTTAGGTATGTAAATTGCCATAATGTGAGGAAATGAGATGTTAAAAATAGCTATGGAGAGCTGAAGAGAGCAGGGTGGGGTAAGGTGGCCAGTGAGGGAGGAGATACTTTTGGATCCAGGATTTAACTCCATCTTTTTAGGGAAGGTAAATCCTCCCTGAAGTTAAACAAAAACAAACCAAAAAACCAACCAACCAAATAAACAAAAAGTCTGATTACAAGGCACCACCTTCTGCAGGTAAAACAAGTTTTATCTGCTTACTGTGGGGGGAAAATCTCATGTTTTTAAAAAACACCCCACGTCTGCTGTTCTGCAACAAGGATAACCACTGCCCCCATCCCCAGCAGCATTCTAATCTGACCTCTAGAGAAGTAACTGGCATCCATTTTCTCTATCCATATGATTTAAGACAGAAATTAGCAATCCTTAACTGAGCCATGAAGGGAGGCACTGATTTACCTGCCAGATACCCACATTTTGTCCACTGTTGATAGGACCAAGCCTTAGAGACCTGGTCCTGTGACTGAACTACATGCAGTGCAGCTTGGAGAGTACAAGCTCAGCTCCTAACTCTATTAAACCCCTCTTTTGGGGTCTATGTCCACTCTTTCTATCCACTCTTTTCAAAAGGTCTGGGCAAAAGTAGTTTTATCAGAGTAATGAGGTAGTTTAAATAACGGGATTCTTGTAGAAGGATTTTGAAGAGGACTTAGAAAAGGCAGAGAATTCGTTCAACTGTGTTTGGATGGGTAACAGTTTGATGCCAAACTAGTGAAAACAACAACAAAAATAATTTTCCCAACTCCTGTTTCTATGCAGCCTGTCCTCACTGCCATAGGAAGTGATGGGACCTGTTGCGCCTGTCCTCACCTCATTTCCAACACTGAAACCCCCAAGTTTATTAGTTTGAGTCTGTCTCATTAGTCACTTTCCCTGTAGTTGCCTGTGGAGTCTGAGGAGTTTTATTGTCTTTTAGTCATGTGCTGAAACTGCTTTTCACATGGGTGCTCTCCAACACTGGTGCAGAAAGTGGCCATTACCCCCACCACCCTGGCCCCTTCCCTCTTTTCCTGGGACCCTTTATGGCATGGCAGGGTAACAAGGGACCTGCAGGGCCCAGCAGGAGGGTTGGTCAGTGCTGCCAGCCTCTCCTGCAGGGGCAGCCCCTTTCCAGGACCCCACAGACATCGCCTTCCCCAGCAAGGTGAGAGAGATGCTGGAGGTGGCAGAGAATGTCCCTTAATGCTCTCAGCCGTGGGGCAGCGCCTGCTCTCTGCTGTAGCTTCCCATGATTTCACAGAACAGCAAAGCTGTTTCCATAAGAAAGAACCTCCCAGCTGCAGATTTGGCAGTGACATGGTGGTAATTGATGGGTATTCAAGCCATGAGGCTGTGTTTGGACTCTTGTGCACTTGTTTTGGAGTGGGAAGCATCTGTACGTGGCCTGCAGCCCCATAGGATTGGTGTGGGAGCCCTGATCATCAAAACACATTGCCTACTGGCAGTGTGGCATTAAAATCAGTTCTAATGAAGGGCTCTCGCCCACCTCTTGGGATTTGCCTGTCACACCAAACCCTGCTACGTCCAGCTGGGGGGAAGCCTGGGGATGGACACGGCAGAGACAGCGAGGTCCCACTGCTGGGCTGCTGATTACCATATTAATGTGCAGTGTCCCAACTGAGTGCTGGGCAAAGGACAGTACATCTTTAATTGGAAATGTAAAGGACTGCTCATGGCCCAGCTTGAACTGGGAGGATTTATGTCTCTCCCTCTAGATGGGATTGAAGGCAATGGTATGATTCACTGAGCGCCGTGCACGTCTCCTGATTTACTGCCCATCATTTACATTCCACTAAAGTCAATCAGTGCAGAAGGTCATTCCCAACCTGAATTTTTTCACGTTAAATCTTTTCTGTCCCAGACTTACAGTAAGGCCAGGAAAGACTCTTGGCAACTCAAGCTGGTTTTGAGGTTGTTAATTTTAGTTCTCTGATTAGGAGAAAGGAGACTGTAGAAACAAAAGAAGACCAGAAAATGCCTGTGTGTCCATTGATGGAGTCTGTACACGGGATAAACTCAGCAGACTCAACAAATGGCTGGTTCCCTTCTATTAAATCTGTACTTGCATATTTCTCATGATGCTGATTAATTCCTTATGCTCTGGGTCAGCAAAGACAGCTCTGCCAATTCTGCCTGAATCTTGTATTTGGTTGTTTGCCTGAAAGTCTAGAAGTGGTGGGAAGTATCTAAACTTCCCACCCCCCAAATGGTGCTTTAGCACCAGTAACCTGAACATGCTCCTCAGCACACTGAAGCTGTTCTAACATTTTCGTTATGAATCACCTGCCAATGAGTTATGAATCTACTCTCAGCATACTGGCAAATTGTAATAGAAAATTAGGACCAGACTTATGTACTGGATGTGCAGTCTGATTCCCAAATCAGAAGTGCAACTTAACCTGCAAGTTTGGAAATGGCTTTAAAATAGTTTCATGCAACTAAACATGATGCCTGTTGATTTGCTTGTGTAATATTCTGACATTGCATTGGTTTTGACAAGCGTATGTTTAGCCCTGAATTCTTACTCAAACAATTTATAACAAAATACTTATAATAAATGGTGTTTGGTTTTGTGAGATTCTGTATAAAAAGGGGTTGAATTCATAGACTCATAGAACTATTTAGGCTGGAAAAGATATTTGAGAGTCCATCAATTCCAACCACTAATGTAGCATTGCCAAACTCACCCCTTGTCAATACCTCCAGGGATGGTGACTGAACCACTTTGCTGGGCAGCCTGTTCCAGTATTTCAACTGTGATCTATTGGCTTGATTCTATGTATAATCTGGCACTGAACAAATAACACAAAATAATATGAACATCAGTCTGATTAGAAAGTGAAATTTCAGTTGATAGATAAAATAGATATATTTTAATATATAGATAAAAGTACTTTTGTGGTGTAAAAAAGTACTCAATGGTGGACCATCGTTTGTTATAGCAGAAGAACAAGTAATTTTAAACTACGGCTTTATAAAGTAGTTTGTGATATGTAGGAGGGGATCTTTATCTTAAAAAAATCTCATCTTCTTTAGTGTTTCTATTCTTTTCACGTTTTGAAATTTTGATAAGTTATTAATAAAATCTGTGGCAGGTGATTTCTTATTAAAGGAAGCAATCAGACTGGGCATTCCAGGTCAGTGTGGTGGTGTCGAGCCTGTGCTGTGCTCTGCAAGAAAACTCCTGATGAAGTCACCTAATTCACACAAAATGCAAGATCAGTTATTGAGTGTAAAATGTAGCACTAAATAGCAGTTTTAAACCTAAGATACACCAGGCTTGTGTGGGTGGGTTGGGGTGTGTCTGGTTTCTTTAGCAAATGTTATGGTATGACTTCCATGGGATTACAGAAGTATTCGACTCTTAAGAGTAGAATTGGCTTTCTTCATTGGGATGTGCTGGTGAAGAGCTTGTTGTCCTAATTAGACAGTCTTCCTGATTAACTCCTGAGAGCAGCTTGTTGCTGACCTAAGGCACTTAAACACTTCAGGGGATTATTGCAGCTTAGCTGTTTTAGGGTCATCTTAAAGTCTTTACTGACATCTCTAAACAGTTTAGAGCTCCAGAGCTCCCCGGCTCATTAGAACTGTACCTGGACAATAAATAGCCATGGAGTAGACCATGAAATGTGAGCAAATCAGGAAGTGTGCAGTTACCTATTATAGGAGGTTGCTTTTTGAAGTGGTGTATCCGCACTGCAACTTTAATGGGAAGTCTCAGAGAGGATATTCTGTATCTCTTAATCAAAAATTGAGTTATTGGTCCATGTTCCATCTGATGTTCATTGTATGATGCTGCTGCTGCTCCACAGAAGTATCTCTGCTTCTTCTGTTAGGCTGGCTGTAATATTCCCAGCTTTCTCTGGAAGTCCCTCTGGGTTTGTGACAGCAGCTGAAATGTGTTGAAGCTCGTGTAAAATGGGCTCTGTAGTTTCTTACTGCCTCTACCAAATTGCTCAAATTCTTAGCAGCTCTTAACAGCAGCAAAAAAGGTGATGTTTCTCCACAGTCTCTGATTGTGTTGGGATTTTTTTAGTTTTCTCTGAAGGATTTCATGGTGGTGGGATAAGGGTCTCTTGGGCTTGGGGGGAGGAGGTTATGTTGGCCATGGGGACTGCAGACCACATCTACCCATGGGTGAGCTTCCTGCAGGTCCCTCTCCAGGCCTTGTTCTCAGCTGCCTGTTCCACCTTTCTGTTGGATTCAGGGTATTCTCAAGGTCTTAGCATATCACTAATAATTAAACTTACCTGGCCTAACTTTATGTATATTTTATATATGAAATTGAACTATTTGTACTTTTTTAATGTGAGTATAATTATGTGTCTTGGCTATGGGAAGGGTTGCCCTTTTTCTCTCTTCTGTGCAGCGACTATTCACATTTGCATAGAATCTCTTAGTCAAGTAAAAGCTAATTCATCAAGACAGTGTTATGTGCTGCACTAATGCAATTTGTCTCTTTGAGGAGACTGAAGACAAGACTGTTCTCATTGCTGGGGGGTCACTAGAGTTAGCATACAGTTAGCATAAAAATCCAATCAGAACAAAACTCAAACTTAGATTTTATTTAATTTTTATCCCCCCAGATTGCCTATGACTATCTAGTTTTCATTTATAGGATAAAACAAACAAATCCCACTGCCTGATGTTTACACGATGCACAGAGTGCCTGGGTCTTGCTGGCCTAAGCATAATTACAACCAAGCAATGCTTGTGTTTTGTCTATTTTGAGCCCAATCTGTTTTTGTCAGGGGGTGTGCTCTCTCATTTATTTGTACATATAAAAAATGCTATTGCACAGTAGTCTTAACTATCTGGGTAGCAATACCCTGTTTCTTCTCCAGAAAAAATTTTCTGTGGACCATCCTGGTTCAGGTTCCATCAGTTTCTTTGCAGAAGACATAAATATTACTTTTTAATTACGTGTAACCATGATCTCAAAGATTTTAGTCTGTTTGGGTAATGACTGTAACCTGGGCCAATCTACATTCTAGGTGCTGCCATTTTTGCATGTGAAAGATTAGAGAAAAGATGAGAGAAAAAGATTATGAAATATTAAAACTGGAAGGTAAAGCAGTAAAAGGAATCTTAAACATTTATCTCAGTGAAACTCTAATGCAAATTTATTTTTCAACCTATTGTAATAAGCCTATATAAAGAATTTGAACATGAAAGCAGATCAGTGACTTTAATATTGCCTGTAATTTAACTAAGCTCAGGTATGTATGGACTACAAATCCTTTGGTGCTTTTGAAAGCTATAAAATTACTAAGAAACATGCTAGCCTTTCCTGTCAAAATGAAGTAGTTATTGGTTGCAACTTCTATTTTTACTCTTGTGCTGTGTTTCATTTTGATTCTGTGCCAATGGGCTTCCAAAAATCTGGAAGTGTTGTAGTGATCTTCATTATTTGGTAATTTCTGCTGCGTATATATACTCACATCTTTCACCCACAGCAAAATTAATGCAGCTGAAGGACTGAAAAGACAAATTAGAAAACAGATTTTCCCTGGGATGAATGTGGAGGTGCTAAAGATATTTTCAATCTCACTTATTTGCCTTGAGTGGCTGTGGTGCTGCAAGGGTTGCATGGCCACTTAGCTAAAGTATTGGAGTGGATTTAGGTCCTGATGTCAGCTGGGAATGGTGACTTCAGGCACCAGATGGCTGTGCCCAAGCACTCTTGACTCTCCTTGCCTCTGCACACATCAGAAACCACAAAGACAGTGACTTATCCACAGTAATGTCAAGGATGTTATCACAAATCTCTTCTAGAAAATTGTTTCTCCAATGATTGAGTCTATGGTGTGAACTAAAAAGGAAACTTCTATGAAATATGCATTCACATGAGAACTATTATTTGATCCTGAATTACTTCATAATGCCAATTTTTGACTACTGTTTTAAGGAGAAAAGTGTAATCTTTAAGAGTCAGTGTTAATTCACCGTTATTAACATGATCCCCCTATTAAGATGATTCTGGAATGAAGCACCTCCTTTTCTCCTCTTCAGAAGTGCAAAGTGTGTATGAAGTGAGCTATTTTCGGGTTGGCTATGGATTAAAATTCAGAAGGGTGGTTATTAGCTTTCGATATTTTCTTGGAAGTTGATGCTATTCTTCCCCATTCCCCTTCCCTGAAGGTTGTAGAGAATGCTGTGCTTAGCAGAATAATAAAAATAAAATAAACACCTGCCCTCAGATTGGTTCTGTGATTGGTACCACAGCAAAAATAGGGGGGGAAATCCTATCAAAGTGCTCTTTAATCTGTCAGATGTGCAAGTTTGAGACAAAAAGCTGAAATGTGGCCTGTACAGTCACCTTACACAAGGTGTCTGTTACGAAACTCGAGTTCTTTAAGAGACACTGGACAGCCATTAGGTCTCAAAGGATTTGGCAGCTTTTCACATGGATGCAGACTTGCAAAAGGTGTTCTGTGAGGATGTCGTACGTATGGAAAGACAGATCCACAACCCTGTGGACCTGTACATCTGTTCTTCAGTTCTACATAGTGGGAACAATGACACATTCCTGTTCCACAGAGTGGTGGTAGTTTTTGAGGCACTTGTCAGTATTTAAGGACAAAAAATTCTTATTAAATGAATCAAAACAAAGGCAAAATAATTGTAAACATTAATGAGACCAAATATACTTTGGAAGTATTGTTCAGCTAAGAAAGTGCAAATATTTTGCTGTGGAGTGCTGGACCCTGGAATTGCTGTGTAAGACAGCACTAGCCATGTCTTTGGTTTATGGTTCCTGACCACCCAGTGAGCTCCTTGTAAGTGGGGAATGAGCTGCAGAAATCTTGTTTCTGAAGGCTCTATTATATCTTGCCTTGTCTCTGTGTGGTCACCTGTACTTGTGTAAATAGAGTAATGAGCTATATCCTCTTTGCAGAGGAGTAATGGGACAGGATGCAAGCAGCAAAGAATTGGCCCCTCTGTACCCCATTGCAGACAACTCCCAACATCCTTCTGGCCATGTCAACTCCACAAGGACAATGTTTTCCTTTATTTGCCTTTCTGTATGTCAGTCTCTCGTGTTTCTCCATTTTCTGTGTGTTGCAGCAGACTAGTGCTAACAGCTGTAACCACAGGGAAAGTATAAAGCCAGCTATTACTGTCAGCTGAAATCTCAGATCTCACCACATCACTTTCCTAGGTATGTAAGGAAATCCACTTCAGGTTTAAACAGACCTCTAGGGTTGGCATTCCAGTGCATTCAGATCAGATATTTCTCAGGGTACAGCAATTGCATGGGAAGAGCACGTGCTGTGTGGACTGCAGTAGAGAGTGCCAAAGGAGTGCAATTAGACCACCTTACTGGCACAGGAAGCAATTGCAGTTTGAGTAATGATTTCTCTTATTGGATTAGAAAAGACACTGTTATGGATGCATCCAATCAGGGATAAAACCTAAGACAAATTGTCTAAACCAGTGTATTTTTTTTTTCTTTAGAATCAGCTCCATTTTTGTTTAGGTACAAGATTTCTTGAGATCAGCTTAATCCTTTGACTGTGTATCATGCACCTGCTGAGTTATACAGGAAAAAAAAAACAAACCCAGAACTCTTAAGAATCTCCTTCCCAAATTTTCTCTCTCGTTTCTCAGGTAGGCTCATATCCCTGCCCACTTAAAATATGTGAGCAATCTTTCCTAATGTAGTCTCCACTCTGACAGTAAATTAATTTGCTGTTTGTTCAATTTCTGTCAAACCACTTTGGTTTTCTGAGTTTTACCCATCCTCTCTCCTGTTCTGCACTTCTACATCCTCCTTAAACATGATGAGTTACATTTGGCCATGGCAAGGGGTGAGTTTAATTTGTGCTGTGTTCCTCTGTGTGCCAATTAATTGTCAAACTCTTGAAGCAGAATTCTCTTAATGCCATGTTTAAACTACATGTGTTCAAATAAAGTCGTGTATTCTCGAGTGAACAACACTGATTTTTGTCATGGAGGGTTTTTTTGCTTATTTCCCCCTTTCTCTTTTTAATTTTTTTTGATGGGGATCACTTTATAATTTTATGTGGTGAAAGCACATAGTCAGCTAATCCCTTTATTTGAGGGCTGTTTTTCTGTTCACCGTTTTGATCCTTTATAGTCTCAGTGCAAACACATCAAATGGAAGAGTCCTTAACAGTGAAAAATCACAGTTTCGACTGGAGCTGAGTCATATAGATCAGCTGTCAGTATCCAGGGAGGATGAGGTGCTGCAGCTCAATAAGCACTGGAGGTACACATGACCCTGGCTTGGGATCCCCATCCATCACTGGGTGATTGATACCAGACCCAGAGCTGCCTTGTAGAGTAAAAGACCCCCCGAGTAAAAAGATTTGAACTCTTTATGGGATAACTCAGAATGAAAGAGTCATCTCTGCTCTTTGCAAGCAACATTTCAAATTATGGTATTGACATAATATAGAATATAGCAGGGAGAAGAGATCCCTGCATGAGCTGTTCTACACAGCAGCTTTGAGCCATGCTTTTCATGAGCTTGAAGTTAAAGTCAACAATTGTGTTTGGAGATACTGTTTGATATCACTCTCCTTGGCTCATCTTGTGCTTGACTAAAGAACCTGAGAATATGATGGAATATGCAAAACATGAGAGTGCAAAAGCAGCATGATGTTCTCTTGGTGTGAAGAAAACAGAAACTGATGGATCTGGTTATGAAGAACTTTTGACTGGAATGCAGTAAAAACACGAGCCTGGTAAGGAGTGCAAGTCTAGGGATATAAATTCTCACCTTGGCCACAGGGGCAAGAATTTTCTCTACAAAATATGCAAAAAAGCAATGTATTTCTTTAGATTTCATCCCCTTAGATTTCATCCCCTGCAGAATTTAAAGCAATAAAACTCCCTGGGGGACAAAATCTGGGCATCTCTGCATCTTTCTAATGCAATTCTAGTCAAAATGCCAATTTTTGCTTCATTCTGTAAATAATGACAACAGTGACGTGTGTGTGCACGTGCCCAGTTATATCTAATTCTCCCTCTAAATTCAATGGGCTAAATTAGTTACTGATGGAGATAGGCCTCTTCTTGAGCTTGGAATTTTGTTCTTGGAATTCATTAGCCAGTAATGCATTTGCCAAATCTTCTATTTCCTGTCCTACCAGAACTCTGGGGGGCCCAAGTGTTTTTCTCTGAATATCAGAAGTGCCTTGCCAGAAAATGCATCATGGGAGGTTAATATTTGTGGGAATTAAGGTACATTTCATCATTTGAGGTCAGAGGGCTGATTTCAAGGTCTTGTCTTGTTTTATTTGCCATAGGATCATGGCTTTGGGCACACCACTTGCAGATAATAACCAGCAATTATAAACCTTTAAATGTTGTGGGCATTCGATATTTTTTCCTATATAATTTACTTACCCAGAAAAACTTAGCTCAAATCTCATTTACCATCTGGAAATCTGTGTGGTCCAGCTCTTCACTGCATTATTGAATCCAAGAATGCAGAAGGTAACAATATATTCCTTGAAAACAGTGTGTGCAACACAGGGGCAGGGGTACAGTCCTCTTGTAGCCAGACAAAATTGGTTGGCCACCTCTGCAGGCCTTCTTCAAGGAAATTAATTTTCTTTCTCTTGCCAGTTCAGAGAACTCCTAAATTGTGAAGCAACTGAATAATTTTGTAAGAGGTAAGAGCCTCAGGGTTACCAGGACTCTATGGTGAACTTCAAGACTTCATGTGATCTGTCCTTTTCTGTCTCTTGGGGACAACAAAATCTGCTGGAAACTGGTGTTCTTGTTCAGCCTGAGGAAAAACTTGGCCTGAATATCCTGCACTTGTTTGCCCTTGATCGAGCCCCTCTTGATGCACAGAGTGAGGCGAGGAGGGGGTTCAGTGGCTGTATTTATCTGTCTTTGTGCCCACATTGATGAATGGCCAGATCAGCCTGGGTATGTGGTTCTTTCATTTACGTGGGAGTTTGTTCAGCTGTAGCTTCTAGACCCTTCCTGTTTCCTTGACAAAATCAAGGATAAAACTGGCTTATGGCTTTCCTCTCTGTCCATCTTGTCCTTGCACGACCATGAAAGCTGAAGGAGGAGTTAAAAAGCATAACTTGATATTGATTTATTTATTTTAAAATATGACCAGGGAAGCGGATGTCCTCTTGTAGTTTATAAAAATATATTAATTGGCAATCTTGAATCATACAGAGCGTGAATGGGAAATTCACCTGTCAGCAAAGTTTGAAGGGTGCTTTAGGAACCAGAATGCCTGCAGAATATAAAGAAAAACCAGAGGTTTGCATCAATCTGCAGGGGTTAGGCTGAACTGTGACAGTCCTTCCACTCCCTCCTCCCCTCAGGGTCTCACCCTTCACAAACACAGGCTTTATTGCTTTAAAAAACCCACCCACACAAACTCTTCCTTGGGGGTGCCATGCATGGGGAGAGCAGCCATGGTGACAGAGAGCTCTGGAGCTGCTCCTGCAGAGCTCCTGGGTGAAGATCCATCACCAGCTGACTGATATGTGACCCACAGGTACCACATATGTTACCTAATGACCAGTCACTTAATTATAGGCTAGGTGACACGTTTATAAGGGTGAACTTTAGAGTGCTATTAGGGAATGGACAGATGAACTATACCAGTTCCCCTCCGGGTAGATTTCACCCAGACTCTTCTGCCTCTGCAGACCCATTACACAGTAATTAGGGTGGTTTTTAAGTAGGATGCAAGGAGTTAAATGACTAACCTTATTATTGCTTCATTTGTCACTGTGGTAAGTGCTGCTCTGGGGGAGGTGGATTGGAAGAAAGAGAGAGAGAGAAAGAAAAGAGAACATGAGGTGTAAAGTGTCTTCTTTCCTAAGTCCACACGTGGAGAGCAAGTTGGTGGAAAAGTGTGGATTTTCCAAAGCCAAGACTGGATAAATCTTTGAACAATCTGATTTTTTGCTTTAATAATTAAAATGTCCATGAAGTGATATCAGTTTCATGGTGGTGTATTGTTAAAATGGTTGTTTTTTGCTAATAATTCCCTTTATAATCCTAAGAACAAGATCTGTATCTTGTGGACGTGTTTTGATTCACTGAGGTCTTTTCAGAATATCTTTTGTGTGTTTCTTTTTAGTTTTTCCCTGTAGAAAGTAGCTGAACGCAGAGCTGAGATACAGAACTCTCCATCTCCTCTGAGCTGGAACATAATCACATCTTTAAAGCAAGTTGCTTGGCCCTCTGTCCCATGTGGTGCCGGTAGGGTTGTCTGGTGTCCATCCTCACTGGTGTTGTGGCAGCTGCTGCAGTTGTTTTCTTGTTGGAGTGTGGCAAAGCTCCAGCCCTGCCCTTCTCGTGAGCCTTTGATTTAGCAGCAGGGTGAGCATGTGCTGATTTACTGGCTTTTCTCACGCACGCTCAAGTCAAGGACTCAAATATCCACAATTACAGCCTGTCATTTGCTTCTGGGTTACTGGGGAAGAATTCACCTTCTCTGCAGTCTTTGTGTTGGATGTGTCAGTTTTTGGAAAAATGTTTTTCTAATTAATTGCGTGGGGATTTTGTTGCAGAGGGGAAATGAATGGTCATCTTCATTAATCTGGGTTTAACATCCAATTGTTCTTGAAATCTTAAATGTAGCCTTGAAGCATGGAGTCATGTGGATCACTTGCTGGTTATAATGCCAGCTGGTTCTTAGCAGTGGTTATGCATGGAATGGCTGCTTGAGAACAGATTTTTACCCTCAGTTGCCTTTCTTTCACTCAGCTGAGTCTCTTTTCAATCAGGAATAGTTGGAGGAAAAAAGCTGCATGGCAGATTTGCCTTGTTCTTTAGGAGATAATAATTGCTGAAGGGTATCACTACTTGAAGGGAAGGAGATAAGTTTGAACTTCTCAACCTGTGCTTTGCCCCAGCTGGCTGGGAGCCAGTTCTGATCCAGGAGCAATGGAGGTGGTTCAGCCAGTGATGTGTAACAGCTAATATGTCCTGCTAGGATAAATGCAAGTGAGCTGGATGTAAAGATAATTTTTTTGTAGAGTTTTATATGCTCTAGTTGATTGATCAAGGGGAACACAGTTATGCCCCTACTGTACCTGTGCTGAAATGTACAGGTATATAAAAAAATGTAGAGAAAAATGTAGTTTTCTTGAAAAGCTGAGGTCTTGGAAGTATTAAATGTTTCATTAAATTGGCTACAACCTTAATTCAATGCACTGGGGCTCTTGTCTCTTCAGGATCAGCCTTATGGTGGAGAAAAATGTCATCACTGATACCAAAATCCCTGAAAGCTGGCATTATTTTTTCACTTAATTGTGGCAGTGATTACTGCTAGCATTTAAAGGCTTTAGAAACATTTGAAGATTCTTTGCCCTTTACTGCTTCTAACCTTTGTTTATGAAAATGGTAATGAGATGGAATTAAATGTTAAAAAAATGTTTTAGGAGTTTTTCCTTCTCTCTCAATAAAACCCCAAAGAACCCTGAAAAACAAACCATGCAGAAATACCTAGCTGAGACTGGGCAGATGGAAAACATGTGGAGCTCTCAATGAGGTTTTGTTCAGCAGGACATCAAGGCGGGCATGGATTCTCTCCCTCCTCCACCCTCTAATGTGCAGTTATTAGGTACAGTATATTTTTCTTTAAATTGTCTTTTCAGCCCTTCTAAAGGACCAGGGATGTACTTAGGAGCTCCAGCTGTTCAAACTACTTGGTGATGACTACCAAAGTGTTGTTTTATTTCAACTTACTTTCTTCTTTCCTTGGGATATTTTGGAGTGGGATTTAGAACCCAACCATACGTGCCTGCTGCTGTTTTTGTCAGCTGATGCCAGGCTGCTTGTCCTACAGCTTTTACATCAAAGCACCATGAATTTGCTGCGGGTTCCATTTCATCTGTACATCCCACAGCCCACCTTTGTCAAGTGGAAATGGTGGATCCTTTATTGGGAAGCAGAGTTTACCACAAAACATCACCATGAAGTAGCCAGGCTGTGCATGCCTGGGCTGCCACAGCAGCTGAATATGCAGCTGGCAGGGTGAAATTTCAGTTTGTTTAAATAAATGCAACAGAAACAGTTTAAGGAAGATTGAAATGTACCTCACCTTCCAGCTTTATTTTTATATTTCGGTATAGTTTTATCAATGTGCTAGTGGCAAAGCAGAGCTGCTGTGAGTTTCATGAAGCTCCTGCATTCAGCTGAGTTCTAAGGGCTGAGCTCTGGGATGATGAACATCAGTAGCTCAGCTTTATGGAGAGGTGGTTTTGCAACCACCCTCAGCCTCTGTGCTAGCTTTTTAACTGTCCTCCCCTGAATATGTTTCATATTTTATTTCTGTTTCCTTAAAATACGACCGTTTTTGCCCTGTAAAAGATTGTTCATGGAACACAGACCTAATTCTGAGCTCAAGTAGCTGCACTTTAAATTCATTCTAGGATTTTCACAGTGTCCTCGCTAAAATCTTTGGCAGCTTTTTCCATTTTGGCTTCTTTGGGTTCAGATTCTACCTTTTATACTGGGAAATCTGCAGAGACAGAAATCCTTTCAGAGCTGAGATCAAAGGGAGCACAGACTGAATGCCATTGCTGTCTGCCTTCAAACAAACAAACAGCACATGACCTCACACAAACAAGCCAACCAAGCTCTTATGGCAGTGTAACTCAGTTAAATCACTTTATCCATGGGGAAATGATGTTATTAGATCTTTGAGTGACTGCCTCTCTTGCAGTGTGTATTTGGACCTGCTGTTATGCTCTCTCATCCATTGTGGCCATCTTGCCACACCCGAGCAGTCTGACACTGGAGTTCCCAGGTAGCTCTTTTAGCTGCTCTTGATCTCAGAATACCAATCTTTCCAGCTCTATGGTGAAGATCCAGCAGGGCAGTGTGATTTTTGGGCAGCAATGTGCACATGGGCCAGGGTACTGGGAGGTGAATGACCCGTACTGGAGCTCTGGTGGTGAAGCTTCACTTTGTGTGTCCGATAGTCACGACATCAGTGCTTCCCAGAGCAGTGTGACCACATCCATTGACCAGTTTGTAGGGAGACTCCTTTCTCTGGGAGAGGGGAGAGAAGGCTGTGGTGTGGCTGGGGTGCAGCTGGACCACGTCTGCCCACAGGAGCTGTTCAGCAGGTTCCACCTGCCCCTCACCGAGTCCCCCTGGAGCAGTGGAGCAAGGGGTCAGCTGAGGAAAAAATCCCCAATTTTATCTGATCTCCCTGAATTCCTGCCACTGGAAGGGGATTTGGGAATTCCAGGCTCGAAAGATTTCCTCTAAGGGTGTTTATAGCAGTATTACATCGTCCGTTGGCAAGTATGGATCAAACAGGTAACAACAGGTTTTTGATAAATATCCTGTGGCGTGACGTGATTGATTTGAACTGTCAGCTATGATCAGGTGACTCTTGGGAGCTTTGCTGTAAGAGAGCCTTCAGTCTTAGGAGCATAAAAGCTGCTTTCTTAAGGGCTATAATGTAATTGTTTTGGACTTTTTTTAAAGTTTTTTTTTTTTCCCATATTGAAGTGACTTCAGGAGCAGATTAGAGTAATTTTCTCACAGAAGATACTGAAAAAGCAATAATTAAAAAGTTGCTGGAAAACTTCTGGTTGAAAAAGTGAAAACTCTTTCAGTCACAGCAGAATACCAGGAAATAACTGTTCATGTGTTGGTCTGATATTGCAAAATCACTGTATTCCCTATCCTTATTCCCAAAATAACATTGAGTTCTCCCACAAGTTATAGGTGGAAATATTTCCAAAAGTCTTACAAGCTTTTAAGGGTAACTGTCATTGAAGTTTTTTTCGGAAAAAATGAATTATGGCATTTATTGAAAAGTGTCCATCTTCAAATTAAAACCATATAAAACTTGATGTCACAGATGATTTAACATGAACAAATGATTAAAAAAAAAATAATTTTGCCTGCAAAGATTTTGAGCATTGAAAAGCCATAACTTCTCTTACACTTGAAACTTGTTTTGATATACTTAACAAAACAGCAGGGAATTTCAAATTTCTGCCATCAGATTGGATTCTTTACAGACATGCAAAATAAAATTCAACATTTCTCGTGGCAGAAGGTTTTCATTTTATGTTTGGAATGTGTGAAATGATTTTACTTTTGCCCATAGCCTTAACATTAGAGATGGTGGGGGGGCCCAAAGTCCAGGTGAAACCACCTGGGGTAACTTACACTTCCAAACTTGTGTTGCTGGACGTACAGGGAAGCTGATTCCCATTAATGAACTTGGCAAAACAATTAGTAACAACCTTCCAGGCTGAATTCTATGCTGAGTGCTGCGAATCCCTCAGCTGTTTGAAACACTTCCACATCCTGAGATTGGAATCAACCTTAAAAATTATATAGCTTACCTTGTACTAACATTTACAGATTAATTAAAGGAGGTTTTCTTTTGCTGCTGGCAAGGTGAGTGGGACAGGAGCAGAAACAGGAGGGAGGGAACACTGCAGCCCCACAGCTGCTGGGGTGGCTCTCTGGAGGTGTGCAGAAACCCAAACCACGCAGCACCATCAGGAAATTCCATGGCTGAGCTGGAAGCTGGTACCCAGGATCTTTGGGGTCAGGAAATTAATTTCAGATGACTCTGAAATTTGCCTCCTAAACAAATAGTCCAAGTATTCTGAAATGAGCGTGTAATTTAAAACAGCGCGGGATATTCAGGGAATTAGAAGCCAAAAAAATACTTGGGGTGTGGGTGGAGAAAAAACGTAATTCAAAAACTGTGATTTAATGAAGAAAGTCAAGGCTTAAAGTGTTGACAGGAAAATTCAGGCAGTTATCAAGTCCAAGGGTGTCAATGAAATAACTGAAAGCATACACTACGAAATGGCCTCTGACTGCTGTGATGGACATGGGGCTGCCCTACACACTTTGTGCTGGCTTTCAGAAACAACATTAACATCAGGGTTTGGACTGGGCCAGGACTCCCAGGAGTTCTGCACTGGACTTTCTTCATTATTTCAGCCAGAGCACTCCATTACTGAGGCCAGTCTTCAGTGATGACCTGGGAAGGAAAGCCCTGCTTAACCTCCTGCTCCTGCTGCCTTCTATTCAAGGAGTGCTGCCTTGAGGGCAGGGGATGAGGGTGGCTGAGAAGTTGCAGTGAACTGGAAATGGAAACCTGTTGCTTGTGGAGAGGTGTGTTACTGTCCCTGCTCTGCTCTGCTTTGTTGGAGAAGGTGTCTTTTCCATCTGTTTCTCTTGGGGCCAACTCCTGCCTATCCCCAGCTCTACAGGGAGTTGATGGCTACTGTTTTCCATGCTGTTTTTATGTACTTTATGAACATATCAAATCTTATTGTCTCATCATTGGCTTGTGAACCCCCTGAAACAGGACCTGAGATGGGAAGGCTGCTGGACCTCAGCTCCATCTCAGCACTTCCCAGTATCCTTGTGGGGAGTGAGCCAGGACGAACACCAGTGCCAGAGCAGGAGGGTGTGGAATAAATTCCAGGCAGGAATGAGTGCAGTAGGGCAACGTGGCCCTGAGGATGGGTTTGGGAGATACTGAGTAGGTCACAGTAAGATCCAGCTCTGTGATTCTTGCACCTGTCATACAAAGAAAGTTGTCTTGTCTGCTGTTACCTGCTTGATAGACATTCTCAGCAAAACTAATTTCTACCCTAACTGTGAATTCCAAGAAGGAAAATAAATATGTATTTAAACTTAAAGGCATTTAGGGAAAAAAAAAGATTAATTATTTGGAAGTATCTCGAAAACCCTTACTTTTGAGAAAAGTCGAATGCATAGCTTTAACCTCTGCTGTAAATCATCTCACCCCTCTGGGGTTTGAACTTTTATCAATTTCTGAAAATGAGCTTCAAGTCTGTTCTATATTGATCATCTACACCATGTCAATAATAGCTGTTGTGAAGGTGAGCCTTGCTTGAAATTCACGTTAATGGTATTCATGGAGGAAGGCAAGAGGCAATGTGTGTGTACAGTTAGAGATTTATTTCAAATTCTCCAGTTAAAATCTTTAAAGAGTAGTAGGTTGATCATTATTTATGGTGTTGCTGTTCATAGGCCTTTGATCCTCCAGATATGTTACTCAAACGCAATTTTAGGTTTTATTTTAAGTCAAAATATCCCGAAGAATTATTTCTTATATCATATTCGTAATTCTGTTGAACATCTCAAAAGTAAAAAGGATAAAGTCACCCAGAGCCTGGTTAAAATCCCTTAAAGAAAAATTGAAATCTACCACAGCTTTTAAGGCCTTGTCACAGGACTTTAAACACAGGCCATTGACTATTTGGTTTTAAGGAAAAGGGTTTCTTTTACTTAAAAAGAAATAAATATCCACTTCTGGAAATTGTTGGAGTTCTTATTGCTGAAAGTTAAATACTTGGATTATAAAAAAGAACTCATCAATTTTTCTTATTTCCCAAACAACTGTTTTTCAACCAGAACAAGAAAATCTCGGAAAGATGATATCCACAGAATTTCTTTTTTTTAAATTTCCTTACAAATTTTAAGGGAAAATGATCTTTAACCAGCATTTACTGGAATTCCAATTGAAAATATAACATTTGCTGCCCTTCTGAGCTACTTTTTTCCCCACTTCCAATACTGACTAATAAGCCAGTTAGGAAGTTGTTCTCTGGCTCTATTTTGAGCCCATTATAGAAGGAGATTGGGTGAATTGGTCTGGGATTGTCCTGAAGTTGGAGATTGTGGAAGTCTCCCATGGGGCTGCTGAGCTGATGGCAGAAAATTGTGTATGAGTTTACAAAAGGGGAATTATATGGCTACAAATAAATATACATTTATTATATTATTTATAATCTTTTTTTTGTATGTTATATATAATGCATTGTAGGTTTGTATATATATAAAAGTTTGAAATGCATATATTTATTTATTTATTTATGCTCATTGATCTGCATGTTACTAGCAAAACCAACATTATCATGAAGTGGGGTTGAGCCCAAGTTAGATTTTACATAATCTGTGAAAGGAGTTAATTAATTGTGAATCGTTTCTCCTGGAAGTCCACAGTGGAGAGCCCTGTGGTAAGAGATGTCATCCCAGCAAATCAATGTTTCATTAGCATGTGTATGGGAGATGTCTGTTCTGCTTTGCACATAAAATGAAACAAGAGCTTTCATCTCCCTCTCTGCCTCACTCTGCCTTTGAGAGGGAATAAGTGGCTTTGTTCATTAAACTCCAAACTTTCACTGCTGTACATCCCCCTGTGCTTTTTTTCTCTTACTCTAAAGCTCTCAATCCATTTGAAAGGAGGGAACCTCTATTAAGGACAAGTGTCAGGTAAATGTTTATTTCCATAATGCATTTATTAAGATATAAGTAGAGTGAAATGTTGCTGCAAGGACTGGAATTTACTCTCCATATTTGTGCTCATGAACTTCTGCATTGAAGTTTCTGCAGAAAAGTCAGCCTATTTGCAGTACTGATTTTCAGCATCAGGCAGAGTACTGAAGGCACAATTATTTGCATCTTTTAGTCTGAAATCTGGATTTTGGCAGTGCTATTTCCTACACTTTCCAAGTTTAGTCAATAATTTTAGGGAGGAGGGCAAATGGCAGCAGTGTTTATACAGGTCAGGTGATGCATTTAATAAAAATAGACTTGAAATATGTCAGATATGTTCCAAACATGAAGAAGATATTGCAAGAAAGGAGTTTATCTGTTCCTGCTCAGCACTGGTTTGTTTTGAAGCCTTGCCAAATGCATTTTTTAACATGCTTGTCTATCCTCAGCTGTCAGAATCCTAACAGCCTAACTCTAACTCCACCAAGATTTTGGACATGATGAAATGATAACTATAGATAGCATTATTTATTATTATCCCACTAAACAACTGAGTAGTGGTTTGGTGTACAGTCTCAAGAACATCTCTTATTTGGCTTAACTACAGAAGGATCTGTTTAGTCTCCTTTTTGCTTGGTTCTGTAGATGCAAATCAAGGTATATCATAAAGCATTTGCCTACTTTAAAGTACTTCTTGTGACATTAGAATTAGGCCAGTCCACCATCACATAAGTAAACTGCCTGTGACTCTGAATAATTTGGTATAATTCTTAGCAGTCACATTTCTGATTCTTTTTTCCCATTATTATTGTGGGTTTCAGCTCATTAACCAATTATGGGTCCATTAGCAAGATATTGGTATTATATGCACTGGTGCCACTTGTCATGACTTTAAATTTTGCATTACCTGTATATTTTCTTCAAAGCCCCGTCCCTGGGTTCATGTTATTAATGAGATTCTTTAGCTGCATCTTAAAAAAAATTCCAGACCCGCAGGCTCTCATATGTAGATGTGTAACTCAAAAGTGCCCTGGAAGATTAAAAAATAGAAAGCAAAGAGAGTGAGTCTCAAATCTTATGATTTTCAGGGCATAATTCTATTATTCTTGAATCCATTGGTTTGGCAATATTTTTCTTCTAACTGAACAAACATTAAATACCCGGGTTTGTGTTTTGGATCTGTTTTTTTTGTTTTTTTTTTTTTTTTTTTTTTTGTGCAGCATGTGTTCACTGTGCTGATAAGATAAGAGTACTGAGGAAACCTAAGAGAACAGTTTTTTTCCCCCTTTCCTGTATTCTGCTTTTGGGAAATAATTAAAAGTCTCAGCCCTAGCCAGAAATTTGGCTGATACACAGATATATCATAGCAAGTTTTCAGAATGAGGCTTTACATATTCCCAAAAACAACTGCAAAAGATTTCCATTCTTCCAAGTGCTTGACTCCTTTGCCCATTCCACACAAGGTTAATTTTGAATTCTGTTGTCTGGGCCCAGGTATGTCTCAGAGGGAGAGCTGCTCCTCATGGAGGCAGAGACACATTTAAAATGCAGATGTTTAAAATTATTTGGGTTTGTTTTTTATAAAGGCTGGGGAACCTTTGACCTGTCTGTGCTTAGGTGTCTGCTTTGGCTTGATATTTCTGCAGCAATGAACGGAGAAATCACCATGGTAAATGCCTTCTTCAGAAGTAACTTCTTCTTCTCTTGGAGCATGTCCATGAAGAGCTTTTGTACCCAGACCTCACAAATCTGTCTGCATAGATTTAAATTGACTAAGAGGGATCTTAATTCACTTGCTGATATATGCCTTGTTTTTGCATACAGTAGTTTCATAGACTGGTTTCTTAATTGCCTCTTTTCTCTGTTTTTTCATCAGCATAACCACTGGTTTGAGTAGTTGCTCCTGATTTTGTGTGTCTCAGTTGAACTACTTGGCCTTATCAAAGAGATGCTGCGGTTGAGCCTGCTTCTGGTCCAGGGGGAATTTTTCCAGTAGATTTTCCAGTCTGGGGGAAGTACAGTAAGTTTCTTCCTATCCCAAAAAGGCACCTGTGGCTCAATGATTAGACGAAAATTAAAGATCTTTGACAAGATCAAAATCTCAGAACCAGCTTCTACTCTACCTAACCAAAAAAGGCCACGTGCTTGTTGACTGAAGCTTGATCATAACAGTGTAAGTTTGGAAACAAGGACTATAATTAACCATGACTGTATTGGATTATATTATTGGATGTGTGCATGTGTAATTAACAAAGCAGATATTTTTGTGTATGTGGCTCTACTTATTTGTTCAGGAAAACTCCCCACCGTTTCCATCAGCATATTAAGGTTAATTAAAACGAATTCTGTTTGTATTGACTGCCTTTTCACGTATGCGAAGTTGGTGCGAATCAAGTGTGTGGCCGGGGCCTTCTTCCCTATAAAATCCATAATGTTTGCTTTTCAGAGCTGGGGGAAAAAAGAATTAAAATTGCAGGCTGTTTGAAATTTAAATCAGAGCAATGCTGGTCAATAGTATCAAGGTTACAGTGCCCTGGAAGGTTTTGATTGGGTGCTGCCAGGTGCGTGCTGGGTGACAATGACATTAAAGGTCAGGTGAACGGAGATGTAGGATTTCATTTTGGTTAATGTGGGATTCCTGGTTGAAAATTACATAACGGTGCAGAATCACAGAGTAGATTTGTACAGGTTTGTGGATGGTGTTTGGCCTGTGCTGAGGGAGAGCACGGGCCCAGTGTTTGCACTCTGCTGTTGTGAGGATTCCCCAGCTGAGATTAGAGCTTTCTTATATTAAGCCCTGGACAAATACATAACAAGACATAAATGTTGTCCTGGAGGGTTTGCAGCTGTAAGGAATGGCCTGATAGGCTGTGTGAGGAGGGAAGCACAGGCACAGGAACGTGGGGTGACCTGCCAGGGCTGATGTTGCAGGCTATGATCATGCAGTGGGTTCTCTGCAGAGCTGGAAGTGAACCCAATATCCCTAGCACAGCACCACAACTGTGCCTGCACTCCTTGCAGTTCCTACCTAGCTCCTGGGATTCTACCAGATGCTTAAATGCTTACAGACTGATTAGACTGTTTGGGCTTTTGCTTGATCAAGAGGCATCTTCATGAAACTTCATCTGAACTTCACGCTGATGCAGCAGCCATTGGCAATGTGTGTTACTTGAACAGGACCCTGAGCTTGGCAGAGCTCTCCAGTGGCTGAAGAGGCTGAACCTCTTCCTTACAGTGAGTTCTTAAAAAAAAAAAAAAAAATTTAAATTGCATAAGATTTGTTTTATTGGACCACAAGCTAAGAAAGTATATAGATGCTTTAAAACAGCAAAAATTCAGATCAAGATCCAGATTTAACTTGGGTTGGTTAAGACAGACTGAATTAAGGACAATATGAACAAATCTTCCTCTCTTTGCTCTCTCATGCAGATAGATCTTCAGATTTGCTCTGATTTCAGTAATTAAATTTCTTTCTGTGTGGCAACAAGGTCAAGGTAGTCATTTTAAAGTACCTATTTCAACTAATTCCATCCATCCCCCTTAAGGACCCTGCTGCGGATCCCTCCCTGCTGCTCTCAGCTCTGTCCCTGTTTTGCTCCTGCACAGGCTCCTGCTTGTCTATGGGTCTCATTCTCTCCATCCCTCCCTCTCTGTGCTCCAGGGACTGGGCACACTCAGTGTCTGATGGGGTTGGGCTCCTCTCCCTTGCTGCCTTCCCCGCCCCAAGGCAGAGTTCTGCGGGACAAGGTGTCCAGCCCCAGCTTTTCAGAGGAGCATCACACACAGCCAGCCCTAAACAAACAAAGCCAGTGCTGTCTGTCACATTTACCGTTTATTTTGTTTGTGTTGAACTCATGATTAGCACAGTGGGAGGAATATGGGCTGATGGCAGCTCTTGCAGCTATTGTTGCAGACTATCTGCAGGCTCAGGAGAGTCCTTCTACATGGCCTTACTCTTGATTTATTCTCCTTTGGTTTATTCCCCCGGGAGGGAAATCTCTACAGGGTGTAAATCAGATTTTTTTTTTCCCCTTCCTATTTTTGCAGAGACTCTGGCTCATAATTCTTTCAAATGTAAATCTGAACATAATTCTGCAACAAGAATGGGTTCTCTGGCTAATCATGTGGCTTCAGGCTTTATATCTCTCTAAAGCTTTGGGCCATTTCTGTAGAAATATACAGAACATCTTCCAAAGCATAAAATAGTAATGTCCTGTATCATCCAATTGCTTTTTTATAAACCCTTAAAAAGGTGAACATATTTTGGTTTAAGTAATAGTTCTGTGATCTAAAAAGAAGGAAAGCAAAATGTAGGAAGACATTTTTCCCATTAAAGCTGGCTTTTAATCTGCTTCCTTGACAAATGCAGTTGATACTGATGGTATTTTTCCATTCCTGTCTATTCCCAGTAAGACTGAACGATCTGCTTCTGTGTCTCTCTTGGCTCTGATAATGTTTTTGTACTAACATAACATAATGCCATACAATTAGAAATTATATGTTAGCTGTTAGTCATAGCCCAGTGAGTTTACATTAGACAAAAGAAATTAAATGGGAACCAGAGGAGACCTAGTAAGTGCAGTTTATGTTGCTTTTTTATACTTGGAAATATTGCATTTCTATTGATGAGCATCATTTATGCCTGTATGGGGGAAACTAACAGTGCTACAGGCAAAAGAATCCCTGGTCATTTCTTCAATTTCAAATCATGCAGAGTTTTTAAATGCAAAGTTAAGAGATTTTTTTATTCTGTCTTGGAATTGATGGGTTGCTTCAAAATTTTTATTCACGTTCTGAAAGGAAATAGAATTATTTTTAGTTTTGATTGTCTGTGACACTAAATGATGCCTTGTAAATTGTTTTGTTTTAGGGGGTGAGAGCTCCTACTGTACTGAGGAATTGGATTCCTTGTGTGTTTGTCCTGGTGGAAGCCTTACTTTAGAAGGCTTTGCTAAGTTGAATCAGTGGAATTGCTGGTCTGCTGATGATTGGTGGAATTACTCTGTCTTTAAATTGTATGAATTTCCCCCTCTCTAGCTCCTGGATGTGTTCATAATATACTTGTATTTCTAAAGTTTGGAAGGTTAGGTTTGATTGCTCATGATGGCTTAAAGTAAAATAAATTGTGCTATCTTTTTTTGGCTGAGGTTTTCAAAGTTACCATGTACTCTTAAATTAGCTCCACCTATTGCAAGAGGGCTCGCAAATTGTCTGATTGGCTTGGAGAATCCCTGCCCTTACATTTACCTTTTGTTTCATACTTCAGTGATATTTGTGTAAGAATAATTTGGATTAGTAGTAATTGCTGTCAGCTTTCTTAGAGAAAACGAGAGTGAGTGAGATACTTGGCTTTTTCCCTTTACAGAACAAGAAACTGATCTTGGAGAGGAGGGGTGGAGTGAGCTGGAAAGAACAAATAAAAGCTTGTAGGGGAAAGACTGAATTTTTTAGGTACTTTGAAGACTCCAGAAATGGGCTTAGCTACATAAACTAACATGTGTATCCTAAAAATATTCACCTTGAGGAAGATAACCTGAAAAATAGTGAGCAGGACAACCTGCACCCCTAGGTGTAAGGGGAAGAAATGTCTCAGATTTAGCCTTTCCATATACGAATGTAGTAGATATTTCTATTTTTTTCCTCATAATGTTTTTCAGAGATACACATTTTTTTTAATGCTGTAAATAAGTATTTGTAATTTTTTCATGTATTTATCCTAATTTGATTTTAGTTCAGGATGTTTTCAAGATGGAATAAATAGCAAATAGTTTCTTTCTCAGTGTCAAGGCAAATCTACAAAATGCAAGGTCGTGACCCTTTAACAAGTGCTCCAACAGACTGGGTGTACTTAAAAAACATTCCAAGAGGATGAGGATAATCCTCTGTAACAATAACATGCACTGGTTTGCATGGTCATATTTTAGGAGTGAGAGGAAGAATCAAGTTTTCTCTAGGGCAGGTGATAACTGAATCTTTCCCATAAGGGAAACATCAGAACCTGAAGGCTTCAGGAGAGCTGCCACACTGTGCTGTCAGAAATGTGGGATGGAACTTTGAAAAGGATTTTTAGCTCATCCTCCAGTGAAATCCTTTATTCTGATAGGAGGACAGGCAGAATGCAATAAATAGATGGAACTAAAAGAACTATAATTTTTGGAAATTCTGTTAATATGCTAGATGGTGGTGTTGTAGACTTTCCTGAGTTTAATTCAATGCAAAAGAGTTTCATCTTAGAAACAAGTTTAGCCCCAGGAAAAAACCCACAACAAAAACAAACATGGTTTTGGGGTATTTTGCTCATTAGAAGAGCTTTAAAGAGGCTTTGTCTACCCAGATCTTCTCCCTAAGCTGTTTCCTGATCGCAGCTTTCAGATTGACAGCTTAAGGAAGGAGAGTTCTTGGGGTGGTGTCATTTTAAAGACTAGACAGGTTGATTTCCATATGGGTCTTCTATCCAAATATATGGATTTTGATAGATTTTTTAATATATATTTTTCTTACCTTTAATACCTGTATTTGGGAGTTAAGATCACTGCAGAGATGCAGTGACCCACTGCATGGATCCAGTCCTTCAACTTCTTAACTTTCAACTTCATCAGAGATTGATTTTGCATTTGGTTTCAGCTGTGGGTGAAGGTTCACGTTTGCTGTTTTCATCCCAAAATATGTTATGGTCTAAATTTCAGACCGAAAGTTCCTGTTAAATCTGAACTCCAAGGTGACTCCTGACCTGAAGGAAATCCTTTGAGATCCACCACATCTTCCTTGCTTTTGTTCTGAATTTTAAAAAATCTTCTTCCCTTTTTGCATAGATTTCAGTTTGGTAGGGTAGGAACAGGCTGTACTTTCTCTGAACAGCACACACTTGGAATGCCAAAAAGGTATGTGAATTCTTCACTTGCAGAAGAATACTTATCTGTAACATTTCTCCTGATCTTGGTCCAGAATCCCTCCACACTCAATGTCTCTTGCAGTTTGCATCTGTGGATTATTTTATAACCTTTTAAACAGTAACAGTACAGGCCCGTTCAGTCAAATAAAGAATTATTCATATTTTATTTGATATTGAAACAAGTATTATTTTATATCTATGTAAGGCTTTTATAGATACCTAAGAGGGAATTTATTTCCTGGAACTTACTTTGTCTCTGCATTCTGTCAGTGTTCAGGTGCATTTCTGGGGTACCTCTTGTACCTCCTGAGCTGGGGTTTTGGTAACACTCAAAATCACATTCTTACGCTGCTATTTGGACACAGCCCTCACATTTTACTAGATGAAGATATTTTGGCAAGGCAGTTAAGACAATAAGTTTATGGATCTGGAATTTTTAAGTGTAAATCTCAATCTGGACCTTAGTTAAAGGCTGTGTCCAGCTGTCCCCGGTTATGGTGGCTTAGAACTGTGATCCTCCCTGCTCTTTATTGAAGCTACAGAAACTGCTGCTGTGGGTGAGGCTGATGTTGCTCTGCATGTTGCTTGCCAACATGCCATTCTTGGCAGTCTTGCAAGAAAAGACCTTGCAGCAGCTTCTGCAAGAGTATTAGAATGAAATCCAGTGATCTGGCTGAGATCTGACTGGGTAAACGTTCTGTCTGTTCAAGTTCTCGATGAAATGTAAGAATAAAGAAAAATAATAAAACAAGAATCCCTATTCCTAAGCATTTGTGCCTTCCAAAAGGGTTGTGTTGTTTCATCCCAGCAGTCAGCACATCTCACTGTATGAAATTCACTCTTTGCAATATATATTTTTCAGTTTTTCAGCTACCTGTAAGTTAAGGAACCCTATGAATGAGATCGTTTTCATTTGTAATTATACTGCATGTAAATGAGTGGCTTCTTTCTTGTGACAGGTTGGTGAGAAACCAAAACTGTCGAGGTTGTAGGCTTTGCACCAGACTGGCTCGTGTGCCAACCCCAGTTTCAGCACCCAGGATGCCCAGTGATCTTTAGTAGGATTGACTTTGGTCTTTAGTGAATACTGACTGCCAACAGACTCTCCTGCCTTCTACCAAAGTGTTCTTTGACCCCAAATACCCTCTGAGCCCCACTGAAGCACAGGCACATCAGCTCAGGCTTTCAGAGTTTTGTGTTTTTCCCTGGAACATGGAGCTGAATTTCTGACCCCCTTGCTGGCAAATAAAAGCACAAACAAAACAACCCCGTCCCACACTTTTATGATGAATGAAAGTCTGCTGTGGTTATGCTTTTAGGAGGATGTATGAAAAGAGGCTCCTGATCTGAGTGTTAAAAAGGGCTTTATGCCTTAAATAGTAAATGCCACTCTGACAAAGGATTAGTCAAACTTTGAAGGTAGAAGTGGAGTTTGGAAGCTCTGTCTGAAGCTCCTTTATTCATCTAAAAATGGGACCTTCAAAGAGAAATTTCAATACTTGACATGCAGCTTTCCCCTCTCTGTTCCAGCCTTGCAAACAACGAAACAACCAATGACAACAGAGGGAAGGGAGACAAGAAAAGCATGTAAAACAGCTTGCCTTCCCTTTCATTCAATGCTGAACTGCTCCTCAGGGCTGGGGCTTTCTTCTGTTTATTATCATTTTATTTCTTTTGCATATTTTTTGTTTACTGCCAGGGAGAAACTCTTGTTTTCTACCGAGAGCAGCTTGGAAGTAGGATATCTGATACAGGAGTCTCCACGTGTGTTAACCAAGAGCCAGATTTTCAGCAGTGCTCTGTATTCCACAGGCTGAATTTTCTCCTCTACCCACCCAGCTGCCACACAAAAACAACCAAGCCAGTCTGGCATAGTTTTTCTTTGCGTAAAAAGAACATGAGAAGGAACCAGTAACAGGCGGAGTGGAATTGCCAAATTATTTAGAAATCTTTTCTGGCTCAGCTCTCTCTGCAGGTTGAATGTTTCTAGACACACGGCCAAAGCTGCTGTGCTGCTGGCCAAGAACATGTCAGATTTCACCAACTAAGCAATGCAGGCTATGGGCAGGACGTGGCTGGGAGAGCTCCAAGGAAAACTCAGGTGCTGTAGGATGTGGTAATTGCTAATTCAGTAAATAGACTTCTCCAAGTCAGTGCAGCATCTGTGTCCCATCTAGGAGGATGTTGGAGCACTGCTCCAGGTAAAGGTTGGTAGGATACATTATGACCCCATAAAATATTTTGGAATTATGAAGAAATATATATGTGTGTCAGAATAGTATCAAGGCCTTATAAAACTTGTTACTGTCTTCCCCCCCACACTCCTAAATTCCTCTGTAACCTGAGGTTGCATGGGATAAGGAGCTCTCCTCGCTTTTCAGAGACCCACCTTCAAATTACCCCTCTGGCATTATTCCTTCTTCCACACACATGCTCTGCCTGCCAAAGTGCATGCCACTATGGCATGGGGCTCCTTCCTTCTTACTTGGACCAGTGATTTTAATCTCGAGACAAGAATAGCATATAGGAATGGAAAAACAGTTTTATTCGCATTTTCATCTATAACTGGAGCTTCAGGGCATAAACTTATTTCTGGTGAAGGGAAATTTGAAGCTGGAATTCAGAACCCCACATGGCTTGTGTCTGGGACCTTGTCTGGGTTTCAATTTTTGGACTTCCTTGGCTTTCAGTGAGCAAAACCTTAGTTTCTATTAAGGTAATACCTTCTGTTCTACCTTTTACCACTCAGAGTTTCTCTGTAAAACATCTGATGCTTGTCTGGCTCAGACCTTCTCAGCTCCTGCAATTAGTTGGTGAAGCAGATTAGACTTCTTGAGAATGAAAGCTCTGTCTGGTGAATAGTAAATCATAAGAAGCACTTTCCTGTGCAGTGGTAAAAACTGTTTCTCTCCTTTCCTGGGGGAAACCCTTATCGATGTGCCTGCACACCTGTTTAAACAGCCCTGCAGTGGGGAGGATGTTGGTAAGAGGGATTTGAAACATGATTTAAACTTCGGAATTACCAGCTTTGCACATGTCTTATAATGTAAAATCTATGGTTTCAACATGAGAGGGTTTTACTTGAATAAAACTGTGAGGAGACCAAGAATTAATGTTCACCACCTTGAACTAACATACAGGCTAATACAGGATGAAACTTGACTCGTTTTATTTCAGGTAGAGTTTTTCATCCCTGAGCCAGCTTATACATTTGAAAAATGTTCCTTTTGCATTTGTGGCACTTTCTTGTACTTTTAGTACTGCAGCTTGGCCAAAAAAGCAAAGTCCAAGCTAACTAAACAGAGTATCCTAATTGATAATTTTTGCTTGCTGTTACTCAGGAATCATTCTGTGATTCAAAGTGATAGGCTTAAATTACTCCCTCTTCTGACCAGCCTTTGACAGATTTTCAGCTGCTCTCTGCCTGAAATCAGCAGAGATTTTCTCATCATGAATGGACAAATTATATTAGTTTTTGAAGTTTAAGTCCTAGCTTAAACACAAGTCTGTATAGGGAGAAGGGGAAGGAGTTAAGAAGAATTCAGTTCTTCCTGCTGGATTTCCAAATATATCCAGGAACAGATAGGCAAAGCAACTATGAATTACCTTTCTTGTGATTTCTTTTTTTTTTTTTTTTTGTTTTGTTTTTTGTTTTTGGTCATTGAGGATGCTCAGGAAATTCTGCAAATAGGAAATGGACTATTAGGATTTGCTGAAATGCATTTTTGACTGTGACCATTTACCTGTTTCAGCATTGAACTCTGTGCATCCAAAGTTGTTTGTTTTTATTTTGAAAGAAAATTGTGTAAAGAATACATTTTCTGTAGGTACAAAAGTTCATAGTCAGGGCAAAGAAAAGCAACCTTTTCCTTGCTGAAATGTATGTCTTGCCAAGTAGGTTGAGAGAGCAGCTGAGTTTCTGCTGTATAAAGTGATCTTCAGTAGATTCTTCTTTTTTTCTACAGTAGTAATTGCCTCTTGCACCTGCATCTGAATTAAACACTATCTACAGAGCTCTGAAACCATGTGCTGTCTTCAGTGCTCCTCCAGACAGTTACCTGGAGCTCTATAACTTTTGAGTTCCTTATCTTCTTGACTTCTCCATCCTTCTGTGCAACACACCTGTACATTCTTTGCACTGGGTTTGAGGTGTACATCATGGTGCTTATTTTTGTGTGTCCTGCTCTTTTGCTTTCATATTCTTCCCACCAGTGCTAGTTCTTAAAGATGGAAGTAAGCAGGAAAAGTGAGGCTTGAGGGGTTGAAATCTGTATTTATGATTTCAGAGTTCCCTCAGAAAACTTTTTGCACGCCCTCAGAGAACAGCAAAATGATGTCTCTAACTTTTGAAATGGGCCTTTGTAAAGAGCTTCCATTCTGATACAAACACATAAACAGAAAATGAAAAGAGGCTTGAGCTTCTGGAGAGAAACATTCTAGGCTGGGCTGCTGCATTCAGGCTGCAGTGGCACATTCTGTCCAGGGCATGTGAGTGTGGAAGAGCTCAGTCCAAGGCCCCTCTGCAACCCTGCTCTCTCTTTCAGATGGGTCTGGGGAGTGAGCCACAGAAAAATCTCTGCTGTTTGCCTCCCTGATTGTGTGTTCAGGCAAATTCCCCATCCCATGCCTTTGTGCAACATCTGTGTGAGGAAAGCTGACAGGGGGAACTGGGTGAGGTGAGGGACAGAGATGAGGCTCCAGGAAGACAGAGGGACTATAAGTTTTGAATTTTTTTTAAATATAATAATTCTGGAGGGACAATATAACTGCATTAAGTGCTTGATAGGGGATGAGTGAATGAGAGGATGTTGTTCTTTTCAAGCTACTTTGGGTAGTGCCTGTGTCAACCCAAACCTGGAGTAAGCAGCTATTTATGAGTGACTGATTTGTTGCCACTCACATCAGTTTTCATGTTTATACTGATTTTAATGAAGATTCTTTGTCTGCTATATGACATTTCATTGTATGTGATCTAGAAATGGCTGCATGAGTTGCCTGTTATTTCTGCTCTGCAAGAAGATATTTGAAATTTATATTTTTCCTTCCTGCCTTGAACTTCCCCTTCTCTCTTCTATAATTATGTGTTTGTTTGGCTTCTGGGGATATTCTGGAGGTCTTGCAGCCTTTCTGCTTTGCATGGCTGACACAAAGAAGAAAAAGTAGTTTTAATGCTAATGGAATATTTTTGGTAAGTGACTGAAATGAAGTTATGTTTGTATATAAAAAACACTTTTGTTTCTTCCAAGGCATGTTCTCAGAGACCCCTAGCACTAAGATCTACCGTTTTAGTAGTGGAACTGATTTGAACAAGTTTAGAACTTACTTATATATTTTATATATTCAAAATGAAATGATGAAATGGCTGAGAAGCCTCAGTCCCTAAAGCCCTCTATAGTATTCCCAGCATGCTGTACCTTCAAGATGTGTTTCTGCAGCCTACCCCTGGCCCCCAGTATCTTCTGTGCATGAATAAAATAAATCTCTAATGGTCCTGATTGCCTTCTTGGCTCTGTTTTTTAGGTGCCTTGACTGGGCTTTCGATCCCCATAGTCACTTTATTGAAACACAGCAGGATCCTTCTGGGATGGCCTCCAAGATGTTCCTTTGAAAGATTAAATGTAGCCACTAATAAACCATTCCACTTCTTTCTCTCCCCCTCTCTGTCTTGGGCAGGAAGCTCTTTGGCTTCATATTTGCACCCCTATAAAAAGTTGGAGATGTACAGTCTCTTTTATTGGAAATAAATTATTAAATATAAAAAAATGTAATGGAAGATACTTGATCTGTGAAAATCCTTCCTTCTTTCCCTTTTCCCATGTCTTCCCATGTCTCCATTGAGACATGCTCCTGTGACTTCAGGCTCTAAAAATGGTTACCAAAAAAGGGGAAAAAGAAGGGTGAGGTAAATTTAGTTTTTTTTTTTTTTTCCTGTCCAACACCTGGACCTCCCCAGAGGGATTTCCCATCAGCCGCAGCCTTTGAGGTTGACCTAAGCTTGGTTTCTTTTGCTTTGCTTTGAATCAGAACTGCCCCATTTGGGAATTTCACATGTCCAGGAGCTCTTTACCTCCACCCTCCCTCTCCCCAGTGTCTTGATGTCTGTTCCATTCCTGTGTGGCCCCACTGGGGAAGTGTTTGAGGTGGGGAGCCCTGAGTGATCTTGTTTGAAGGGATGGGAATGTCAGGCATTCCTGACTGGGCTTCCATGGGAGCTCAGAGCTGGCCCTGAGTGAGTGCCAGAGACTCCATGCTGACATCTCCATCTCTGGATCCCTCTTGTCCTCGCATCACTCCCATCACTTGAGTGCCAGGAGTGCAACAAGGCTCTGAAGAGTACCCAGGCAGCCAAAAATAACAGCAATAAAAATAAAGACATTATTAAAGCCAGATACGACTGATCTGAAGTCACAGCGAGTGTAACATGACTCAGTCAAATCCCCAGGACAGTTGGAGACAGAAAGGGAAGCAGAGAGGAAAATCTCTATCTGTTTAAAGTTCTGGGCCCCAAACTCCTTACAAGTCAGCTTTGATAATTCATCAGACAACCACAAAAAAGAATGCCTCCCCCGCTCCAGATGCAACCGTGTCTTGTCCCAGCCTCTTTTTCCACAGCCTGTGCATCTCACCACATCAAGGGAAAAAGAAAATACATTTAAAAGTTCTCCTTATTTAGATTGGGTAGGTTTGAAATATCCTCCAAAGGCAAACATGCATGTGTGACTGGAGGCACGGTGCATGAGGATATAGGCACGTAGAGTTATACTCAGGAGAAAGGAAAAATTACTGGGAAAAAGCAGAATTTGCAGTTCACACCCAATGCTGTTAGAGAAAAAGGAGGCTGTGAGCCTCTATTGTGGCGCAGTAAAGATAATTAGAGACATTAACCCAAAAACCTACACCAAGGAGTGTAGTGTGGGGTGGGTAACTGCACCCTCACCCCATCAGTTGCCTTGGATGCAAAGAAGAGTAACTCAGAGTCCAGACAGTGCTACATCAAACAATAAACTCTCCTGGACGTGTGTTTGGCTGCTGGTGGGACATTTGCTGGAAAGCAGATTGATGTACCAGGGTGAGACAGGAATGGAGGAGAAATGTGGGATTGGACCCTGCTGGTCGTTCTTTGCTATCTGGGACAGAGATTAATTTCTCAAGGCTGTCATTGTATTTGAGGTCTGGAGGGGATATCTTGAAAAAGGTATTCCCCACCCCATTTGGGAGAGTGGCTTTGACTAATGGACTCGCAGCAAATGGCAGAAAAGGGGCCAACCAAGCAAACTTGGATCTGATTTCAGTATCTCACAGTGTGTGTGCTTTGTTCTTGGATTTTTGCTGGGGCCAACTCCGATATAAACAGATGGACTTCAAAGTAGTTGGTCTGAATAAAAACTTACATAATATTTTAATGGTTCAAGTCTTTTGGGACTGTAAAACTAGATTGAAAATTTCAGAAGGTATTTATTTATGTTTTTGGGCCAGGCAGAGAGACAAGAAATAGATCTGGTTCTGTTTTTTCGGTTGTTTGGTTTGTTTGTTTGTTTTTCATCATCCTGTGACTTCAAGATACTTTTACATTTCTTATAAGGGAAGACGAACTGCTTGTGAAACTGATATTTTTGCCTAATTTATTTAAAAAATGATAGTTTATTTTTTTCTTTTTTCTTTTGAAATTTTAATTTTTCAAGGCTGGATACACCTTTTTTTTTTTTTCTCTTTTTTGTTTTTCAATACAAAGGAGTCATGTCTTACTGCTGGATTCAATTTTTTAAAATTTCATTTCATCCATTTTGAAAATTAAGATCTTTGAAAACAGTTACGTGGTAAAAATAAAATGTCAAGAAATGTGAAAAATCAAGGGGGAAAAAAAGTGTAAATTCAGAGGAAGATTGCAACATCTGCAGCTCTCTAAATGGGGGTGTTCTTTTCCTTTCCTTTTCCCATATAAGCTCATTGTTTCTATGAATTGTCTCTTTTCGCCTTTTCTTTTTTTAGGAAAGGTTAATAAGAATTTCCATAGGCCACTTCAGAGTGCAAGAAGTTACATGTAGTAACTCTGTGGTTCTGCTGCTGGCTGGAATCAGGCAGTGCCAAATGGGAATGAAGCATGGGCATTTCATTGGTCCTTTTCAATCCTAAAAAAGTCTTGAGTAATCTTGTCTCTTGAGGGATGAACAGACCTGATAGTGAATATTTTAAAAGTCAATTTGGAGTATTTAATGTTGTTTTAGCCCTTTGGCTTTGCAGAAAACCTGTTTCTAACATGCAGATCCCAAGGGATTTTAATGGCAGCACAGATGGACCAGCTAAACTTTATTCTGGGTTTTCATGGGCAAACTGAAAGCCAGTATTTAATATCCTCATTCTGATAAACAACAAACCATGTGATTTGCCCAAGCTCTGTCCTGGAGACACAAGTAGGGGCACAGTCTGAAGGATTTCCTCTTGTTTGCCAATCTAACCCAACTCGACTGGACTGCAAGATGAGATGCAATTCGAGCACTTCATTTGTGGGTGCTCGTTACACAGGCTCCAGAGAGGCACTGTGTTACTGGACTAATACCACAGACAGAACAACCACAGGCTTCCAAGATGGATTTGATGTCCCTCACAGAGCCTTGTAAGTGCTGCACTGTGTGCCCAGGTTATAAAGACATGTTTTAATTTAGAAAGGCTACTACTTGCAGTTGTGTCAATATTACTTTAAAAAGTGTTTGGGTGGAGGTACGGGGAGATGTAAGAGCAATTTTGGACCAGATTCTTGGGATCCAGTGTGTCAATATATAAAGTCAAATCTTGAGTCAAGGTTTATACACAGAATGGAAAATGAATGTTTTGAAGTAGTTTTTGTGGAACATCACCTAGCTCTGACAAACTGCCCATCTAGTTAGTTGTTACTCTCATTGTTTTCAAGTCTGAACACCTTCTGGTAGCTGACATGACTGTCTGCCACGCACATTTTATTTTCTGTTTCCCCAGTGGAGCAATATGTTATATTTATTTTTTAACATAAATACTGCTGTTGCCTGTGATATAAAAATATTAGGCTGCATTGGTCTACTCTGGGTGTGGAAGACAGGCTGTGATGCTCTGATGTTGCATTTATTCTCTCCATGCAGGAAAACCTCAGTACAGTACAAAACAAGAGGTGTTGAAAAATAGTCACCAGCAACAGTCCCTGTTTTCTAAATAATCTGGATTTGGATGCTTGTGTTTAAAAAATGAATATTCTTAAATGCTTTCAGAATCCACTTTTAGCTAAGTCCTTTTTTAAAATTATTTTCTGGCTAGGAATTCTATATGAAGTGAAAGGAGTTACATACCCAGTTTCACTGTTCCGTGGGCATACATTGATGTGCAGCTGCTGTAGATTACTCGGACCATGGCTACCTCTCTAGATTATTGCTGAAAAATGTGTCAATTAAAACAATAAAAGCATTTCCAAAATGTGCCCAGTCATTCCAGTGCAGCTAAACCCAGTGAGTCCTTGGACTACCAAGGATTTAGGATCTTCAGAGTGTCAATAGCTGTATGTCCATGCCTCTCCCCTCCTCGTGTCTCCTGTTGGGATAAAGTGATATGCAGTGCCACATAAGCCTGGAAGGTGGGATTCATTTCATGAGGTGTCCCACTTTTATAAAACTGTTTATAGCTCTAGATTTAACATTGAACTGAACTTCCTAATTTCTAAAGTATGTTAATGAAGCTGGTAATAATGAATGTCTAGTCTATGTGCTCTGTAATTTAATACCTATTTGGAACTGTATCCTAACCCAGAGCCACACTTCTGACCTTGGAGCTACTTTTTGTGCTGATATTATTCCTTTCCTAAAGGTCCTTATCAGCCATGATCTGCTAGGTATAACCAGCCTGGATACGAATGTTCATGGGCTGAGTGAGTCTCAGGATGTGTTTCAATGGCTTTCACAGACACCTGAATTACTCTGGAAGATGTTTGCCCTTCCTTATTTTTAATTTTCTGGCTGTGTCCTCCCGGTCCCATGCAATAGAGACTCATTTTAGTTTGGCTGTGGTGCACCCTGGCTGTTTCCAGAGGCTGAATTTGACTGTGAACCCTTAAGCAAACAAGAAACTGTTTGTTAGGAGGGCAAAGAGGTGGTATTCGACTGAACCCACCAAAGTTTAATTGGAAGGATATTGTTGGATTGTTGCAACACATTGCTTTTCTGTATTTCCATATGTGATCCTATCTTGGGGTCATTTGAGAACAGTCCAACTGATGACTTCAGCAACTATCTTAACTAAATTAGGATCAGGCAGTGATGGAAGAATTCTGGTTGTGGCTGGTCTGTCTTTTGGAAACTAGAGTGTATTAGCAGAAACCAACAACAAATTTTTTGACATGACTCTATTGGGAAAGGAGAAAAACTTCCATATTGCAGCATCTCCTACCTCAAAGTCAAGGATGTGAAATATCTCAGTTGGCCACCACATCATGAAGGACGATTTATTGCATCTGTTTAAAAACAGCTCTGTGTTCTCTGGGGGCTCTGTCCTTCACTAGCATCGCTTCAGACTCAGTGATCTAATAGATCTTTTTCCATCTCTAACTTTCGTGGCTTGCCATATGTAGAGATAAACATCTTTCTTTCCGATCAGCGTTGACGGACAGACTTTCAGGCATGGAAACATTATTGTGTGTGTGGGATAGGGGGAGGGGAGCTGAGGCCATTTGCTGAGTGTTATTGTCTCCAGGGCACGGGATTATTGGAAAATGATAAATAGCTGGGCAGGCCAAGGAAATATGAAAACTCTGTCATGGAGCAGAGATGCCCAAGATTTCTGTTCATATTGCAGTGACCAAAAGAAATTTACATTGGAAAAACCCTCTTGCCTTCAGGGCTGAATGTTATGAACCTTCAAAGTGATTCTTGAGAAGAAAAGAGGTTGGGAATGAAAGGAGTGGGAGGGATTGCCATGCTGTTTCTACAGAGCAGGGGTCACTGCAGAATAACATTCATCATCTTGTTGGTGCCGTTCTGAGAATGGGAACAAGGTGGGAGAGATAAAAGCAAAGTTGAACTTCAGTCTGGCATTTGTGGCTTGTTCTCCAGTCCCATGGGAGCTGAGAATGGACTAAATCCAAACTTTTGTCTTCTGGATTTCATTCAAGGGCTGTTCAGCTGGCCTGTGGACTGGGTGCCTTTACTGTAATATCTTGGTTTTTTCCCCTCAACTTGCTTGGACTTCAAAGTTCCATTCAAATGCATTAGTCACAGGCATATGTATAATGGCCAAGTCTTCTGCCAGGGTAAGTCAGCATGGATCTGTGAGAGTTTATAGCACTTGAAATTTGGGCCTAAGAACTAAGATCCTGGCCATAATTTGTGCCTCAAGAAAGTAAGGACAGAGATCAGTCCATCACTGACATATAATTATTTCCATTTGGGTTTATACCCCATTCTAAAATGTCACCAGATTTATTCTTGTTATTTTAATTCCTCATCCTGGGATCTAAATTGAAACCCCCTGAAAAACAATTAAACACCTGTGCCTGGGAAGGCTGGAATGTTCATGAGGGTGAACTGAAACAGTCTCTGCTTCCTCTGGAGCCAAGGAAGTGGCCAAGCTGGCCATGAGAGGTGATTCTCTCTGTTCCTTGTCCACGCTGTGGGGCAAAGGTGTAAGTCATGGGTGCTTGGTATGCATAATGAACAGCTGAGGAACTTGAAAATTGTGGTGTTTTTCTATGACACTTGATTTAAAATTTAAAAGTAACTTATTTCATTGGCAGGCTTTCTTTGCAATTGGAAAACAGGAAGCCCTATCTTTGATTTAGTTGTTGGAAAAAGTAATTGAATTTAAACTGGAGGCCGAACTTTCAGAGTAACTGAGCAGCCTTTCATTGCATGTTATGTTTCCAAATGGGGAGAAAAAGGCACCACATTTTTGACTTCTCCTCTACTTCACTGCACTTAAAGCTGCCATGAATTGCATTGCATTTTCCATAGGGTGTGATGGGAACTGTGCATCAGACCCAGCAGGACAGATCCAGCTGCTCTATTTAAGTGCTTTGCTTGCTTTTTAATGCCAGTAGCCATTCAAGGCATTGATTCAGCATCCCCGAGGCTCTTTGGCTGGGCTGGTACTGCTTTGTGGTGCTCACCAGCTTTTTGTTCCTGGCAAAACTCTCATTTAAATTATCTCATTTGGCAGGTCTGTCAGGGAGGGAAGGACACCCTCTTGTATCTCATAATCCCTGTTTAGCTGTTTGAGTGATGTGATACTTTGGTGTCTCAGGGTGACTGACAGCTGTCATGAAGGTGAGATGTTCATGTGAGAAACGTTCAGCACTTCACTCTGGGGCTTCTTTGCAAGTTCCCATTGCAATGGTGGTGAGATGGATTATCCATGCAGAGCTTGAGGATCAGTGGCTGTACTTGGTTGTGCTGGGTGATCTCAAGAGCTGGTTTGAACTTCTGTGCACTTCTAAGATCCTACAGCTTGCATTCCCATTTTCTCTCTAGAGAGTCACACTGTCTTTAAATCACATTTAGTGCCAGTGCTGTCCTGTGAAAATCCCTGACCATAATATCCACCTAATGCTTCTTTTGTAGCAACACCTCAAAGGCTGATATGAGAGAAATTTTGCTACACCAGGCATATAAATGCACAGTGGTCCCCAGGGAGGGGGATTCATGTGCATTTGAAAGCACAGGCAGATTTTGGCTGTTCAAAGACCTGTGTAGGTTGTCCCAGAACTGGCACACAGGAATAATCTCCTGAATCAAGGTGTGGAGCTGGGCAGTGAACTGGATTCAGGCCCTGAGGCAGGTCAGACACAACAGTGTTGAACCATCCACGACACCAAGAAAACCTTGTTCCAAAAGTTGCCGAAGTATTTTATGAGCTATGGACAGGGCTTTGATGTCTCTCAAGTAATTCTTAGATGTGATTCAGAATGGGAAGAAGCAGCAGGGCTGATAGCCATTACTGCCTGTACTTGATAGCTAGGCTGTTATTCCAAAAGCACCGTGGGTGCAGCGTGGTTGTTTGAAGTTGTTTTTCCATTCCTCACATATGGTTTGCACTTGAATGGGGAAATGCCTGGCTCCCAGCAGTGTCTGTGCTGGGCACTCACCAGAGCCATGGGGATTAGTGCCACCAGCCCAGGCCTCTGGTTCATCCAGCCCAGTGTGTCCTTCCAGCCAGGGGCCAGGCCAGATGCTACTTCAGCAGGAAGTTTGTATATTCTTGAAAGGACAGTTATCAGGTAACTTGGTGTTAAGGGAGACTTCCTTCTTTTCAGTGCAGAGCAGCTTCTGCCTTGCAGCTCTACAGCCTGATTCTGGGATTTGGATGTAATACAAAGCAGTTTTTCTGGGATCTGTGGAGAATCTAGTTTAAACCTGCTCAAACAGAGCCTTAAAGGGGTTTGGAGACCTGTGGATTTCACACTGTGGCACAGAGGACCATTCTCTTGGGACTGTTTCTTTTTTTTCAGTACTTCTCAACCAATGTTTTCCATTTGACAACAGATCAACAGATTTGCACTGGTCACATATTAAAACCAAATAAACAAACAAAACCCACAGTTTCTTCTTTCTCTATAATTTCTGACCTGAGATGACACAAGCTGTGACTGGATCAGGTTTCTCTTCACACTGCTTGCACATTAAGGCCATGGTTTTCCCGAAGATGCTGTTCAGCTGCCAGCAGGATGAGCCCATTCCATCAGGTTTGCTGTGGGCTCTGGCAGGCTGGCATCCCATGGGATGCATTGTGCTGGCCCCTGGCAGTGCAGGAGCACAGAGCACCTCTGATTGCTGAGTGTGGTGTTCATCCTGCTGCTGGAGGCTTTGCAAGGCAAACACTTTGCTGTTTGCCCCCTGCACCCTGCTTGTTCTTTCAGGACAGCCTCCTGAGTAGCTCTGGATCCCCAGACAGTGTTTCTGGTCTCCTGCTAGCACAAATCCCAGAGGTCTGATGCAAACAGCAGCAGAAATGAGAGAGGCTGGACCAGTCGGGTCACAGCTGCCAACTCATCTGCTTCTGGTGTTGCATGAAAACACATCTCACTTTGCACATGACCAGAATAATTTACGATGTTTTCCCTACCTTTATTTTCCCCCCTTGTCCATAATCCTTTAATACATTTACCCCCAGCTGAACTGTCTCCCAGCCCTGGATCCTGCTTGTCCTGGGACATGGAGGCACGCAAGCATTTTCATATCAGATTAAAAACTCACTGACCGCAAAAACTTGGAAACTCTACTTCTTGGTTGTCTCTTCTCTTTTAGACTGTGCAGAAACTTTATCAGTGCTTCAGTTATTAATAGATTGTTTTGCTTTTCTCAATATTTAAGGCCTCGTGTGACCCTACTAATAATTTACAAGAATTTTTGTACGTCTGTGTTTTAATTCCACTGGCTTCTGTGTCAGCTGATGAGCTTTGATTGGTTGGGTTTACCTAATATGTAACCAGAGACAGCAACCCAGTGTGGTTTACTCAGATATGCAGTTTCTTTCTAGGCATATGATTCATCGTCTGTGAGAGAGACTGCAGCTGGACAGCAGAAATTTTGCAGAAGCAGAGACAAAGCACGCTCTCTTTTCATGTAGCCTCCTCGATACAGCTTCGTATCTTCCAGTCTTTTCAGAAGTTTTCAGAATATTAATAATAGTAGCTTGACAGGATCACAAAAGAAAAGCTGTGAAAATGCTAGAATGTTTGGGAAAAAAAAGAAAAAAATCATGTTGACTGTGAGTTGGCTGAAGAGTCTTTTCTCAAGATGTCTCATAACTTGGATGTAAACTTGTCTATAAGCCTACATTTGATAATTATAAGCAGTGGCCAGCCTTTTAATAGTTATAATGTAAACCATGCAGCAGCAACTGATGAAATACACACATGCACTCAATTCTGTGCCTGAAAATGTAGGAGAAAATATAGACCTTTTGCAACTCCTATTTTTCTAAGGTCAATCCAACTGCTTGCTGTCAATTTGCCTTAGGAAGCCTGATTTTGGGTAGGGAACTGGAATCTTTTGCCATACAACTACATATCTATCAGTGCAGCAGCAGTTCTGAATTAAAATCCCAGGTCTCAGATCCAGTGATAATACAATATTGTGTGGGGAAAAGGAGCACTTCTTTAGGAATTAAAGAAGGATTATTTTAAACAAGTATGTGTGGGGGTGTGCACACACAAAAAAACATGCATATAGACACTGTAGAAAAATATTATGAGGCCTTCAGCATTTTTTTTTTTTTTTGAAACTGGAAATGAGACGTAACTTAAATAGTAAGGATAATTAACTATAGGAGCAGTTTACCAAGGGAAGTGATAAATCCATCATCACTTGGATTCTAACTTCAGATCAGGTTTTTTAGAAAAAGCGTGTGGGTCAGCCTCAAGGTGCTGCCTTAAACCATATTTATTTATGCAGGAGAGAGCACAGTCTTCCTCCACCAGAGGTGGGATTCTTTAACCCACGTCATGTTGGTGGTTGCAGGAGGTGTTCATAGTACTCCTCTGGTATGATTTTTCTTCCACCTTCTATTTTAAAGACCTTTTGTTGTTAGCAAAATAAGGAAATAAAAAAAAGAAAACACACAACAAACAAACAAAAAAAACCCAACAACAAACAAACAAAAAAGCAACAACAAAATAAACCCACAAATACTGGTTTGTGTGTACATTCTGTGCCCGCACCTACATGTTTTGCCTTTGGACTTGCCACCATGGTGCAAAACCCTGGGTTTGCATATTGATGTCTGCACTGGGCAAAACTTGATGTTTCAGAGGACATCAAAATCCTGCAGTGGAGGGAAGTACTTAGGAGATTTACCTGTGTCAGTAAATCTGGAACGAGAGGGCCCCTCCAGTGATTACTTGGTGTATGGTGAACTCGAGCCAACTTTAGTTTTTACTGATATCCATCTCACTGTTGTTCACTAAATTGGCTCATGTTTCTGGCAGTCTATCTATAATATTTAAATTTGTATGGCCATGATTGCAAGGGCTTGGTTACACATGGTGTAAAGACAACTTTTCCTTGTCTTTTATTTCTTCACAGTGACCTTTCAGTCTGGGCCCTTGTGCACCATTTGTTGCATCATCTCATAAACTCCAGTCATCATCCTGCACAGTCTTCTGTGTCCCAGTTGAAGTAAACACAAAATTTTCTTGTCAAATTTCAACTATTCTTGCAAAAATCCAGCACTGTGCCTGACCTTTCATGGTAGGCTGCAAAACTCAGTATCTGCTCAAGTCTGCTTTGTAGTGTTGGAACGTGGGTGAGGAACCATTGTGGAGATGTTTGAGGTTCCCTATGTAAGGCTGGGATCCAAAGTCGGTTCTGGGGTTCATGGTTTTGGTAAAAATACTTCAGCCTGGTGGCATCTCTATACCTCCATCCGTGAGTGTGAATTTGGGGATGTCTGGTGAAATGGACCCTGGTCCTCTTTAAGTGCTAAGGACAGTTTGGCCAATTTTGGTTTAGCACATTTTACACTGAGGGAAAAGCATTGACTTTATGAGGGAGATAGAGAATGTTTTAAGCTTTGTAAGGGGAAGGCATATGGAATAATTTTGCTGGCTTCAGTATTTTATACTAAGGAACTTGCTCTTTGGTTTTTTTTTCTTTTCTTTTACTGTGCTTTCAGATTTGCAAGTATATGATCAGGGAAGCCCTTCTTTTTGGCTACCAAGGAAGATGATTTAATAAATACTGGAGATGGGGATTGCATTCCCTACCACAAAAGATAACAGGACAAATGTTGATGCTTTTGAGTCACTCTCTTTCCCAGGTTCACTTTATCCTCCGGTACCTTGACATTCCTGCTTAATCCAGCTCTGTTCCTTTGCCTGCATTGCTCCTCCATTTGGGCCAGGAGTATTCCTTAAGCCTGATCATTTATTTCAAGGCTGTAATTAAGGTCTTGTATATGTTCAAACAGATCACAGGCAACAGGGGCAAGAGATGTCATCCATCATAATTTCCACAACCTAAAGATACATTTTTTTGGTTATACCATAAATTCTTTCTCTTATTATTTTGTGACTTGGCAGAAATATCCTTATAAAAGTAGGCCACCATGTCCTTTCCTACATTCATTACAAGTGGGCCACTAGGAAAGCCCCAAACTGGCAAAGCCTCTATTTTTGGTTTCCTTTTGCAGCATGAGGACAAAGTTTCCTTCAGATACAGCTCTATCCAGGGAACTCATCCCATGGACTACAGCATATAATTTGAGTTAAAAAGAGAGGAAAAAAGGATCAACTGCAATCTCCAGTGTCTCTTCCCTGTGTGTATCTCTACAGGTCTGTGCAGCATCGCAGGCGCCAGGAGCGACCACTCTGCAGCTAAGGTTGCAAAACATCTTCCATTATGACACTGTGTTCAGTGCTTTAGGGTCTTTGCAAAAAAAAAAAAAAAAAAAAAGTTCTATTAGGCTGGAATTTTTTTTTTCTTTCTTGTTGACTGTCAAAAATTATGGTCTCTCCAAAATGTTGGGCAAAGCCAATCCAGCAATTTCTCTTGCGTTATGTGAGAGTAAAAAGAACCTCTGAAAACTCAGGCTGTAGCAGGGAAAAAAACACACGCACACATACACACACAATCTAATGCTCTCCAAGTGGCAAAATAAATATTTCTAACAACTACAGAATGTTTCAAACCTGGGCTCTGAATCTCTGCACAACTCAAATTCTCACTGAGCAGTGTAACCTTTACATTTTGAGAAAAGGTTGGGATTTTCTCTAATTTCTCATAAGAAATGAATATATTGATGGCATCTGTATTGAAGTAATGCTCCATTTATGCCTTTAATGATATCTCATCATGCAGTTTGTGCTTCTTAGGGGATTACTTCTTCCAAGCTGATACTGGAAGATATTTCATAAGGAGTTGCTTATCACAGATCTGCCTTCCTCATTAAATTTGTAACATTTTGCATTGTGTTCTTGTTATGAAGCTTTACTTTTGAAAGGGAAAAATATTTTTTTCTGAAGATACTTATCACAACAGCAGCAGATTTTGCAATGTCAGTCCAGTTTTGCAGGATGCTGTCTCCAAACTCACAACTGCATCAACAAATTGAATTTTATGGCCTGCAACAACCTAAAGGTCTAAGAGAGAGGGCAGAAATCTTCTAGAGCTGCTTCTGCTCCAGAAGATTTCAATAAGCATTTCAATAAGTTCTTTAGTGGTGTAAATTCTGAGGAAGCTGCTAGTACCAAATATGAATAACTTGCATTTTTTAAATGTGAATGGTCTTTAAAATATTTGTTTCTGAAATCAAGATGGAAGAAAAGGCGTTAACTAAATATCATCTAATATAATATGCATAATTTAAATCTATATTTTTAGTATCATTTTGAAGCCCTGGTGTAGTGTAACATTCCTGCAGTTACAACAGGCATGGACACAAGCTACAGACCAGCAACTTTTAGAGGGGCAGCCGGTGACCAGGACTCTGTGGAGTAAAAATTCACCCTGGAAATCTAGAGAGAATGATATCTGAACATCCAGTACCCCAGAAGATGATTTTGTGTGTGTCTGCTGGAACCAAGTGGAATTGAATCGTTTGTTAATCTTTTGCCTTTGCTCTGGCAAAGGGTTAAGTTTGTGAGTAAGGTTTTGGAAACATGAAAAAAGCAAATATAAAGTTTGTGAGGAGCAGACTGAAAATGCCTGGTGTTAACTCTGATCCCTGCTAGAGCTCCAGGAATTCCTGGGATATTCTGAGCTGCTCCAGAGAGGGGTGGTTTAGGAGCTGTGTCTCAGACATGCACACATGGAGCGTGTGCCCTGATGTGATCTCCTCTCGTGGCTCCAGTTGGGTGCAAATCAGTCCAGAGAACAGTGTGGTGGCTCTCCTTTTTCCTCCTACTCTCCCTAATTATTTTTTTGTGGAATTTAGGACTAAGCAGAACTGTTGCATGAATGCCAATACAGCCCTGGTTATATGTGCCAGGAGCCACAGTGCACATGGACTTTGTATCCTGATCCCTTGCATCCAGCTCACTTTGCTTCCTGGTGGCTCACTGAATGTCTGTCTTTGCCTCCCAGGCAGGGTGGCTTGTGCTGAGGCATTTTCATGGCTTTGTTACAATTCAAATGTCTTTATATCAGTAAAAGATACTATTTTATAGCACCTTTGACAATGTCTTAATTTACAGTTGTAGCTGGGTTTCCTTAAAGACCACATTTGATTCAGTAATCTGGAAGGTGGATTTGGCTCTTGAATAATCTTGTTTTCCTCACTTTGTCAGTGTAGTAACTGGAGCCCCAAATGCAGTGGTTTCACCCGCTCTAGAATGAAGAGTTCTCTCCTGATCCAAAGAAATTAGTTTTTTTCCTAGCTCCAGAACAAAACAAAGGGAAAACAGGAAGAACCAGTGATGCCTTGGGTTTTAGCTTTTGTATTTTTCAGGTTCTCTGCTGCTTGGTGTGCAGCTCTGAAACTTCATATTAGGTGCTAGTAAGTTCTCTTCACAGGATAGTGAGACAAAAGACTCCCTTTCTAGCTAGAGAATCAAGGACAACTGGTACCCAAAAAGCAGAAACAATGGCGAGGAAAAGGGGGCAAGCCTGGGGCTGAGACTTCATAGCCTGGGGCTGTGGCTGGATAGTTGAAGCCAAAGTGTAGATGAACCAAAACTTATAAAATTGTAAAAGCTCATGACCAGGATCCATCTTGGATTTGATTTAGGTGTAGCCCCAGGTGGGCTCTTGCACTGCCCAAGGTGAATTCTTTCAATAAATACCTATTTTATTTCTTTTGCTCTGTCTAGTCTCTGTTCCAAGTCAGCCTTTCCAGGCATCACCAGCAGTTCAGAAAACTGAACAGACTGTGGATAAACCCAATAGAGCACTTGTGGACAGGGGCAGCCTGAACCTCGCAGGTGCTCGTGAGTAGGAGTAACCTGGGAAAAAATGAGTGCAGAAAGTTACCAGTGATAGAGAAAACAGACCTCTGTTCTGAAAAGAACTGGTGCTTTGTAAGATATCTCCCCAAAGGCATCAGTGGGAGTGTTTTTATAACCTCTGGGGTCAGAGAGGGAATGAAAGAGGCTGCTCACCTGTTGGGTTATTTTAAAGCAAGTGGCTTGATCTCCTGCTGGCTCTGCACAGGGTGGGAACTCAACAGCTTCCAGCTTCTCCAGGTAATCAGTCTTGTGATGTTGTACCCATACCACAGCCTTGTCACTCAGACGACTTGTGCTGCCTGTGCCACATGACGAGTCTATAAAGTGCCTAGATCTATTTACAGTTGCCTGCTAAAGAAGTAAATTTGCTCGTATTTGAGAGCGAGAAGCTCTCGGGAGCAATGCTGTCCCTAACTGGGATCCCCCAGGCACTCAGTGCTCACTGCCACCTAGCCCAGGCAGCAGTGACCCCGGCGTGCGGGGGATAAAGAGCTGCTTTATCCACCAAAGCTCATCACCAGCACTGCGGGCTAATTAGAATGGCACCGCCTTCATTCTGAGTGAGGGTGTGTGCTTGAACATGGCATTTCACAGGATTACAAATGGAGGGGGTGTGCTGGAGCACGTGTTATGAATGAAAAGCAAAGTCTCGATATTTAGCAAAATTTAAATTGCTTTATTTGATATAGACGGAGCAAACAGCTCTGGGGAACGTGAGGGGTCACTGCCCACTCCATGCTCCATCCAACCTTGGTTTGCAGCCTTTTCTTATAGTATGGTCTCCCATTGTAATTTTTAACTTTGCCGGGTAAGCAGTGGTGGTCGAATAAACATCCATAAAGTCTTTGGATGATAGTCAGTCTCATGGATAACTGGAAAAGTTGGGAAGCCTGGCCATTGTAGATAGGCAGCATTGATCAAATGAAAGCAGGAAGTCTGATTTTGCAAAATCTATTAGACTATCAGAAAGTCTGATTTTGCAAACTGGTAGTAGATGCAACTTACTTAGAAAACATACTATTCAAAACAGGGGGATTTAAACCAGAATGATTTAACCATATATTTTCCTCTGTCTAATGTCCACACTTCACTTCGGACCTCAGCATTCTGGTTCATACAAACCCCAATACTTTTATGATTAACACGAATCCTTTATCAGTTACCACACAGCGAGGGCAGGGTGATCCCATCCCTTTTCCGCGCGCGTTCCTCCGGCCGTGCCTCGCTGCTGCCCAGCTCTCTGGAGGAGCTGGCCAGGAGAGAGGGCTCCCTTGGCACGGCACGGGCATTCCGTGGCCAGCCCGGATGCCTCTGGCCCTGCTCAGCCAGGGCTGTCCCCGGCAGGATGGCGACACTGCTTTCAGCAGCAGGGCAGACACAGGGGTGTCCGAGCAGCTGAAAGGAGACCATTGACAAGTGACCCAGCAGCAGCTCCCTCCACATGGTCTGCCTCTGGAACGCTGGGCAAACAGCAGGGCAGGGGTTTGGATGGGCTCTGGCTCTGCTGGTGGCTGTATAAATTAATACAGGTTAAAAGCAGGGCCAGCTTGTTTGTAGACAAGCAGGAGCCAACCCGCAGAAGAGCTGCCTTTGAATTTTGGACACTGAACAAAGTTTTCATCTCCAGTAGGGCCCACATTTTTTTCTTTTCCCAGCCCTCCTCTAAACGCTTTCCTTTATTTATTTATTTTTTCTTTTCATTTGCTTCTGTCTCCTTTTACATTCTTAGATCTCTAATAGCTCAAACATGACTGGGCTTTGGTCCAGGCTCCTGGCATGCAATGCCAGCCTTTGCTGGTCTTGAGCTGACTACAGCAGCCCATGGCTGTTCCTCTGAACAGCCAGCAGTGAGGAGAACCCAGGCTTTTCCAAACCAGAGAGCGAAATATCCTGATACAGGAGCTGTGCACATAAGAGGCCAGTTTGGGTTTAAAAATAGCAACAAAAAGATTGGAGGTGGTTGTTTTTTTTTTTTCTCATTAAGATTTTGTCTGAAAACTTATTACAGATCGACAAGTATGTTAATAAAACAGGTTTTAGTAAAAAGCAATAAATTAAGAAATTGGGTTGTGATTAACACTGATTTCTAGGTATTTTTGGTAAAAAAAAAGCATAATCAAAAATCTTTGCATTCAACAGTGTTTTGACTGAAGATGTGCTGTCTATGGTGTACAGTGTGTTTGAGAGCTTGCAATCCAATCTGTAAGAAAAAAAACAAAAATGAGATTTTGGACAGAGTTGGAGGCACAGGAAAGGAACAACTATTGGCATTATCTTGCTTAAAAAGCAGGTGGGCTAATGAATTAACTGTTCTGGTATCATTCGGGGGCTCTGTAACAAAGTGAAAACAGAAAACAAAAGTTAAGATTCCCAGTGAAGTTCTTTAACTATTAAACCATCCTTCTTTTTTCCCCATTCCTTCTGTAGCCCTCATTAGTGTAGTTCCAAGTGTCTTGCTACAATGCTTGGAGAAATATGACTAATGTGTCATGGGTTTATTAACTTTGCCCTTAGTTTAAGGGCTCCATGTCTGGCTGAATTCCCTACTGCTCAGAAAACATCTTTAGAGGCTTTCTGTTTCTTTTCTTGGTTTTGAATGTTTTGTTTCACTCTGTGGCTATATTGAGAAGGTGGAAAGGTGCAGAAGTAGAACTGAAGACAGTAAGGACTGTGGGGGTCCCCAGTTCCTGGTGCTATTTGTTACGTATTGCAGCCTTCATTTCAAATATTGAGATTTTTTTCAAAGGTATTGAGCACCTTTGAGGTGAGGACAGAGACACAGTTTGATTAGATCTACTGCAAGTCACTGAAGATGGAGGGGACTTGCTGGCAATGGTCTATTACTGCTGAGAGACTCTAGAATTGTGCTGCAGCTCTGAGGAAGGACACTTTACTACTCTGAAGTTCCTCCCAGTGTCAGTGCTACAGCTCAGCTTTAAAAACTCTCACTTTCTAATCTACTACAACACAGATTTAAGAAATCACTGGTACTTGAGGTTCAAAGAAATGTTCTCCCTTTTTTCTTATTTTCTTTCTCCTTTTTTTTTTTTTTTTGTTACCCTTTACCAGCATTAATCTTGCCTGAGCTTTGCCTGGCATGGCTTTGCACTCATAAAAAGTTATACTTCTGTTTTTGCCTCTCGAGTCTGCTTTGAGAAATCACAGGAACAAGATTTTTGACTCCAAGGGGTGCGTGTATACACAGGGGAAGACAAGGAGTTGCATGTCTCAGTTAGGAAACTGCAGATGTAAAATGACATCCACAAAAATGTTGGCTACATACGAAAATAAGTTTTAATGGTTTTAGTGGGTATTAATTATTAATTGGTTTCATTTAGTCACCTTAAACTCCGTGTGTTTGTCCACTAAAATGGAACATTTTGGTGATCCTCTCTGAGAGTTCATCTTTTGCTTTAATTTCCTCAAGCAAAGAAACCCAGGGGTTCTTTTCAGTTTTGTAAAATCCCAGAATGGTTTGGGTGGGAAGGGACCTTAAAGCCCATCTAGTTTCAACTCCCTGTCATGCACAGGGACACCTTCCACTGTCCCAGGTGCTCCCAGCCCCAATGTCCAACCTGACCTTGGGCACTGCCAGGGATCCAGGGGCAGCCACAGCTGCTCTGGGCACCCTGTGCCAACCCATGGCAGGGCATGACTGAATGTTGTTAGGAGACCATGCTGGCCTGGTCAATTAAATTAAATTTTGTATAAAATTTTGTTTGTCCTGTGATCTAAAGATGTAGCTTACAACTCAAAAATTTACTTTTTTTATGATGAGTTTAAAAAGCACACACTCTTTAGTTACAAATAAATGTCACAGACTGTGTTAGTAAGAAGTTAATAATTATAGTAATAATAGCTCTTACTTGACAATAGCAAGTCAAAATTAATGACAATTAAATACTTTAAAAGAAATCAGTGTTTTCAGATCAGAAGTTCCTAACTCCCATTTCATAAGTAGCTCCTGCTGTAGACTGAGCAGGGAGAGCTGATTTGAAACAGATCTATGGTGGAGCTGCAGTCCATCCGTGGAGACTTTTAAGTCCATATGGCAAGACTGCCTAAGGAGTCACATACTTTGTGGAAAGATCATGCAATTAATCAAAAAAGTAGTAGTGTTTTCAGTTAATCTAAATTAATGTAGTGTTTTTTTAGGTGAAAAAAGTGTCTCCACTTCAAAGAAGAGGAAAAAATCTTCATGGTTTCCTGTTTATTCTTTTTATGTGTGTGGCTGTCACAATCCATATATTTTTAACTATTTTATTGAATAAAATCTGTTACTTCTTAGTGACAGAGGGAATCGCATGATTTAAAAATAACAACATGCTGTATCTTTAATATGGTTTTCCTCTATCAGATATACAGCACCTCATAAAGACACAAAGAGCAATTCAGCTTTCATTATCCTCACTAAGTGGAGGAAAGTTAGTTTCTTTTTCTTGTAAGAATTCTTAAAAATTATTATTCTGTATGGCTGGATTAAAATCTGTATTTCTGTAGGCATCCTGGTGTCAGTGGACTTTGAATTAATTAATTTTATGTATTATCCAGTCTATATTTGAGTCTTATTCTAAATGCAGAAGTTTTGTGGGCACTGTTGGTTAAGAAGATGGATAAGTAGGAGCTGGATGTCAAATCAACACTTGTGCAGCAGAAGGGCTCCTGCAGATCAAAGTACAAAGTCAAAGTCCTTTTCAACAGAATTTAGGGGAAGGGAGAAAAAAAAAAAAATGCTAAATATGAGCCCTTCTGGCTTAGCCCTCTGAGAGAGGCTGCTCTGAGGTGTCAGGCAGGTCTGTGCTCCTGCAGGAATCCAGAGGGGATTTCAGGATGGGCTCTGAAAAATGTACCCTAATTGCTAAAAACACCGAACCAAAAGGGCGACAAAAACTCGCCATGGAAGGAGGTGGCTGCTGTGTGATGGCAGGAGGGGTTTGGGCAGAGTTTCTCTGCTGAGGATGCCTGTGGTGGGAGGCAGAGGACGCTGCTTGACTTGCCACCCGTGCAATGCTCAAATGTGTTCCAATAAATAATCAAAGAAGTATTTTGGCTTGCTTGTTTTTGTGGGTTTTCCAGTAGAAATGGTTTTCTTAGCTTTCAAACTTTAAAACAATATTTCTGTGCACTGGAAAAATGTATTTTATATTTGCCAAACGCTGGGCACATCAACATTTTCCCAAAGCCCCTCTTCTTTCATGGAAAGTGGATTCAAGAAAGATGATGTTTTTTTTTTTTTTTTTTTTGGTAATATTTAGAAATTCCAGTGGAAGAAAAATACCTGTTATTAAGAAACTGAGACTCAGAGATCTGAGGCCACTTTCCAGCTCTTCTCTTACAATCTTAATTAAATTGCTCAATCTGTCCAAGGCTGAATTCCCTGCCTTAACTACAGGCAGGCTGCTTTTTCTTTGCCATTCACTTTATCAGGGAGAAAGTGTCTTGTTGTGTTTATAGAGCTCTTTTGGAGCCTTTAGCTGCTATTGTGACATGAATATAAAGAGCTGACACCCTGAGCGCTGTGGGGTGGCTGGGATGAAGTTTGGGATGGCCGCTGTGATCCTGGGCAGGCTGGGGATGCATTGGTGCCACCCCAGGGAGAGAACAGGCAGGTTTGCAGACAGACTTTGCTCTGACACAGCTTTGTGTGCTCTCTGTGCCATGGCACCCTCCACTGCAGCCAATTCACCTTCTCTACCACATCTTATACAATCAGGACTTAGGCAGGGCAATTAAATGGGATTTCTTAAGTGGCAGCAAAAGAATGTTAATTGATGTGTGAAATATAATTATCCTCCTGGGCTCCTTGGCTTTCTTTTGTTCGTGACTGCTTTTGATTAAACAGCTCTACTTTCCGGGCCTATTGTATCCATTCACCCACTCCTTTCTTCCTAGAAGCAGGCAATGTCTAAAAAAGGCTGTCTACTTGTGCATCCCAAATATTTCCCAAGGCAGGGAAAAAAAAGGGGGGGAGGGGAAGTGAAGGCAAAAATCAGTCATCCTGCTTGGTATGTGGGTCCTTTGCTGAATGCTGTTTTTGGGTTGGAGCCCTGCATCTGGACTCCAGCTCGTGCCAGCTGAAAAGGAAACTTCTATTTTGTTTGCTTAAAAGGCAGCAAGTCAACGTTTAAAAAGGCAACCTGAGGGGATTTTTCAGGGGCTTGACCTGATTGATCTGGAAAATAAGTTAAATGAGGTGTGGCCAAGAACTTCTTAAAGCAATCAAGCAAATACTTTCTTACCAAGATGGTCAGGAAGCAGGAGGGTGGGATACTATATGTTCTGCTAAGCGTTGCCTCTAAATCATTTTCTGTATTTTTGTCCTGGTGGTATCATAATGCCCTCCATATGTGTGATTATAGCCATCAGAACACGCAGTAAGTTGGATTTTTGTACAGAATGCTTCTTCTGTGTGGACAAATGGCATTGTGAGAGTGGGAAGAAAACAAAACTAAACCTCCTTAATGGTTTTCTCCATCCTGTGTCAACTGTTTTTTTTAAAAAAAATCTTTTCAGGGTATCAGTGCAACAGTTAAATAATTTTCCTTTTTTGTTCCCAGAATCAACAAAATTGGGTTAATTTCAGAGTCAGGGTGGATATATTAAAGATTTATACTATTTTTTTTCAGTTTTGAAAATCGTGAATACATAAGCACATATACATACACATACACACTTATATTTTTGTGTTAAAAGTCTGCTGTGGAGGTGTTGCTGATTAGCCATTTGCCCTTCTGCATATGAAGTCATGTGTGTCCTTTGAAGTCCATCCCCAGAAGTTCTGCTGAGCAAGGCAAGGGCATGGCATTCTCAGGTGAAGTGGGGAGGGCAGGAGGTGACCAGCTAAAACCCCCCCATGGCCAGCTGGGGTTCAGGTGTCCTAGGGCCACCTGACTGTCCCCAGGGCAGCTGAGGGTGCCTGGCTGTGCTGGGGAGGGGGGGACAGGGACAGGCAGTTTGGGGTGTGTCTGGATACCTTGGTCCTGCAATTACACCAAGCTCTGTCCAAAACCATAGGACATACAAGTTGAGTGCCTCCTTTCCAGCAACAAGGACGTGTTTGCACATTCCAGAGTACCCCAGACTCCCAGAAAATACGTGTTACTCTTCATGTGGGCCCACCTGCCTTTGTGAAACTCTGAATTCCTCATATTTTTTAAGTGCTCATATTTTTTGGACTGAGAGTATCCATTTGGAGCAGTTTGAATACATACAGGATGAAAACATCCTTTCTTTTGGAGCTCAAAACCTTCTGTTTCACTGGATAATCAAGTTCTTCCTGAACCAGAACCACTGAAGGAGTGTTTCCTAATAACTATCCAATACAATTGATGGAATTGTAGTTACTACTGATCTCTGTTTTTGCTGACCTTTATTGTAAAGGTCTCTCCTTAGTCATCCCTCTTTTCTAGGAGTCTGTTTAGTCTGTCTACTCCTTCCTGGCTATCTCTGTGCCTATTTCTTTGTCTGATGTACTTTTTGCAATTCTGCTGAGGCAACCAGAACTGCATCTGATACTCAAGATATTGCAGCCAATGGTCACAAAAGGAAGTGCTTTTTCTTTCTTAAATTCTGTATTTCCCTTTGCTTTTCATCTACAGCTAAGCACTGGTTATATTCTGACAAAAATACAATTAATTCTCTGAGATTAGTTCTAAGTTGATCATCCTGTAACTTGGGTTCAGATTGTGTTTTTCTTTTTGTGTGTGGTTTTGTCAGTGCAGATACATATTCCTAATGCAGACAGTGGAATGGTTGTTAAAGTGGTGTTTTCATAATATTGGTCAGAACTGAGCAGCTAGGAGACAAATTAGAGTCCCACAATGGAGTGCTCTGAAAATCAAAGGCCGAAGCTGCATTTTTAGTTTCCAGAAGCAACTTGAAACCATGTTCAGTACATTAAAAATGTACAGAGCACTGGTTTACTCTAACATCCCATCTCATTTCTTATATTTCCATTAAAACATTTTGAATTTTTGCCCCTGTGTGACATGAAAACATGTTTTGAAATGTTATGAATGTCTGGCAAATGATTTGGTTTTGGATTTTTGCCCACCAATATTCCTGCATGGCCCACACATTTGTGCAAAACTTGTTCTTGGTCTTTTAAGGCATGAAAATAATATAGCAATGGCTGAATTACGACTTTTAGTTAAGGAAAATAAAAAATGAATCAATTTGAAATACTAAAAGGTCAGGAGGTAACTGAAGAACAGTGAGGGGAAAGATGAAAACTGGTTCTAGGAGGAGCTGAAAATGCCAGAGGGAAGCAGCAGCTTAGGGTTATGCTTCAGCCATGGCTTTAATGTATGATTGCACATCTTTCTGCTTTTCCAAAGAATGCTGCCATGTGACCTGTCCATCCAAAAGTGCCAGGAATTTGGTAGGAAATTGCAGGTGCGCTGCTTCTCTACAAAACATAGGTTAAGGAATTGAGAGAAGTCAAAAAAACTGCATTTTAGTGACAGCTGAGACAAATAACACTTCTCCTGGAGCTGGGAATGCCAAATGCAGACCCGGAGACTTGGGGTGTGCACGAATCATTTGTACAGCAATTTGGAGGGTGGGCGTTTGACTTTTTTTCCTGGCATAGAAAGAGAGGAATGGAGAAAGCCTCACTTAGTGGAGCTGTGTGGTGGAGACAGCCACCAGATCCCCTGACAGCACAGCTCTTGTTCTAGCTCATTTAGCACCACAGCCCTCATAAACCAGAGGGAGTACAGCGAGCCTAATGTAGCGTGAGGAGCGCCCGGCAGGGCAGATTTACAGCTACCTGATGGGCCTCAGCGAGCAGCATCCTCACCCCCTGCATCCTCATCCCCTGCATCCTCACCCCCTGCATCCTCACCCCCTGCATCCTCACCCCCTCATCCTCACCCCCTCATCCTCACCCCCTGCATCCTCACCCCCTCATCCTCACCCCCTGCATCCTCATCCCCTGCATCCTCATCCCCTCATCCTCACCCCCTCCATCCTCATCCCCTGCATCCTCATCCCCTGCATCCTCACCCCCTGCATCCTCATCCCCTGCATCCTCATCCCCTGCATCCTCACCCCCTGCATCCTCATCCCCTGCATCCTCACCCCCTCATCCTCACCCCCTGCATCCTCATCCCCTGCATCCTCATCCCCTGCATCCTCACCCCCTCATCCTCACCCCCTGCATCCTCATCCCCTGCATCCTCACCCCCTGCATCCTCATCCCCTGCATCCTCACCCCCTCATCCTCACCCCCTGCATCCTCACCCCCTGCATCCTCATCCCCTGCATCCTCATCCCCTGCATCCTCACCCCCTGCATCCTCATCCCCTGCATCCTCACCCCCTCATCCTCATCCCCTCCATCCTCATCTCCTGCATCCTCATCCCCTGCATCCTCACCCCCTGCATCCTCATCCCCTGCATCCTCACCCCCTCATCCTCACCCCCTGCATCCTCACCCCCTCATCCTCACCCCCTGCATCCTCATCCCCTCCATCCTCACCCCCCTCATCCTCATCCCCTCCATCCTCGTCCCCTCATCCTCATCCCCTGCATCCTCATCCCCTCCATCCTCATCCCCTGCATCCTCACCCCCTGTGAGCCGGCCCCACCTGCTCTGCCTCTCTCACACACAGAGGCTCTTGAGGATGCACGTTGAGTCTTTTGTTTTCCCTCATTAAAAGTGCTAAGATGCATGTGAAATGCCTGGAGCCGTCTCCTGCTTTATAGTTTTATTGTAGTACTGTTATGACTTATCTAATTTATTTTTTCCTCTTTGTGTGTGCGTCTCACTGCTTCCACTGCCTCCACTGCCAAAGTTTATGTCGAGCAGAGATAATCTCTTTGTATGTCTGTCTACATACATATCTTTATTTTTGGAAAGGATCTGAAAGAGGCCTGAATATTTGCCACAACCCTTTTTTTCAGGTAGGTGAAAGAATTCTAGAAAGGGCAGAACCAGCCCCTGTTCTGAACACCACACTGTTGTGTTAATGATTGCAGTTCTGTAGGATCCCAGCAGCATCTCTGTTTGCTCTCGGATTTACACAGCTGTATACTGCAGGTATAAATTAGTTTAATAGACACTGAGGTGTATAAGGCATATGAAGTTGGCACCATTCTTTAGAAAGGAATATTTATTGACTTATGGCTTTCTTGTACTAGAGATGATCAATTTTTTAATCATGCTCATTAATTTTTTCTTACATAATTGGACTAAAATTAAAAATCCTCTACACCACTGTGTCTATAGACTACATAGCAGTTTGTGGAGTATTGAATCATCATCAAGTGTTTTAGGAAACTGCTGTATAACATCAGCAAGGATCCACTAGACATGAACTCAGCCAGCTGGAACTCCATGTTCACATCACCTCTGTGTCAGGTTTGAATGTCAAACATAAGCACAGACATGGGAGCAAACAGGCTGATTTTGCTGCTCTGAGCCTTCCTCTGAAACATCACCTGTGTATCCCTGCCCTGACAACCAGTGCTGACTTCCCTCTGTCCCTTTGGTCATACCTTATCTCTGTCAGGGTGAGCCACCTCCTCAGAGCATGCCCAGCCAGCCCCTGCACCTGCAGAGATTCCTTGTGTCCCATAAGAGGAATGTCTGGGAAGTCCCCTCTCACCACACTAACATTTTATATTCCTCTCAGAAAGACATCCTGGACTACTGTTTGCAGGAAAATCTCTTGGCATAATAAGTAACGCGCTGTGCTGGATTTCCTCCTGTTCAGCAAAGGCAAATTGATCCAGTCACTTGCATTTCCTTTCGAGCAGCTCCAGCTGCTTTGGCACTAATTGTCAATGCCAGACTGAAAACTACAGCAAGGAAGTCTAGACTGAGCATTGCTGTGGGGCCAGGACCTTGCTTTCGTGATTCATCCATTTAGAGAAACACCCACCTAAAAACACTAATTCTGAGATGAATTAGGCCCTATGTAAATGACACGAGAGAGACTCTCAGCCAAAACACAAATCCTGTTTCCACTTGTTGTAGGAACAAGGGAAGTGGACCTGCCCCCAGCCACACTGTGAAACTGGGGCAGGACATTGCAGTATCCTTTTTCCTCTGCGTTTGCCTTTGCTCCTACGCTTGCCCTTCCTTTAGGACCCTTCCAACCTTTCAAATGGGAAAGGCAAGTAGCTTCCTGTCCCTCATGTTTATGGAGTGAAGTGGTGCAGGCTGGCTTTGAGGGAGGCTATAGATTTCCTGGCACTCGTTCAGCCCTCCTGTCCCAGCCTTCTGTGCAAACAATTCCACCAGTCCCACCTCTCGGAGCGGCTGCTGCTGCTGTGTCTTCCAGGAGGCACTGGGGGAAGCTTTTACAACCTGCCTAGCTGTGTCCATTTACCAGAGGATGAGTTCATTTATTTCCTCAAAACCTGGGGAACTGGCTTGCTCTCTTTTGAACAGGCAATGTCTTAGATGTTGAAACACAAAGGGAGCTGTACCTGACCAGAGGGTATTTGCTGTCACAATGAATAAATTGGGACTCTCTTACCATCTCGGTTGCTGGTAGTAAGTTTAAATCCTAATTTTGCTTGCTTCATATAAGTCTGAGTACTTTGCAGCAGAAATGAAGGGACTGAGTTATGCCTTGCTAGCAGTGCTATTAACCTGACAATCTGTTGGTTCGTTATGGGATTGAAATCCCATGGGATCAGCTCTGTCTCACAGCAGGACTGACACACAATCCAATGCAGCTGATTTGCTGTGGACAGTCTTCAAATGTTGAAATCTCAGACCTTCTAAGTACAGGGCTACTATGCATGGGCACACTTCCTGCTAATCTCGAGGCATAAACACTCAGTGGCTCCAGACACTTGAAGAAATAAACACACTGACTCAGTATTAATATTTCATCACAACACACTAAAGTTAAACCTCACTGATCCAGAGTGACCTGCAACCACTCAAGAAAATGTTTCTTTTCTCTTTTCTTTTTTTTTTTTTAATAATTTAACTTTTTATGGGGAGAAAATAAAAGGAAATGGTGTCCTGCATGGCAGGCTTAACATGGATAAGCAGAGCTGTTTCAGCTGGAGCAAAGCTGCTTTGCAATTTAGCAGCTTTGCTTGTTGTTTCTGCCGTGGCAGGTGAACCAGATATATTTAGTGTTATGGAGTATCAGAGACACAATCACTGCATGCTTAAAACAGCAGCTCCTGTAAATAGGACCTGTTAGTGGCTACTGGAACACAACACAGCCTTGAAAACATTTGTCACATTGCTGCCATCAGAAACCCTGCAGGCTGGTTTGGGGCAGCTGACCTTATTGCTGCAGTGTCCTGTGAGCTAAAGAAGGTTTTAACTATTGGACGGTTCTCTGCAGCTGATGCTCAAGGAGTTTCCAAGCAGCATGGTTCAAAGTGGATGTTAACACCTGCTCTTAGACACACTGCAGATGGTGGGTGCCTTTTGTTGAAGGCGTATGATCATCAGATCAGAATTTGCCACGAGGTCAGTAGGAAATCTCTCCTGAGCCCGTTCTGCAGAAGGGATGGGCTCACATCCCATGCTGGGAAGTACAGTGAGCTGGGTCCACAGGCAGCCAGACAGGGTTAGGAGATTGGAAACTGGTCTTAGACACTCACTTCAGAGTTTCTAGGCAGTTGTTAGCACACATTTTCAAAAGCTCAGAACTAGAATTTGTCATCTTTTCCATTAATTAAGCTGGCTGTATGTGACTTGAAACTACTCAAGGTGAGCCAGTGCATGGGCTCAGCATTATATACACAGCTAGTGAGGCCTTCACACCTACCTTTTCCTGTATCTCTAATAGGATAAAGAAATTGAATTAATCGAAGAGTGGATTCTGCCCACATTGTTTGTTTGAGTTGCAGAGTGTGTTAAATCAAGTCTTAAAGAATTATTTAAATTGCCTTGCTTTGCAATTTAATTTCTTTTCTGCCATTTGCTCCTAATGAGTGATAAGCACTCTGTGATCTGCACGTGAAGGGTGTTTCAGGTGTCCATCTCTGAGCAACAGAAACAAGGAATGAACAGGATAAATGATTCCTATAGAGCAGAGTTAGAGGCAGGCAGCCTCAAGGACCACACGAGGCAGTGGAGAGCACCAGGAAAAATTGTGCAGGGACACATTAGCAACACTTAGCTATAGCTGCTCCAGCATTTTATCCGATTTACAAGGGCCCTGTAAAACATACCAGGGGAAAATGTAAAAACTCAAGTGCAATTTAAACAGTAGTGTCCTGATAAACTCAGGATCAGCTGGTTTTGATCGCAGCACAGTTTGGTGCAGGAGCACCACTTGTGCATTATGAGTGAGGATCGGAGGAAGCTTAAAGCAGCTGTGCTGCTATATTTGCTCACTCTCTGTATTCAAACCTTGGCTTGAGAGCTCAAAGGAAATGAGATGTGTTTTGTATAACCCAGTTGCAATCAGTGGAAGCACCTACTAATCTGCTGGTACTGCTGCTGACCTTTTCAGGATCTGATTCCTTAACAGAAAATGAAAACATTTTTAAAAGAGGAATAGACTTGTTTATCTAGGGGAGGGGGTGAGGGTGAAAATTCCAAAGACATTAGTGGAAAGACAGATGTACACAAAAACTCTATGAATTTTATTCTCCTGGCCAGAAGGATGTGAGCTTATGCACAGAAGAGTCTTTTTACAGACTGACCTCTCAGGTTATGTTTTACACCTCTTCACTTTCACTATTTTTGGGAATGCCCATAACAGCACATCCTGATGGCATTAAAAGTCATTCCATTATATCAGCAGTGTTAGATTTCTTGAAGTGTGGCTCTTCCTCTAGGAGCTGAAATGTAAAATGAGGCCAATTGTTATGAATAACAGGATGGGGAAGACCTTGAAATGTGAGGCTTCAGTGTTGAGAACTTGCAATAATTATGGTCATTCACAGAGATCACTACTAAATCCCAAACTACCTTGCCACTTCTGATCCAAATTCTTATTTGGTAAGGCTGCAGAACAAGAAATAAATATCCTGAATTATAATGACGTAGTCTGTGTGCCCCCACCTCCCTCCCTGTTTTAGCATCCATCTGGGAATGAGATCTTCATTTTCTCTCTCATTTGCTGCCTTCTTATTTCAGGGCTTAAATAACCAGGCAGTTCTGCAGAAACCAAAGAATTCAGTATATGCAGATTAATAATTGGATGTGAAAAATGGATATCAAATGTTCAACGAGAAATCTGCAGGGGATTTGGAAGCCTGTTCTGTGTTAGTGAAGCAGGTGCTGAATGCTTCCCGAGTTACTCTGAAGAGCCTGCTCCTTTCCACCAGACCCCAGAGCTCTCAGGCCTCTCACCTGGCCTCTCACCTTCCTTCATCTGCCAGAATGGGCAATGCTGCTTTGTACTGTTCAGCTGAATGCATGCACAGAAGCAATTAAATCATTCCAGTTAATTACCTTCCAGGACTACAGTGCAGGTCTGGGTTCTAGCTGTAGTTTCCAGCAAAAAAAGAATGCTCTAGATCAGTCTTTTCAAGAGCATGTGAAGGATTGTGAAGGTGCCATGGTTTCAGCCTTTATGCAGAGGTGACTGCCTAAAACTCCGAGTGTGTGTGAGGAAAGACTTTGTCCTTACTCTGAGCCATTCTCCTTCCATCGGGGCTAACAACAGGTTTGCTCCCCAATGCTCCCCTCTCCTTTGTAAACACAAAGTCACTTAACAAATAATGGACAGATTTCTTTTTTTCCCCCCTCTGTTTATTAGAAGGACTTCACTAATCCCTGTGTTTACGAGTCAGTAGGGTGTGTCAACCTACAAGCTGAGGGAGTTAATGAATTTCATCTGTTCTCTATTTTCCAACAGAATTTAGGGAGGGGGGAGGCGTGAGCAGGCTTCACCCTAACACAGAAATATGACTAACAGTGGTGTTTGCAGGCACAGACTCAAAGGGAGCAGTGGGTGGGAGGAGGTGAAGCGGCCGAATGGCAGAAATGTAGGGAAATATTCCCCCTTCAATTAGAGTAATTAAAAAGTAGTAAAAATAAACCACCCAAAGGAGAGTCTGGCCAAAACAAAGTCTTAATGTACACTTATGGTTTAAAGAGTCTGCTGGAGGCCACCACCGTGTGTTGCCACAGCCCTCTGGTGTCTGCCTCTGACTTGAGGCAAATACCAGCCCAGGAATGAGGTTGGGGGCGGCTGCTGGAGCTCGCTCCAGCTCGGTGGGACAGGGCTGAGCCTCCTGGGCACGGCGTTCTTCAGAGCCAAGCTCCAGCCCCTGGGGCTTTCACGGGTTCAGCCTTTTGGGTGCAGCTGAAGTTCGGCATGTCAAGTACTAGGAGAAGCCACTGCAAAGTTGAGTTGATTCGTGGAGGGAATTAAAACTTGTCAGAAAAGCTGGCAAAGCCCTAATTGCTTCTCTGCAAAAGTTGCTGCCCCGGCCTTTTCATTGTCACAGGGCTTGTTTTCCTTGCCTGCATTATCTGTGCAGTTCTTGTTTGGGTTCTTCTGTTTGCCTTCTTGGCCTTTAATTCCCTGGAAGAATAGGCAGGGTGAAACAGCTGTTTCATTGGTGATTTCTCCCTGGTAATTCCTTTGTCAGCATAGATGTAACTTGTCAGGTGAGCATCACAGAAGCACACTAGGGACCAGCCCTGCTGAGTTCCTTGTTGTGCATTTCCTAGAAGCCTCGGTCCTGACTCCAAATGCATCTTCATTAAACGTGGACAAACACTTCTGTCAGCTTCCATTGTGTTCCCAAGATGTGGGAAGACAGAGCAGCTGGAGAATGAGTTAAGAGTCTTCAAATCTGTAACTGGAGATCTAAAATTATGTGGAAAAATATGGTAATTTGAACTTCTGGGAGATGCACCAATCCTTGCTTGCAGTCCAGAGGTTCTGTGACTAACAGACTCAGTGGCAGGAATTTTTGGCATTCCCAGTGCTAGGGTCAGTAGATGACAGTTTTTGGTTGTAATCCTCAAAACACTTCATGTAATAACAAACATGTCCTTTCTAAGGCTGCCCTAGAAAAGAGGACCAAACTGTGAGTCTTGATCTTTGCAATTTGAAAGGATTAAGATCTGTAATTCTTAAGATACTACAAGTTTTTTGAATTATAAATTATTATCAACTCTCATGAGACAATTTTTTTCAAACCTTTAGGGATACTGACACTTGAGGCAGTGTTTTATTTTTGTTGTGGAGAGGCTTATGGCTGCTTTTGCACCTAATGATATGCCTTTAGTTTGATTATTAGTGATTATTCCTGAATTTTTAGACATCTTTAATTGGAGAACTTAGGTGTCAGGGACAGAACTACTCTGAGGGTTAGAGTTTGCAGTAGGTCAGTTCTGTACAGTGAATGTTACACAGATGTTGAGTCTGGTTTCAGTGTGCCTGAGAGCTAGAGTTGGCTCTGCATGTGCAAGGGATGATAACTCCAAGATGCCTTAGTTTGGGATTGATAACTATTAAAAAATTAATCATCTTAAGCATTAAATAAACTCAAAAGAATTCTCAGATTGCTATTTCTTTATTTTTTCTCTTTTTATTTTCATCTGTTGTCTGTCCACCACCCTGTTCAGTCTGTGAATTCATGTATGTAGCCCACTGTACACAATTCATTTTTAATGTGGTCGCATCTGCAGCCACACAAATTCATGACAGCTGCAGTTTTGATAGCTGAACCAAAATACAACTGAGTAATGAGAAATAAATTTATTGTACACTGGCCATGTTTGAGAATCACTGCTTTAGACGTGTGTGTTTTACAAATAATTAATAAGATAGAGAATGCACGTACTCCCATTTGTGCCAAATGCTCTTTCCTAGCTGGAGTCTGAAGTGAGAGGGCAGGAATGTGCCAGGCAATAAAATATCTGTGTATTTCTGTTTTCAGAAAGACTGTCAAATATGGACCCTGGGTCTGTCTTTCCCTGGCTGGGGTTAGACAACAAGGAAATATAAAAAGTTCCTGATCTTCACAAAGCCCTGCTGTGCCATCCCTCACTCAGCTGAGCTGAGGGGCAGCTGCAGAGTCAGGTTTTACTTAAACCTAAATCACTTCCAGTTTCTGTCCCTGTTTGTGGGATGAGTCCTTGTTGGACCCTGCTTCAAACAGAGGTTGAAAACAGCAACTTCCATTCCTGGGATGTGTGCAATACAAGTAAAAGGAATTTCTAAAGAACTTTAAAGGAGCATCCAGGTAATCTGCAATACAGCTGAACCATCAGGTTTTTGTTGCTTGTGCTGATGGCCCTTTCAGCAGAAAAAGCCAGGATTATATGGGGCAGGACTAACTTCTTGAACCCTCATTAGAGGCAAACCAAAGTCCTAGAGTTTATAGTCTGAGAAAATATTGAACATTGTGGGTTGGAGTGCCATGGCAAAGTCCATGATGATACATGCAGAGGCTGTTGGTAAAGATAAAATATGGATCATGAGATCCATCTTCACTCTGAAAAATGCAGATTGTGACTCTCTAGGAAAATTTTTCCAAAGCTTGTCAGTTTAATACAGTGACAGTGATACCTTAATTGCTGGTCATTTCAGTGGTAGCACAAGTTACTGCAAGACATATTATTAGTGTGGTACCTATAGGTAAACTGATGAAATAAATGGAAGAAATGAATTTTTGTTGGTTTTTGCTTTTCATATCAGATGACATCTTGCAACTGTTATAAAGTTGTGCTCAGATTATAACATTAGCATCATTTTCTGAGCCAGCTTGTGAGTGGTGAGGTAGGTTCCCTGGCACTGAACAGAGTCAAGAATCCGTTACTGGGAGGGAAGAATGGTACCAGTACAGTTGATAAGGAATCTAAATTAAACCATAAGAAAGGAGAGAAGACGACTCTGTAATATTTAAAAATGGCAAACTAAATAATATATAATTTACAGAAAATGACAGGGTAATGCTGGGACTATTTTTAAATCAACAGCAAATTAGAATTCAAACCTCTGATAGGTTTAACAGATGGTCTGGATCCTAGAATCCAAAACCCACACACTTCATTTCCCAGTATGTTAAGAACAAAATAATGCTGTGCAGCCTTTGCGGAATGTTTCTTGCTATTAAACTATGTTGAAGATAACTTTTGACCAAGGAGGACATGATTTGGAGTGGAAAAATAGACTAAGTTGGTCTAACAAGTAAAAAACAGCCCCACACTCTGTACCAGGGGTGACTGTGGACATGTTACAGCTTCTAGGCAAGGGAGACAAGGGGATTTGGGAAATGGAAGGAATGTGATTTCTTAGTGGCCTCGTGCAGAATTTAGTGTTTTAAACTCAGAAATGGATGTGCCCCCTTTCCTTAACTTCAGTGGATTTCAGAAAATGTTCTCTCATGTCAGCAATAGAGGGAAGGGTTTTCATGTGTCTGGGTGATGATGGTAACCTTGCTGAGCAACACCCAGCTCTGAGGGTGACCCTCAGTGGCTGAACACACAATATCAGTGTTTAGAGCAAAAGTTACCACAAACTGTTTTGACCACGTTTAAACCTTTCACTGAATAACATCTCATGGTGAGAACCTGTTATCTCTTAATGAAGGCTCAGACGTTGAACTGGTATCTAGCAAATTTTGGTCAAGGTGGTGACTTGACACAATTTGAGGAGCAGCAGCAGAGCACACGGATTCCTCAGCTTCCTCCATTACATGAAGCTTTATTTTTTTTTTTTTTAAGCAAAAAGAAACATTTCACTACTCCTTATCTAATCTCTGCTCAGATTTCTCCTCATATCTGTTTCAGTGCCTTCCTGATGGGCACCCTTTTCTTCTTTTCAGAAGAAACCCTACATGATACCCTATAACCAGGGAATTGCATTTTGCGTGAGTGAAGTATTTTTATCTCAAGCAGTTAATAATTGCATTTGTCCAACCATATTTTTAAGCTTTTATTTTAAATTATTGTTTTGATTATCAATGCCAATCATTTCTGGACCTTTATAAATACTTAAATCAGTGATAATTTAAGTGAAACATTCAACTCCATAACTTGGTTGTGGGCTGCACAGGAAACAGAATTTTTTTTATTGGTTTTGAATTTGTTTTCATTCATCTTTACCTGCTGTTTCTTTGTTTCTGTTTTATAAGGGTAAAAAAGAACACATGTGCTGTACTCTCTGCTGCTCACTCTTCCTGATCTTCTTACTAAATCAAGTCCTTTCACCAATATCATATGGAAGTCTTTCCCTGAATCTGAAAAAATCTTTCCTTCTCCATTCTTGGGCTGCTTATTTCCGCTACATCTGGTTTTGAAATGGAGTGAGGAGTGAATTTAGCCATTCAAGGAAGGGTGTGCCATCAATTTACTAAATGTTATTAATATCACTGTTTTCAGATTGTTCCAAAAATTGACTTATTTTCAAAATACTACTGGAGTGGGTGTGTGCGGAGTAGAATGTGGATCTCAAATACTATTAAATTAATTAGATATACTTTTCAGTGTTATATTAATAATCCCTGTTTTGATTGGCAACTTAGCTTGGTATCCCCAGACAAATCATCTGCTTTCCCCCAGGGGTGTGCTGGATGCAAAGAGGCATAATGGCAGGAATTAGTCAGGAATAATTGCAGAGACAGAATAATTCCACATCTGCCTATTAAGAGGCAAAAAATCGTGGATTGGATCCTTGGCTGGTGTGTCGTGATTGGCGTGATGCCACTTTACACCAGTGAGGGGCTGGCCCATTACCTCCACAGTCCCCATTCTGGAGGTGAGCAGTCACACAAATGCTGGTGGCTTTGGTCAGTGACAGAAACCTGGCTGCTCTTCCAGCTGCAGGGAACGTAGGATTCGTGAAACTTTAGCAGGGCTGTGGCAAGAGTTGCCCTGAGATTGCTGATTCCATTCCTGCTTTTTGTTTTGTTTGAGTTGGCTCGCTGGGATTGTTTTCCCTCTCTGCCAGGTGCAGAGTTGAATGGCAGGCCACACTCAAAAGCTCTTCTTTCACAAATCCACCCACGCTACAGATTTCTGTGTTTGTCACGTTCTGTGACATGTAGCTCTTGGAAATATGCAGCTTGGAAATAATATCCTTGAATCTGAGTGTGCTTGGACTAGTGAAGGAGAGATTTTAAAGTATCCAGAAAGGGCAGGGAGAGAAAACTATAGGAAAATAGCAGGGAACCTTAGATTCCCTTAGAGTAGGATTGAGCTGGAACAAATGAACTCTATGAATTTTGAAGATGTGTACCCAAATATGAGATACCATGCTCCTGCTGAAATTAAAGATGAGCCATGGTGCCAAATAAAAATATCATGTGGGATTTCAATCAGATTTTGAATTCCCCACAACTATGTGTCGTGCTCCTGGCATCCAGTGGTGTGTTTGCTCTCCTCCTGCTGCCCTACCCTCCAACCCTTCAGATTTATGTTGTGTCTGCTTCCAGTGATGCCTTTTTGTCTGCAGTCAGCCAAATCCAGTTCACTCCAGCCAGTGTGGGGTGAAGTTCCTATCTGAGTTCATCACAAATGGACAAAGTGAGCTGAAACATGAACTGTCAGTTTTCTACCAAGAAATAGTTTGGGGATAGAGGAAACAAAAGAAGAGCTAAATGTGTTCTAGTTGGATAAACAAATATCTGACTTAAAAATTGGGTTGGTTCTCTGGTCCCCTTCAGGGCCTGATCTTCTCCTTAGTCCTTACTATACATGGGGTTATATTCCTTGACTTTGCAGGAACTTGCCTGGAGTTTGCATTGGAAGCATGGTAGAGAAGAAAATGAGTAATAATTTTTCAAGCTAATGAAGAAATTTAAATGCAAAATTCAGAAAATTATGGGGGTAAAAGAAAAGCCAATAGTTTGGGGGATTCTGTAATGTTTGGAACAAGTTTCAGGACTGCAATGATCATAAATAAATTCCTACCTTTGTTGCTACTACCATTACCACTCAAGGGGAGGGAAATCAGCAGACATGTGCTAGAAACTGGATTGAATCCAGTGTGTCCTTATCAAAAAAAATAAAATGAAATGCAGAAACCACAGTTTAAATGAGGCCTCATTCTCCATAGGTTGATATTTTGGCACAGATACTGATGGTGCCTTGCCTTTAGTTTTATCTTCATGGTGACTGTCTCTAAAATGAGAAAGGAGATGGATTAGGAAGAATATACTTTATTCAGCAGCATTTATTTCTAGCATTAGCTGTATATTTTAAGCTGTTTGAGATAGTCCTGTTTCAGCTTTTCTTCTTATAATCTGCTAGAAAATATTCTAGTGGGAGTCTTTAATAGTACCCTTTTGCCCGTAGCTCTCTGATTTTGATTATGCATTGCATTGCGGGTGAAATTTGGGTTAAAGATAATTGTAAATATGGTATTGATATTAAATGATGTTTTCCCAACATTGCAATAATGCTTGTTTTGTTTGCTGGAGAGTTTATTACTTTTTGATCAATAGCATGTGAGATTTGTGAGGGAAATTAGCATAGTGAATAACAATTAGGAGAAAAATCAATGGCATTCAGACAAATAAGTGACTTGAAAAAGTCCCATAGGCACACATACACTCACACAGATTCTTTAAAGTGTAATACATCTCATTTCGAATTCCAGGAGAGGGGAGAGCTATTTGGACCAGAACTGAAACTGATGGCAGTAAATTGAACTACTGTGGGGCTATTTGTTGATACTTAGTGTTTCTAATAGCTTGAATATATGACTGCTCCATTCACTGGCTGCACGAACTTCCTCTGACTTCTACCAAGGTTTTTTTTCTGCAGTTCACACCAGTGTACTTTCCTCAGGTTACCCACACCATGTAATTTTTGTGTCACTTAATATACTTACCTTTCCCCTCCACACAGTAAGCTCCAGCTGCCTTACAAGGCCCAGGAGGGCTTCAAATGAGATAAACCATTGAAAAAGGTCAAAACAAACAGAAGTTGTTAAAAATAGATTTAAGCTATGCAGCTCTTTGCCACAGCATGCCACAGATCCTGTAAAGTTCACACGAGCTCAAAAACTACTAGACTGTGTCACAGAAGAAAAATCTGTGTAGGGCTGTGCAGCACAACAAAATCCTGGATCAGGAAGCCCATGCTCTGGGCATAGTCAAGAACTTCCAGAGTACTTTGGTTCTCATTTACCTTGAGACACTGGATACTGCAGAACAATTTGGGCTTCTTGACTTGCAGAGCCAACACAGCTAGTGTAGAGTGAAATGGAGAATTTGGTCCCCAGTCCTCTGCACTGTGGTGCAGCATGAAATCCTGCAGAGAGGAGCTGAGAAATAAAGCTGAAGGAGAGGGAGGGACCTCTCCTGAAGGAGGGTTTGGATCAAAAGAAATGCTGGAGGAGCGGGTGCAGAAGAAGAGAGGGCAAGTCTGTGAATAGTGAGTTGGTGTTCTCAGTCTTTGTGCTTGAACCAACCAAGGCCCTGGGAGAGGTGCAGCTGTGCCAGCTGTGTTTGTTCCTAGAAAAGGGAACCATGAGGAAATAGGAGAAGCTCCCCAGTTTGGTTATCCTGAATCCCCAGTGGCTACTGCCTTCTTGGAACAAATTTCAATCTCTGCTGCCTTGAAATTAATTCCTAATAGTGGCAACTTTAGCACAGGTTGCAGACAGTCCCCTTGATCACCCAACATTTTCTCTTCTTTACTAAGGGGAACCTGATTCTCTGCTTCTGGCTGGGACTGAAAACTTCCACTTTTTCAGTGTTTGGACTGAGATTTGTTTGCATGCACATTCCATACATCTGAGCACGCTCCTCTCCTGCAGCCCTGTCCAGGAATCAATGTTTAGAATAATGGCTCTGCTTTCCTCTGAATTGAGCTGGTTAATAACTATTGCTGAGGAAATCAATCAGCTCTATGATATCTTATTACTTACGCTAATTTAATCACAAGGAATGGGTCATTGCTTCGGTTCAGAGGGCAGAATGAGTGTGTGTGGATGTGAGAGTCCATGGAGAAAAAAGCACAGGGAGGAGACTTCATGAACATGAACCCAAGGGGTGGAAACAGCATGAGATCTCCCAAGGCTGCAGGATGGATGGTAGACAGAAAACTCACACCCACTCTCCATAATTCCTGGTAATCTCTAGGTTATAGATCCAATTTTCATGTTGCTCTCATGTTTCAAAGAATCAAATCGGTGGAGATAAATTAGAACTTTTTTTTTTTTTTTTTTTTTTTTTATGTCTCCTCCATTTTCTCTGTGTCTTTACAGGCCCAGAGAGGAGGAACATGAGGAGAGATGAACAAACAAAAAATGTGTGGCTTTCACCAGGAGCCTCTGAGCCCATTTCAAGGAAAAGGTAAAAGCAAAGGAACTGTTTGTGTCTTAAAGGTCTAATAATTACAAAGGAGGAAACAGCTTGTAAATAGGGTGTCTGAAGAAATAAACTTAATTTGAAAAATGCACAAATTCAGCGTGGCAAAGATTGTCATAAGGTTTTCAAGCTCTTGTCTCAATTGTTTTCCCTTTCCTGTACACATGATTGTTATGTAGAGTCCTTCCTACATCCTCTTGTCCCTAATGGAGAGTACTACGTTTATCCATCATGGCAGAAAGTAGATTAAAATCAGTTTCTACACACTTAAGTGTATCTCTACAGTAAATGTTTTGTTCAAAAGATGTCTTTCATTCAGAGAAAAAAAAAAATAAAAACAAATTATCTATTTTCTAGTATAACCAAGAGTGGAGTTCCAGAGGCTCAAAAAACCCCTAAATAATCAAGTGCAGCTATGTAGAAAGTCCTTGCATCTCCATGACTTTTATGTAGGTACTTTTTTCAGGTAGCCTGAGCTCTCACAACTGCACTTTTTATTCCAATCCCATTGGATTTTTATGGTTTCCCTTCCAGGGTGCGAGGGTAGATAAGGCTGTTTATAAACTCTGAAAGAAAACACCTGCTCTGGAGCTAAACCTTTCCAGTATATCCCAAAAAATCAGTGTGTGTTGGAGGAAAGGCAGTGAACAGCATTTAGCAAAGCCTTAAAACAGAATATTGGTTTGTGTAGACAAACCAGATGTGTTTTTAAGAGTATTGCCTGATCATGCTTAATCCTTAAGGATTTTTTTTTTATTTTTTTGGAACAGTGGAATTGCTTTTAGACTTGGTCCTTTTTGGGGTGTGTGTTTGTGTGGAGAAAAGAAACAAAAATTCCCCATGATGTGCTAAACACATATCAGACCATTGCTGAATCTCTCCATGCAAGCAACACCACTTTCCTGACAAATGGGTGCTGGACACTTTTAGAGAAATTACAAATGCCAGTATTAACTGACATTCTCTAATTCACATTATTAACTAGGTAATGGACTAGAGACATCATGGTTTAATTGAAATAAATAAAACCATTAAAACTGTAAATTAGAGTAACTGCATTTTGATGTGTTTGGGTTATTCATGTTACTTCAAAATGTTATTTTTAATCCAAACACTGCTGGACACATCTCCTTGTGCCCCAGGGATAGTACAAAGCATGTTATTTGCCTCTATTTTTGTACCCCATTTACTCCACATTCATATTGCCTCTAGTTGATTTTTTCCTAGCAAGATCTGATAGCTTTAAAAGAAAAAAACAAACAAACAAACAAACAAACAAAAAAACAATAAAATGAATGAGGCTTTAAATGCCTTTAAAAGAAGCACCTAAATTTAAGTTTCTACTGTTGGGTATCTCTAAAAATCTTGTGATGAATGTCAAAAGATTCTCAGAAATTCTCACCTTTAGCCAAATTCAGCTTCTAAGGAATATGATGGGTATTTTGCCAAAGACTTGGAAAGAGTTTTTTTGATGCAGAACTATTTTGAAATGTGACCAAACATTTTTTTTTTCTTTTTTATTGTTTGTTTGTTTGTTTGTTTTACTGGACTTCGGTTTGTTTATGGTGTTGTTGTTTTTTTTTGTGGGTTTTGGTTGGAGCTTTGTTTTGTTGCTTGTTTTGTTTTTAATCAGCTGCAGCATTTGATGCAATACTATTAAATGAGTTTTAGTAAAAATTCACTTGATCACAGGGGACTGGTCACTAAGGAGTGTTTTTCTCTATTCCTCCAACAGCCTGGGGGTCCCTCAGAGCTCTGTTCCCTTGTTCACTGCTGCTTCCTCTTGCACCCTGTTCCTTGGGAGCCCCACGTTAGCTCCAGGCTTGTTCTGGTCTCTGCATTGTGTTGGACAGCTGAAAAGTTCATTTTCTTTGATCTTCCAGGGGGTGGGTTTCTACAGCTGCCACAGAGATGCTTTTTCATCAGTCAGAGCGAGGTTATAAGTGGGAGGAGAGTGCTTTCAAGACTTGTTCTGAACTGTGGGTGACTTGGAGCTTTCTCTCTGGGGTTTCTTTTTCTCTCTTGAGAAGATAACATGGCTTTACATCAACCCACAACATGGCTTTACACCAATCCCTTCCTATTCAGTCATTAGCTGGGCAGGTAGAATAACAGCCTCTCTCCTTTTGCACCCTGTTTCACACAAATGCACCACTCTACTTACAGCACAATGTGCAAGCGGTCACAGGCTGGACTTGTTTTCATTGGCAGTGATAGAAAGCAAGAGAAGCTTTATTTGTTCCAGGTTTACACTCATTTATTCCTCTACATGGCTACATCCACAGAGGTAAGTGGCTGTTCAGCCCATAGCTGTTGTCTGTGTTTGCCTCCTGCTTCTGTGGAAGGAGCAGTTCCAGGATTTCTCCAGCTCCAAGGATGCTTGACCTGTAAGGTGAGGGAGTTGATCTTTACATTAAGACAGCTGAGTAACCGAGAGTTTAATTTCTCCTTTTCATTTTGGCAAAGACAATGATCCTGGAATAAATGCATTACTTTTGTATGAAGCAGGAACATAAAATTGCACCCAAGTGAAAGTCCTTAATCTGTAACTTACTGAAATACTCCAATGCCCATAATAAATTTATTAGTGAGGGCTGTGAGGTCTGAACTGCAGTGCTGGCACTGCCATTTTGCTTTGTTGCTTTCCAGTTTGGAGAAAGATTAGTAATAAAGTTGATTAATTGTAGGACAGAGAACCATGGAAATTTGGGCACAAAGAAACAGGTTTCTTTTAAAAAATATGTGTAGTTGAAATTCTAATTAATTGCATATCACCTGATATATAACAGACTAGTGGTATCAGCAGTGTCAGAAATCAGGGCCTGATCCTACTTCCCACTGAAATCGATGGGAGTTTTGTCATTGATGGAGCAGCTGACCAAGTAGCTTGCAAGAATTCATTTATTCAAGAAATCTGGCTGCTGCTTCTGCTTATCTCTATTGATTGTGCTCATGTCCAATCAGGTTTGCAGCATTAGCTGCATTACCTTACAATAGCAGGGTAAATCACTTGGGGCATGTTCCTACCGAGTCCTAGAATCCAGAAAAAAATAAACAAAAGGTTTATCCCATGCAAACATCACTTCCCTTTTTTTCAGAGGCAGCTTCTTCTCTTCTAAGTCTTGCATCTCAAGGAACTGTATTCCATTTTTGAAATTTCTATATTAAAACTAGAAAGGTGAAGTGACTTGAAATTTAGTTAGTAAAATGGAAAGATGATATACCAACAAAGAGAAACTTTGGGCTTAGGAAACCTAGTTTCAGGTTTCAGTTCTTCCACAGATTGTAAGATTCTGAGCAAAGAGCTTTGTGTTTGTGTACATAAACTACCTTGATGGAGACCTTGATCCTGCAAAGTGTTCCGTGTATATCCAGTGAACATCAGGATTTCTGCAGAGGGCAGAGCTTATAAATACAACTTGCAATCTTCCCTACATTAGAGAACCACGCTCCTATAAGTATACTCTTCTAGTTTCAAATCCCAAATCCTCTATGGGTAGAGTTACACAAAGTTGCATTTTAAAGAATTATTCAAATGTGCATTTCTAGTAACATGATTATTTTGGAGAAAGTAATCTTTATACACCTGAATCTCCTGTAAAATTTCCATCAGTATAACTACCTGATTTCAAAAAAAGAAAAAAACACAGACCTGAATACAGAATTTTGAGTGAATGTTTGTGAGGAAATTCTAAATATACCTGGATGAAACTGAATACCAACAGTTATTTCCCGAATGCTTTAGAATTTAGTCTAGTAACAACAGTTGATTCATTCTTTAGTTTTATAACTCTTTGTTCCATAATTTAATCAAACTTATTGTTTTGCTTTAGAAAATATCCCAGCAGCTCCAGGTACTTTTTTTGGTTTATTTATTCCCCTAAGCAGACATGGTAGGGCACAGCCTTTGCTGTTCTTGAACAAACACAGCAATTACACCAACACTGTGCCTGCGTGACTTAACATTCCCCAAAAGTGCATGTTCTTCTAGTAACAGGCTGCTGGGGAGATGGCCCAAGGGATCGTTGCCCCTCTGCATATTTGCTTGCAGAATAATTAACAGGCTTGTGAAATTCTTCCTTGGAGTGAAGTCTGCTTTCACATGGCATTTGCTCATAGGAAATCCCACTAATGAAAAATCTGGTCAACCAAATTCAAATTTCAAAAGACTTTGGGCTCTTAATGAAGCCAAGAATTGAATGTTAAAATGGAATTTGGAAAGAGAGGTTAAGCCGAGTTTGTTTGCCCGTCAGCTTTTTCCTTGAGTCCCTTGTCTGTTATCAACAGAATAATGTATGAAAACACCCTGGGAGTGGGAGCTGCTCCTTTCTGCCGGGGCTTGCTGGGTTGTGCTGCTGTGTCAAGTTTGCAAGATGTCACTGACTTCACAAAGCAGCACAGATGGAAACAAGTGACAGCTCCCCTCTCTGCCTTGTGCTCCTGCAGGAGTTTGTCAGGAAGCAATAGGTGACTGGAACACATGGGCAAGCGGGGGAAAATCACTAATTAGAGATTAATTGCAGACACAAATGGCAGCCAATCCCTGGATGAATGTGTGACTGTTCCTCAAGTCATCACTGGGTGGATTTTCTTCATATTTTGCCTGAATTGTGGCAGAAGTGTCTTTTCAGAACTGATCTGTAAATGTAGAGTGTGGACAGAAACATGGTTATGACTTGAGAGATTTCTACTTAAAGCAAAGGATGAGATTGGCTCTAGCACACAGAACTGGAATTGTGCAAGGAAGGCTGAAGGAAGCTCTGAACTTCTTTTGACTTTTAGCAAGATCAGAATCTCCAGCAAAATTAAGCTATTCTTCTAAATACTCACTGAAATTATAATAGAAACGCAACCAGGGGATAGATACACTTTCTCCTCCTTTATTTCATATATTTTAAAAAGTATTTCCTCTACTCATCTCTTCTCTCTTTTATTTTCATTTCATAAGTTTTATTTCAGAGGAACTGGACTGATGAGCTGAATGTTGTTGGGGAGGGAGCACAAGTATTACCCTTAAATTTTATGCACCAATTATGAGCACATGTACAATATGAGGAGAGGAGAGGAGAGAGAGCAGTAGACTGGAAGAGCAGAGCTGCTTTTGGATCAATAGATGAGCTGACATTGAGGCTGGAGGACTGATAGAAGCAGTGGAAAGGATAGACATATTTGGCAGATTTCTGAAGACATTCAATAGCGACACCGAGATGGAGCTGATAAATCAATAGCTCTTTGGGAAGATTAGATTGATATTTTAAATGTATATAGAACTGTCCTAGCCAGGAAGACTGAACAACCACTGAAGGAATAGATAAGCAGAAAAGAATTAATTCATACTTCTGTATAATTTTTTTGTGTGTTTTTTAAGGGAACTGTGTGGAACACCAAGTTGTTTTCTCTTCTGCAGCTGGAAGGTTGGATCAGATGCAAGCTTGAATTGTGCTATTACTACAGAATTCCTCAGGCTGGTGTGGATTAAATTAAAATTAATTAATGAATTATTGTTGCAAAGAAAAAGCATTTAACACAAGGGTTGGAAGTTAAGAGCAGGACAGGACTGGAGCAGTGGTAGAGCACTTCCCAAGGTTGGGTGGAAGCTGGGGGTGGAAGATGTCCCAGTCCCATCATGAATATTTTCTTTGTGTAAGAATTTTCAGGAGCACAAGGATGTGAAGAAAATCTTGATGGCAAACTTGTCAACCTGCCAACAACAGGACTTAGAATCCACATGATGCCTCACTGAACACAAGTAGTTTTGTCAATGGAAGCAAAATTTTACGGAAGCAAAACTTTTACAAAAGCAAAGCCTTTGTGTTCTTTTTAACCAATTTGGCTGCTTCCTCATGCTACCGGTTATATCAGCTGTCATAAATTAGACACTATCAGTTATAAAGTATTTTTAGCCATATTGGAACTCCTGGGATTATTTACAACTTTTGGTGTATGCTGATCAGTGTTCTTCTCTCTCATTATGTTTCTCCATCTTCCCCCAAGTCCTGCTAGAAGTTCAACTTGAAAGATTGTTTTTCTTTTTTTCTTTTTTTTTCTTTTTTTTTTTTTTTGATAGTGGCACTGTTGCTGTGTTCACCAGATGTTGTGAAGCTAAATTAAAGAAGGGCTTGTGCTAATAGAATTTCCTAGAAGTTTACAAGTGAATTATTATGTTTGAGAAACTTAGGCTATTTAATATATATTTCCATAGAGGCGTGAGGGGAGGACTGTGCTGAATAAAGGAAATGTATAATCCTGAGGGGAGAAGGATGTCCTTGGTTTGCCTTCCCTTATTTTGAACTTGATGGAAGCTGGATCAGCCTAAAGATAGAGCAGCCATTCATCTGTCCAGGTTGCATTAACCCAAAGAGTTTGTCTGGCATCCTTTTCCTTTCCAAGACTCACTGGACTGCCCTGACTTATTCATCAAGGATCTCTAACATGCTAAAATATTTTTAGAATAATTTCATTTAAAGGAGAAAAAGAAAAAAAGGTTGCTAAGAGGAAATCAATTTGGTGACAACTGGGTTAGAGGGATCTTGTTTTTAACTGCAAATATCACTTTATTATATTAGCATGTAAATTGGAGCCAGGTTACTGTGACAGATGAAGAGAAAACTTCAAAGTTGTTTGCTTTCTGGAAAAATAGAATAGATCAGCAGGGTTCCTGACTTGAGATATATTACATTCACTATTGATAAAACTGATCTTTGCAAGTTTGTATCTTCTAAAAGTTACCCTGAAAAAAGGCTGGTTGTCTACCAGGCCTCTTGCTGATCACTGTTGAATTGTGATATGGTGTTATTAAAAGGAACAGGGAAATGAGACCTGGAAACTGGAGCAGGACCCCAAAAAGTTCTTATAGGACTGGCAGAATGGATTTATTTACTTGAGAAATCAATGAGTAAGTAAAGAAACTGGAATATCACTTTCTTCACCAGATATCTGTGGTTGGACACTCGATCTTCCTCCTCTTGAGTACGTATTTCATGACTGCTCAAATCCTGATCACCTACTGCAGCGAGGGAAGGCTCAGGAGCCGTGGGTTTTGTGCCTGAGCTGTTCTCCAGGCCCCTCAGGAATGGCAGGACCAGGCTGTGCTGGCTCTGGTGGTTTTGGGCTGACTGAGGATCTGTCTCACGCTCCCACAGGTCTGGCTGGAGGCTCAAATGGCTCTCAGATGGAAATCAGGAGGTTTCCAGTGCTGTGTCACCTTTTCTGGGCTCCCACCGCCTCACGCAGTGGAGCATCACTGGGACAGCTCATACCCAAACCAAAGAGCTCTGACAGGAACTGTAGGAACATGCTGGTCAGGACTTTAATATGTCGAAGATAGCTGTTCCCCTGGTGATCCTGTCATTCTCCAGTGTGAAATATGAACTATAAAGTGACTTCAGTCTTCCTGAAAATTCCAAAAAGTATCAAAACTTTAGTGGTAAATATGTACATAGTACAAAACAAGTTTGGAAACAGATCCACTCAAAATAAGTTTGGTTGTTTTTATTTTTTTAAAGTATCACTAAATTTAAGAAGTAAGCCTGGACCCAAAACCCTCAACTGCCCTAAGCAAAGCATTTAGCATCCTTCCAGGGCAGACATAAAGTCAAGAGAATGCTTTAAATGTGTGCTGAATCACAATTTGTTTGGATTTCATTTAGCTTAAACCAGCCATTAAATTTCCTCAGATTGATTTTGAAATTATTTCAGTATGTCAATAATTATCCAATTTTATGCAAGTTTCATTTGAATTTAACTTTCTTTTCCCGCTGCGTATGTGCCCAAAGCACGCATACATTCATGCTTTGTATTTGGTCCCCATGACTGCACAGGTTTGAGACCTCAAATTTAGAAGACCTGGGTGCTGTTCTTGTTTGTCCTCCCATTGTGTGGCTTTGCAAATGTTTTTTGCCTTCTGCATCCCCTCTTGCACTTCCCTCTGGCATATGGATGCCATAACTTCAGGAGGAAAGATCACTTTCCTTTTCACGTACAGTTTTATGGTGCGTACCATGTTGATAGAAATGGTGACTTTTGGCACCACCAAAATCCAGAGGAGGTGAATAATTTAAGGGAGTGTTAAACTGCAGACGTATGCTAATGCTTAGTAAACACAATTCTATTTGTAAGCACTGGGGTTTAAATAACATTAGTATGGTTTCAGGTGATGTCTAATCCTAGGCAGACTACAGACACATTTGTGAACATTGCCTGAACCTGGCATTTGGTCAATTAAACCACACAAGCCAAACTTCAGTTGTTGAAGTTGAAGGAACTGTTCACCAGGTTTCCTGCCCTGCACGTTGCACCCCCTGGGTCCCCTTGTCCCCCCCCCCCCCAGTGCTGCAGAGAGCAGCAGGGCTGGGTCTCCATCACCCACCACAGTGCCAGGCTGCCCACTTGGTGCCACCTATGCCTTACTGGTGTCACCAGGCAATACAGGGAATATTTGTCAACATTCCATGTACATCTCTGTCGAGTGGAGAGTGGAGCTTCCCGCCCTGCAGTTTGCCAGGCTGTCAATATGGGGAAGCAGCAGAGATGTTCCAAATGGTTTCACACTAAAAGGAAGTGACAGACTTTGTGTTTGGCACCTCATGCTGGATGTTCCCTTGCTGGGCAGTGCCCCTCCCTGTGGGTGGGAAGGGTGAGCTGCCTTTGGGCCGTAATGGCTTTGATTAAAATTGGCAATTCTGCATCCCCCGCTGGCACCAAGGCAACTTGGTGAGATGTGACAGTGACAGCAGATGAGTGCAGGAGGCTGTCATCCCATTTCCAGCCTGTTTTAAGTGACAGTGCAAGCCTTGCCAAAAGTAGCACTTACAGTAAAATATCCTCTTGTCCTGGAACCTTTGCATTAATTAAACAAAAAATAGATCAAGCTAAATCAAATGTTTCCCTTTGTTGATGAAACCACAATTTATGTGGCAAATATCTTCTGTCTGTTCACAGAGAGCAGGGGCTTCTGGCTAAACCCACACTGAGCAACTGCAGCCACAGGCTCTGCTGAAGCCTTCAAAACCAGACCGAGTTCTCCCAGGATGGCACTGCCCTACACCACCACATCCCCTCCCTCCCTTCCTCCCTCTAAGCAGAGTTGAGGCAGGTTTAACTGTACAGTTGGGTCTCATTGGGAAGGTACCTCAAATATCTGATAACAGGGCAATTTACCAAAGCAGTTCTGAACAGCTGAAAGCAGATTTGTACCAGCATGTCGATGAGTTGCTGGAGGCTTGCAGAATCTTGTATTTCTGATGGGCCCTGGCCAGGTGAGCTCAACTGGATATTATTCCTGCTGAGTTTTATACCTTTACACCTTCTTTTCATTATTCCCATTTCCTCTCCAAGAAAACCTTGACCCATTTGAAATTTCTAGCATTTGAGATGAGTTATCTAAGAAATTCAGACTAAGGAGGACAGAAAATGTAAACATACAGAGAGGAGAGAGGGAAAGGGAGAGAGGCAGTTTTGTTTCTGTTTGTGGAGCCCAGGCTCTATGAAAATAAAGATAAACCTAAAAGTAGAGGATAATTAGAGATGTCAGCAAAATGAAAGGTACAGACAGCACTGTAGGCCCCTTAGAATCCTCAAATAAATTTGTCAGTGTATGGAAGTACTGGAGTGGAAATGGCAGGCACAGCTGATAATTCACTGCAGGTTACTATTTGCACAGGTCGGAGCCCATTGCTAGAGAAGAGAGGATTTCAGAAGTCAAAAGAATGGCAAAATCTTCAGTGAAAACAGTGAAAGACCACTGGGCTTAGGGTAATTCTAGTCAAGAGTGAGGACTGAAAGAGCAGATGAAAATGCAGGTCAGGCTCTCAGGTACAGAAAGAGGCCTGGGTACCCTCTTGCATGGAGTGCTTGTTTCTAGCCTACATTGATCTCAGAAGTTCCCTTCTTTGAACTGCTCAGACTGTGGATCTGGGTGTACGAAGCTGAATGAAGCTTTGTGAAGCTCTTTCTGTGCAGATCAGTTGAAACCAGCCTCAGACTAAATCAAAGTTTTTACAGGTGTTTTAATACTCCAAGAGCTAAAAAGTCGTCTCATAGAAAACATGGAACACTTAGATCAGCACCTAAATCCACTTTGAAACACAAGTACCCTGCTCAGGGAGAATAGACATGTCCCATGCAGCTGGAACACAGCCAAAGATGTACAGAAGCCTTGAGATATTGGGTAAGGCAAGGAGTGGGAATGCACAACTACAGGTTCTGTTGGACAGCCTCTGCCAAAGTCATCAATATGTGCGTGCTGAAGGGTGGGGGCTTTTCCTCGCAGTCCAAACCAATCCCCATCTTTTGAAGCTCTTACTGCTGCTCTTCAGGCTTTTTGTCAGCGCAGACACCTGAGCTGCAGACCGTGCTGGGCTCAGCCCCACAGCAGGGATGGCTCCCTGGGCTGTGTGATGGCTCCCAGGCTGGGGCTCAGCCCTGCACTGCAGCTGGGCAAGTCCCTTCCAGCAGGGCCCTTTGAGCATCGTCCCACCCGCTGTGCAGGACTGTGCATTTCCCTCCCTGGCTCAGCTGCTCAGCAGATCCATGTTCAGCTGCCTCTGACATGTGGGATGGGAGAGCAGGAAAACGTTATAGTACAGCTCTGAGAATTCAAGGGATGGTGGCACCTCTGTGCAGGGCAATGGTCTCCAGATGTCACAGACAGCTTTGAAAATCCCAACCTCTGTGATGCTAGAATTGCAAATAATAAAATAATTTTCATTCAAGTCTTAACCTTCACCTTCCATTTGCCTCTTTAACCGCCCCATGTGCTGAAATCTTGGGTCAGGCTGTTTGGAGCAGATTGTCATTTTGTGTTCAGGATGCCTGATGTAATGGGATCCCCAATTCCCAGTGGTGTCACTGGAGAGAGGAAATAATTACAGTAACTAACCTGTGCTTTCTGATATCATGGCTTTGATTTTGGATTGTATTAACTTGTTCTTTGTCTTTCTCATCGATACTGTTAACATTTCAGAATAATAATCTATCAGCTGCTGGGTAGAATCTGGATAAGTAAGAAAACAAAGGTCTGAAAGTTGACACACATTTTTTTGCAGTGAACTTCTTTAACCTTTGGAAAAGAGATTCATAACTTTTCTAAAAAATATTTTCCATTTTTATTCAGTTCACTTCCTGATTATGCCTGGGAACAAGAAGCAGGAAGCACCATAAATCTTGTAAAAAAGCCTGTTCTGGCCAGTTTCCTAGCCCAGCTTTGCTGATCGCTGAGTTTTGTATCATTCCAATAAGCTTCATGTAAGTAGCCAAGCTCACGTACTTCTTCAAGCCATTTGCAAACTCCAAGTCCCAAGAAGCCAACACATTGCTTAGTCTAGGCAGCCTGAACTCTGCCCTTTCATGCCCAGCTTTCTTTCACATATAAAATACAGTTTTAGGGCAGCTTTGGTGTTTTGGATGAACTTGGTGCTAATGTGATTTTCAGTTTTACAGCCAAGTATAAGTAGGCGTCGTGCAGCCTTCCTTCACTCTGCCTTGCTAATACATTCTAATCCTGTCTGGTGATACCTTGTGCAGTGCAGAGACTGCGTTAATCCTGAGCAGAGTTTAGTAGTTGTGCTAACCACCATAAAACCTCTGCAGAGCTTTCCCAGGCTTAGCTTGAAGTTAACAAGTTGTTCCTTGTGCAACAGAGGAAAGCAGATTTGAACCCCTTCTCGTGAAAAATTACTTGGGAATTGGTTTTCAGATTCATTCCTTCCTCATCTAGTGGTGGCACAAGGCTCTGTGATGGGCACCCTGGGGTCAGCAGGGGTCCAGGTGACCCGGGAACGTGATGCACAGGTACAGGCGCAGGTGGGGAGGGTGTAAGGTGAGTGTTCTCTGAGGCATCGGGTCCCTTTTAGCCCAGGAGAAATGGGGTGTTTGATGAGGGCAGCACAGCCCCCGCTGACAAAGGGCTCTGCTGCCTGTCACACCTTGACTTGAGCGTGAGCGCAGCCGGGGGATCACAAAGCTGTCATCACAAAGCATTAGCATGAGAAAAGGAGCGCTTCTCGTGTTTTGGCATGTCACACCCCAGTGACAGGGAGCACAAATACAGTCAGGCACACAGAACAGTGCAAGTCACTGTCGGCTTTGACAATGTTGGGCACCAAGGCTGTCACTCCTTTGACACAGCCCCTCCTTCCCCCTACCCACGCTGCCAGTCGCAACAGCAGCTCGCCCACCGCTTTTATTTCTGCACAATGTGTCAATAATTACTTGTCAGGCCTCTGCTTATAGACCTGGGATGGTGAATAAACGCTTGTTATGCCTGAAAAATGTTGCAAGCTTTACCATAAATCTTGTGTTACAAATGCACACAATAGGAGCTATTGACACAGAGGCAAACACTCACATTAACATGTAAAGTCATGCTGCCCAGAATGGAGTTTGACAAACTAACTTGCAGCAAAGGAGTTTGTTGACCTTTTCTTCGCCTTCCTGGCAACCAGGCTGGGCTTGTGTGTGTTAAAAATCCAGATGAATGGGAGGTGAAATATAAACATCTTCCTGTTCGGGCTGCAGGAGAGAGGATGCTCTCCATCTGAGAGCACTTCTGAGACAGTGTTCCCGGATATCATCCTCCAGAGAGACACGAGCTAGGCAAGTGTGCAAAAGCTAAAGTTGACTAGATGTGATGTCAGCGACCCATCGGGCTCTGCCTGTGCCTGTTGAACCAGCACAGGCCCTGGCTGAAACATGATTTTGAGCTGGCAGCTGCTCATGACTTGCCCCTGCAAACTGCATCTCCCCAGCTGCTCCAGCTCTTTGGGTTTCAGGTTGTTCCTCGCAGTGGATTGCAGCTTTGGCTTTGATGTGCTGCAGTGAATGGCACAGAAGCTGCTTATGTCAAAGGTGCAGGAGTCACGCACTGAGCTTGGAATAAGATGGTTTAAAAGGAACTTTACAGAAGTAATAATTAAAGCTTGTATTTAAATACCTGACTGAAGTCTCACAGCAACATTTTTATAAGAACAGGGGGATTTATCCTCTCAGTGCCTTTAGGGGGGATAGGTGAACATCTCAACATGTTCCTGCTTGTAGGTAATCTGAATTGCTCCCTGCAACTTTTCATTGTTTTCCACTGGTTTAATTTTATTTTTATGGTTTCTGATGACTTTATCTGTTTAATCTTTGAGACGTTCCTGTTTAGTTTATGCCTATTTCTCCCTGCAGTAAGTAATTGAAGTAATACCATACTTTTTTAGCCTTTTCATATTTTCAATATTCTTCCTCTCACAGTTTTTTTTCTATCCTTTAATATCTACTTTACTTATTTGTTTATTTAGTTTTCCAATGCGACTTCAGTTTCATTTCCATTTCATTAACCATTTGTCCATAACCTTTCAGTTTTAGACTTCCTATCTGGATCTAATGATTCAAATGTTAAAAAAAAAAATAAATAAAGAACTGCTTCTTCAACTACATTGTTATTAAAAAATAGGAACACATTTCTTTTGGTTATAGCCCTTACAACAGACAACTTCTTTTAAGGAAACAAGAATTTGTTTTGCTTTTAATAAAACCTGAAGTGTGGAATCCCTCTGGCAGACAGAGTTTGCACTGTGTATGTAACCCAGTGATGGACATGCCTGCTGTGGTGCACAGAGGAAGGTGTAAAACCCCCTGCACCAACTGCAATAAAAATCACACGAGGGTTTATGTGCTCATGTGTGTCTGTAGAACTGCCAGCTTACTTTGTATGGTCAGTGTGACATTGAGATAATCTCTGGAAGAATCACATTGCCTGGGTTTATTCCACCTGACCTGAGTTTTGTTTCCACAGCAGTTTAAGCCAGTCTTGGTCTGTCTTGCTGCCCCATCCTTACACAGCCACTGCTGCACTCACAGCTCTGGGCACTCTCCTCCCTTGCAGCAGGTCAGGCTCGAGCAGGTGCTTCAGGAGCCAAGCTAGCAGCAAACTATTGCCTTGTTTAGTGTGATTAATTTTCTTTGGGGGTTGCTCCCCACATTGGTTCACTGCAAATTCAGTCAAGAATGAGGGAAGGGTCATAAAAGCAGCATGGGGAGTGAGGAGAGTTTTAGCTTTTGCACAGCCACACCTTTGGGCTCCAAATAATTCACCTGCATTAGAAGTCTAATTTTCCTCGTCCTTCTTCTTTTACAGCCAGTAAAGTAAAAAAGCCTCCAGCAGAAGACTTTCCAGGTCCTAGATTTCCCTGCGATCCCTCTACTGACAGTCCTTCACTCTGGTTGTATTTAATATAATGAATACTCATTGCTGTTACCTTAAACAGACCACATCTCCTTTGTTTTAAGTGTGCTGGTCTCAGCTTGGACTAAAGGCACTGCTTGCAATGATTTACCAGTGTAAATGAGATTACTGGACTGGTGCCTAGCAGTGAAAAACTCACCTCTTCCTGCCTGTAAAGAAAAGGGATTTTTCGCTTCAGATTCTGCTTCCTCTGTCCTGTGAGAGCATCTAAAGTCTCCATAAGGTGTCCTGGGCCCATGCTGAGCTGACCTAAATTCCACCCAGAGCACCAAGTCTAATGGCTTGGTTTCTCTTATGCCCCAGGACTAAAGGAAAGGGAGATGTGTGAGGAGACCAGTACAGAGAACTGATAAAATGACTTTATAGGGGGAACTACTTCAGCTGCAACTCCTAGTATTTCCTCTTCCAGACCTTTTCCATGCCCTCCTCTTCCAGAAAAAGGTTTAGAAAGCTGAATTTCCAAATAAATTAATTGGGTTTTCTTTTTCTTTCTGAGCTCTGCAGAATCTAAGAGAGGTGAAAGTTATAATAGCACCTTGTAACACAGAGAAGTTGGCTGGGTTTGAGAGCCCAGCACGCCCTTCTTGTTTTAGAAAGAACAGACTTAGAAAATTTGTTCTATTTTCCAGGAAGAATTTCCTCCTAAAATACTGATACAGGAGACTACACATGCTTATAATATAATGTTTAAAGCTTCTTTTTCCTTTCTTCACAGGTGTTACTTTAGTCTTCAAATCAGTAAATGAGGCATAAAAATTACTAATTTGCTGTGCTATCTCACCACCTTGTTTTTAGAGTATTAGGATGTCTTTGTTCAATGTACCCACATGAGTGCTGGGCATCTCTCCTCTCTCTGTCAGGAAAAGTTTCATTCTCTTTCTCTGCATTCCAGTAAGCATCAGGTTTTTTTCTGTCACCACTGTGTCCAGTCTCAGACTTCATGGCAACCTGTAAAAATCTGAATAGCTGAACCCACTGTTCAGAGACAGGTATTGCATCCTTTCCTTCCATCATAGAGGAGCATTGAAACAGTTTAGCTGAGTTTTGCTTTCAGCATTTTGGACAGGGAGGGAACAGGATTTGATTTAACTGTAATTGCAGGAGAAACTTTTAGAGGCAGAACTTAATGAGGAGCACTGGCAATTGGCCTGAAAGATAAAACCAAGCCCTTCTCTAAAATAAATAAATAGGCACACAGATTTTTCTCAAATGCAAGTGGGCAGGAATTTAGTCTCACATGCAGAAGTTTCCAACTGAACGGCCTCCAGTTCTTGGGCTTTGCAAATGTTATATCCCTGCCAGAGGTATTATGATGTTGACAATTTAAACTTAGGGAAGCTGTCATTCCCTACTTTTTTTCCATGTGGCTACTTCCAAAGTTCATCTGGTACCATTAGGGAAATTAAAAGAAACACAGAGCCAGTTACTTTGTGTTTTGTTTTTACTGTTTTTTTTTTTTTTTATCCTACATTTTCCGACTTTTGAGTTGATTACGGGTTTGTTTCAGGGCTGTGTTTTGTAATAGAAAACCTATGGTTAGAGTTCTGCAAACAGAGCCTGTGCTACACTACTGACATCTGCTAAGAGAGCCATGATGGGCAGAGATGGGCTGGTTTGTGATTTTTGGCCAGTACAGCTATTCCAACCAGAGTCACTGGTGTAAGAGTAGTTGTACTGACAAAACTCCCAGATTGTAATTTTGTCACTGCTTCTATGACATGACCTTTTCCACCCAAAATAAACATAGTACAAAAAATCTAAATAGTTGCCTAATAGCCACTGTCTCCTGTGCAGGCTCCGGAGATTTTCATGTGAATCTGTGGCTGGAAAACAGGCACGGGACTGGTGCTCAAATTCTCTGTGTTTAGTGACGTGTTTTGTTTATGGCCCCATTAAAAGTCTTTTAAACTATTTAACTCGAGCTGGATCTTGTTGTTTTCTTTGCATACAAGCCTCCTGAGATCCCCCACTATGTAGAGTGTAAGGGTCTCTGGGGAAACCCAGGGGCTAATCCTCTTCTTTGCTTAACCTCAAAGATTATCAAAAGAGGGACAGCGGAAAGGAAAATCTGTCCCTGGAGCTAATCTTATCTAAGGTCTATGTGCATCTCTTCAGAAAAATGCTCTGATGGTTTTGGTGTTAAAAATCTGCTTTTAAAATAGAACTTAAACATTTAGTCATTTGTCTTGGCCTGGCTCCTGTTTTTTAAATCTCTGTAATGTATCTTTTTAAAGAAGTTACTAACTTTTTTTCTTAAAAATTACAGCTACTGAACTAAAGGTTTTTATGTTTGATTAAGAAATGCTTTTTTTCTATTTCATCTCAGCATAGCTATTATAAATTGCCACCGGTCACTCTACCTGACCTTCCAGATATGAGGCTAACATGCCTTAATGGAAGAGACTGAAATGAAACAAAATCCCCTGTTGAGGGAACCTCAATAACAGTATTTATCTCTGCAGAGACAGACGCTTCATTTTTGAAATGCTGAAGTGAAAAGCTTTATTGGGATATTGAATGGTGCGGAAGAAGTTTTCCTCTGAAACCTGTTAGTAGCTGTTGGGGACTCCCAGTCATCAGAGTCAGGAGGAGATGGTTTGGCTGAGGACAGTGACTTGAGGGGTTATCTGATGATTGCCACGTGTCTGATTTCACTCATTCCAGAATTCTGGTTTGCAGTTGTTTGTTCATCTCTGTTGTTTCACCCCAGCTTTAGGATGGTCTGCTCATTTTGAAATGCCAGATCCTTTGCTAGGGTGCAGTTTATGTGTGCCACCACAGTGAGGGCTTTGGTCGAGATAATTTGGAACGTGCCCATGGACAATGGTAACCTCATACCAAGGTGTGCAGCTGCCTTCCTATAGATTCAGAAAATCCTTCAGGATGTGCAGGTCAGGCATCCATTGCATAAACCAAAGGACTGAGCTGTACCTTGTGTGCTCCCAGGAACTGGTCAGGAGTTTCTGTATGAGTTAAAGCAGATGATGAATTGCAAGATGTGAAAGAAAAAACCCTCTGCTGATTTTTCATAAGCATTGCCATGAGTCAGTGGCACATGATGGTGTCCTTCAAGGTTACATCTGCAGGAGAGGACAACAAGGAGAGCTGGGCTGAGCACGAGAGCACACTTTCAGCAAATTCCCTGCCCTTATCTTGGATTGTTTATGGCTCCTCTGGGAGGATTATGACCTTCTATCTCCTTTCCACAGAGGGTGGATTTTGTTTGGAAAACATCTTTTTCCTACAGAAGTGTCATAGTCAGTTGGAGTCAATTTTATAAACCTTACTTCTCAAAATGCAGTACCAGCAGACTTTTGTTTTTCACTTATAATGTTGACAAATCCAATAACTATGGAGTGCATTAACCTCTCTGCTGCTGCAATCTTCTGTATTTTGATGTTTGTTTTCGGAATTTATTTGTCTGAATTGGATCTAACCACTGAGAAACTAAAAACCTCAAATTTAAGTGCAGACTTCTATAAACTACTGTTTTCCAGGTTCTTGTACTGACATACCATTGCTGCAGGGTAAATGTATGTGTGGTTACTTCAGATTATAGTTCTGTCCTTCTAATTGTTGAGGGTGAAATATATGGTTTTAACTGGTTTGTGTGTACCAAACCCAGTTCCTATGATTTCTATTAGGAGGGGAAGCTATATTTTGTTTTGGAGAAAGTTATCTACTGTTACTCTCCCTTTTGCCTCAGACTCTTCCCATGCTGAACTTTCATCATCTCTCTTTTAAGAATGGTCCTTATATTTTTGCTACAGTTTCCTAGACATTCTAAAGCTGAAATTTGAAATGAGACACAGAAGCATCTTGCTATAATATAGTTTCTTTCTTTATTTCTTGGAAAACCAGATCAGTAGGCTAGTAGGAAAAAAAAATAAATGTACTAAGTTCCAGTTTTAGTGGGGCTTTCCCAGGTTATGTTGTAGGTGAGGGAGGGAAACTTGGTCCTGTTTAAGTGGCCAGAAAATAGGTTTGTGGTTGGTAGCAGGATATGGGGACAGACATTAAATTAATGATTAGAAAAGGTGTGGTGCCAGGCTTGGAGAGCTTATCCAAAAAGCTGCTTTGTAGCTGACTGTACTTGGCTCACATATGGTCAAACTTTTTTTTGGATATTGGTATCTGGGGTTGTGTGTTTTAAATAGGATGTATGAGATTTGCAAAGAGCAGGGATGGGAAGAATTGCAAATGTCCTTTAGCATAACACTGGAATGCTAAACCTTCTGATAAATAGAAGGAATATTTAGAACTAAGACATTGTTTAGCTGTGGTGGATCTTAGGAGCTGGTTACTTTTGCTCTAGGTAGGAAGTTCTTATAAAAAGAACATTGACATTTTTCTCTATATCAGAGGGAATAAGTAAAAAGGTAATTGGATTCAATTACTGCAAAGTTGCATGTTCATTTGTGTAAGATGCTAGGAAAATTAAATGATGAAAGTTGCTGAAGATCTGAAAGATGTATCCAAGAAAGTTTCAAATTTCCTTTACTGCACATTTTTAGCAACAAATTAGATTGAAATCAATCAGGAGAGTTCTTGAAATATTTATCCAACTGTTGTGCAAGGGGAAGAACTTGCTGACCTTTCGAGTCTTCCTTTTCTATGATAATCTGTCTCAAAAACCAATTTATTCTATTTTGCTTACAAGAACTCAGCGTATAAAATACTCATGTGTGTAGAGCTGGTTTTGTGACTGTTTCCACTTTGTTTTTCTTCTCTTCCATGACTTGTTTGATTTTTCCTCACGCTTGTAGATGTGTGTTGACTTTACGACTGGCTGGAAGGAGAATGGTGGCTTCTTATATTGAAAATATTGAGATTTCTAGAAAAAATTAATCTACTAATAAAGAAAGAAAACAATATCTATTTTTTTTCAAACAATCTCCATAAAACTGGGGTAAGGCCAAATGAAAATATTCCTTTTGATATGCTTTGCATGTTTTGATGCCTATCAGAAACAACACACAGAAACGCAGATGTGGAATTAAGAAGGAGGAGGAAATACTGACGTTGTTAGAAAGCGACGTTCACACTGTCGATTTTGAACAAATACAACAAAGCTGCTGGTTAATGCAGTGCTGGTGTGTGTTTGGATGACAGCCCCAAGTGTGAGAGTGGGGTTTGAGCACGCACTTGGCGGGGAGCAGCCCAAAAACCGCTGCAGGCCGTGCTGCTCTCCGTGCCAGTGCCCATCCTTTTGATGTGGCTGCCACATGTGCACAGCCTTGCCAGCACCGAATTAGGCAAACTTTTCATTAGAAAGAAAATTGTCAACCACTGCTTTTACAGGCTTCCAAGAATGAGTCCTGCCCTCCACCCCACCCCCAACATGGTTGTTTGCGGGGAGGAAAACTTTCTGGACAAAAATCTGGTTTCTTGATTGTGTGAGTAACTAGAACTGGACAGATAGCAGGGCTGATAGCAAGGCTGGGACCTCTTTTGGCTCCAGTGATAGTTTTGGGTGTTCATTTTCTGGTGTGATAGACAGGTGTCTTGATTAACACTGTCAGCCCTCAGGTACAGCTGCAGAGATGACAGCAGATAGAGAAAATAAATCAGTTAATGAAGTTGTGTGAGTCTTTGCTGGGTATCCATGTTAGAGTAAGGCTTTTTCACCCTCCTGGCAGGATACATGACCTCATATGCCCACAGGAGACTCCATGTTGGATTTATTCCATTTTGTGTAATTTTGAAATTCATGAAGTTCATTGGAAGGATTAATTATGTATAAGGCATGTGTCTGCATGTTCTTTTCATCTGTGAATGTTACCCTGTGTGCAGTTATTAGGGGTCTGATTGGACTCAACATTTTGACAAGAATTCAGTGACAAAAGGGGCCCATTAGTCTTTGAAGTCCTGGGCCAAGGAAGAGGAATGCCAGTAACATCAGTAATGACCTCATTTAACTTGTGACAGAGTACAAGATAATCAGGAAAGGTCATTGTAATATAACTGTGGTTTATTCTATATGCAGCGCAACTCATGTTTCAGCCAGGCTGTGTTGCAATTTTAATGAATGTGAAATCCTCCTATGCTCCCATGCTGGAAGGATGGACAGAACAAGACAACAACTGGAAAGATCCTTCCCTCTCTGACATACTTAAAAGTGAATTAGCTAAGAGTTATAAAAGACTTCTTGTCTTCTGTGAGTTTTTTTAAAATTTATTTATTATTTTACTAAAGAAATTATCTTGTCAACAGGGAAGAAGTAGTTTCCATGTTGTCTTTTCATCATAGCTACAAGACACAAAGATTTCTCTTTTCAGTCAAAACTGAAAAGCTGTAGGGACAAACAGCCTGTTTGAAAATGCCAGGGGAAAACAAAATATAGTCCGCATTAATAGAACATTTCTGTGAACCTCTAATGCAATTATCCCGCTGCTTTATGAGCAGTGTGAGTATGCAATCGTCAGCTTTGGAAATCCATCTCCCCTCTGCACAAATTACACCTAAAGTAACAAAACTTTTGGGAAAGAAAATAATCGAAACAAAACCATTTCCGTTGTCTCTTTTTTTACTCTTTCCTTATGTTTCTTATGACCCTGTAGACTTTAGATTTTGGAACAGATTTATACAAGAGAACAAAAATACTGTAAACCAGACGATTGTCCTGGTATTTTTGTCCTGGTGGGAGACAAGAATTACTGGAAATATCTTGGAATAAAGCTGCATTCAGAGGAAACCTCTCTCCATGCAGTCCTCTGAGATTTGGGTATTTTACAAAGGGCTTTAGTCAACACCAGACTTTTCTGTTTCTGGTGTGGTTCAGCTTTGGTGCACCGACACTGGAGGTAGTTTCCATTAGATGCCCATGGGCTGTCATTCTCCCCTGTTTTGCTTCTTAGCTGTGTCTTTTCAACAGTTAACTTTTATGATTTCAGCAGCTTCCACTTGTGGTTTACAGACATTTCCAGTTAAAATGGATTGTCATCCATATGGACAGACTTCTGTTTAATTGGATTTTTTTGTAATAAAGAATATTTTGACATCAGCACAAGAAAGGATGATATTTCCTTTGTTTAGCCCTTGTTGGGAATGTTTAGAACAGGCAAAGCCCACAAGGGCCTGATTTCCAAAACCAGCTCCAGGTTGTGCCATCCGCTCATTTCCCTCCTGTACAGAATTGGCTTTGTGTTTTAAGATGAAAATCATGTCACAGCCAAGGCTGGATGTACAGACCTTTAGGTGAGGATTCATAGAGTGAGGATAGCAAATCTGCATAGCGGGGGTTCCTCAGAGCTGAGATGTGTCCCCTTCATACCTCAGAACTCAAGTAACTCTGTAAAAGATATGGAAACCCTCCCTTCATGCCCAAAGCATGACACGTTTAAGAGAGACAGGGAAGCAGGAGATATATATGATGCAAGGGCTCGTTTATATCTTATACTCAGCAGACAGAGCTATTTGCACATCTACATGCTTTCCTGATTTCTTCATGGTGTTTGGAATTACGAAAGGACCAGTGACAGTAACCACCATGTGCTCAATGAGCTGCATTGATCTCATCACCACTGTATGAATTTCCCCACAGTGGTGACTAAACTTTGTGGATCCTGCCTTGGAATGCTTTGGTTGCAGGATAAATCATGGCACAGATTTTTCAAGCTAATTCCTTCTGCTGATACCTCACAGTCTTTTCAAGAGTTTTTGAGGAGATGTGTCTCATCCCCACTCTCTAACTGATGAGCAGGGCTACAGACTTTAGTTCCACAAGTCTACTTGACAATCCAAAGAGTTGACTCTGATTTCACAACAGCTGGATGTTTGAAAACATTCAACTGTGTAGAAACACTGTGACACTAATCTAAATGTCTCTCAGTCAAAGCTTCACAGTTGTTTTCTTGCAACACGTGTCTCTTACTGGAAGAAAAACAAGTGGGGCAACATGTGACTCCCTCCCTTATTTACATCCCCATCCCACCCCAGCACAGTTTGAATATGAAAGTCACTGGAGAACAGCAGCCTATAAATATTCACAGAAATCCAGGCAGAGCAAAAATGTTGCAAAAACCTTTGACTAACAGTTCACAGACCCTGTGAGTTGGGACTAACCACTGCTGGCCGGGGACACAGGCTGGATTCAAACAAAGGCTGATTGTAATTTTGTGGTTGGACATGAATGTTTTGCACAGCACTGATTGAGGCCACTTTGAAAACTGGGCCAGGGTTGTAAAATAACCTATTTACTGCAGTGTGCATTGTATTTGAAAACACAATGAAGCCTTGTAGATTCTAGCTGGGCTTGGTAGAGACCTTGCAGCTGAAGAAAAACTCTTCTGGCTATGAGGAATCTTGTGGGACCTTGCTTATTTTATTTGTTGCCTGTGATTGGATGAGGTAAAGTGAAACAATCACAAAGTGAGGAATTGGGTATCTTTAGGTTCTAATTCCAATTTTTCCATTGATTTTTCTTTGAACTTTGGCAAGTAATTTAACCCTTTGTCCCTTTGATTTCTTACACAAAGAAGCAGGATAACACTGTGCTGCTCAGATAGCATGATGCCTAATGAATTACTGTTAATTAATTAATAATTGTAAAGCCTGCAGTCCACGCAAAGCCTTATATTAGTGGTAAATGTTACAGGAGTTCTCATGAGTCTGTTCAGCATTGTCTGCATACCATGAAGTCACCTCCCATGGATTAACTTTGGGGCCTCAGCTGAAGCCAAGGTTGAGCTTGAGAGCTGAGCTTGTGACCCATGGCACGAGCAGTGTGGTGACCTCCTGCCTGAGGCAGTGCACGAGGAACTGGGCTCTTCAAAGCCAGCAGGTGTTGAAAGCTGCAGACAGCCAGAGGCACCTGGAGCAAGGTGTAAACCTCGTTCTCCTCTGTGCTGCAGTCTGGGGGAACTCAAGCACCCTGAGGATAAATCCCCAGTTTAGCCAAAGGAGAGGAAGAGCACAGGCTCCTTATGGGACAGGGGTGTGACCTGCCTGCCCAGGCTGCCTCCACAGTGTGGCAAGGAGTGCTTGGGTTTGCTTTATCACCTGAAACTGGAGAGCAGTCTTTTCACTTGTTGATTTTGTTGCTTCCAACCTTTCTGTGACATTTTGCACAGCAGATCTAGTTACCTGCCTGCCCTGGAAATACCAGTGGTTTGAGGTGTGAAACAAGCCTTGTCTGTAGAGACTGAGCCTCAGCTGAGGGCTGGCTCTCCTCATCACCCTGCCCAGAGCTGGCTGTTAGCAGAAAGCTGAGCAAGTGAGGGTTTTGGGTAGTCAGCATGTAGTAGGTTCAGGCCTGCTGAACCCTTATCCAGTTATTTGGGTCTGAGAGAGAACCCAATGAAAATTCTTCCTTTGGTTAAAAAAAGAAAAAATGTATATATGTAAAAAGTGCAGATCTTGATTAAATTCCATAGCAAAGGCAATAATAGAGGAGGAATAGACAGGTACTGTAGATAATTCACTACAACAAACTTGCTTTCAGATGTAACTTTGGATTCTATTTCACCTGGTTAGGACCTAACTGCTACAAATCTACTCTGCATGATCTGCCTCCATATATTTATATGTTGTCTATGTGACTTCCACACAGAACAAGCCATGATAGAAATCTTTCATTTAATTAAAATTGATTTTAAAATTCCCTTGATCAATAATGAGTTAAAATTCATCCCGGCAGTGATGGGAACAGCAAACCTTCTGAGAAAAGCTTTCAGGCCAGTGGTTTTGGCTTTAGAGACTGGGTCTTGCCTGAAATTATCCCTTTCTTGGCTCCAGGCTCCATGGTGCTTGGCACATTATGGTTTACCCTATAGCCCAGCTTGACAACCACCCATATGAAAAGCTGAGACATCCAGTCTAAAGGTCTCTTTCTTTTTCTGCCTTTTTCACTGTAGATGCTTTAAACATCAAACTCTTTGTAGCTCTGTTGTCATCAGTTTGGTAATGCCTATCGGGCTTCAAAATGAAATTAGAATTTTGTGGAAAATGACCCAATATTTCTTCTTTGATTCCTGCACTGCAGCCCATCTGAAGCGTTTGAAGTGCTTGCTCAGATGGCAAAATGGGGTAAGTTATTAGTACAGGGACATTTAACAGCTGAGTTTTAAAGATCGAAAAATCCCTCTGCACTTAAGTCTTATCCCCCTGCAGAAGAAAGACCCAAAGCAAATATGTATAATATAGAAGAACATGGTTTATGTAACCTTGCCTTAGAGAAATCAGGGAGATTAATAAAGACTGACTTCAAATGACAGCAATACTCTGTTGTTCACACTCCAGGGTGCTTCCTAATTAATTGTCTCAAGTCTTTGCTGAGAGATACTTTACCAAAAGTGCTGTGATCGAGGAAAATTAAGAGGTTGTGGTAGTCACTCAGAGCTGCTTTTCTCCTGAGAGTTACTCATTTGTCCCATGCCAGCATTCCCATCTTGGTGATGAGAACTTCCTTCCTGATCAGGCAACTGGATCCCCCTGCTTGTCTTCCCTTGAAGCCACATTGGCCTGAGATAACAAATCAAAAAATTAACACAGAGGATCTGACAGCAGGACTGGGGCACGTGTTGACTCTGGACTGGCCTTTATAGTTTAAGCCTGGGTAATTAATGTGGAAATAACCTCAACCATCAACTTACACAGCGTCATAGAGAGTGAAGCCAGAGAGCTACAAAAAGTGCATTGAACAAGAATTGCAGAAAATCAGTGTCAAACAGGAAGGAAAGGAAATGTCAGCTTAGCAGAAAGGTCTGGCATGATCTTGGATGAAATGGGGATGTGTCACCATTTTATTCCCTGGTTAGGGGAAGCTGGTGTATTATTCCATTGTTAATTGGCATCTTGTGTTAGAAATATTTAGAGCTGATTTGATGTTTTTTGCTGTCTCTTATAGAAGTACAGAAATCCAAAAGATGCCATGAATAGGAAATGTTTTTGGAAGTAGAACAGCAGGCACCCCACTAAGCACTTCCTAGCACATGGGAAAGGGCAAACAGTGCAAGGATCACTCAGCTTAAATTAACTGTATAACATTGAAAGCACTGCATAAAATTAGTAAACATTGTGATAGTGGGACTTCCCTTGCCATAAAAAAAAAAACAAACAAAAAACAAACAAACAAACAAACAAAAACTTAAGACATCTTCATGTTAATATGAGAGGTAACAATTTCTTATTAAAAAGGTTATTCCTTGCAGGAGTGGGACAATGCCATGGGGCTGTGGTTGGCTGTAGTTGTACAACCTTTGAGAGCTGGGTGGCTTGGGCTGCAGGGTTGCCCAGGCCCTGGCTGGATGTGCTGCCACAAGCAGGTGGCAGTACCAGGAATAGGCTCTTTGTCTCCCATGTTCCCTGCTCTCACCTCCAGGCAGCAAAAAATTCCTTTGCCTGCTCTGCCTGCAAAAATTCCTTTACCCATTTTTCTTTTTATACCTACATTATCACATTTTTACAGTAAAGTAGCCAAACCTTACTCATTTTAGTTTTTGATGAGAAACACTTTTCACAGCTCTGCTTGGTAATAGAATTAGATGTTTCATGCTTTCCAATCATGCAAGTCCTGCTTAAGGACTTGTTTTATGCTTGCTGCAGCCCAATTCCTCTGAGCATCTTGGATGCATTGCAGGAAAATTCCACCCTGTTGCCCAGGTGAGACTTTTAAGCCACCCTGTGCTGTGGCACCCTGTATTTCAATGTACTTGTTCTGTGCTTTGAGATGACTGGAACTCTTGCCTTTCCATTTCTTCTCCCTCTCTCTCTTCCCCTTTGGTCTGCTCCAAAATTACTAAAAAAAAATGTGCAGGTAATGCATTCTGGTTATTGATTTGTTCTTGTTTTGCTTGGCACTAGAAGTAGGAAGAAGTGTCTCTGAAACAACCAGTAGGATGGCACACAAATGGCTTTCTTAAGTTTTCCTGTTTATATTGAAAAAAAAAATCAGTAGCAGTCTGTATTTTTGGTTTTCTCAAACACTTCCTCATAGGGGGCCATATCCTTGTGGGAAGAATGCTGCTTTCTGAAAGATAGGAAAGCATCTAATATGATTTGATTTTATTTTTCTTTCTCCTCTCCTCCTCTCCTACACTATTCCACAGTGGAGCTTAAGGCCGTTAGATCATTGCTAATAATGTAGTTCCAGTGACTGTGCAAAGAAATGTCAAAATGTTAATACAGTCATCAAGAGCTCCCAGGCTGCCTCAGCTATTTGAATTGATTTCAGAGGGTTCTGATCAGAGGAACAGTTCCTTCCTTGGAGTTGAAATATGCTTTATTTTCCATGAAGGCATTTTGGAACCTCTGCCTTCCTCTCTGAAGTCCTACTTGGGGAGCACTTGCCAAGTCAAACAACCCCCATTTCCCTCCTCGCCCATGCACCTGCTCTTTGTTTCTCAGTGCTCCAGCCTTGTCATTGTGCCATCCCAGATGTTGCTCATTGTCACGAGGGAATTGGGAACATAAAGCTGAGGTAATTTAAGGGAAATGGAAGACAGACATGTGATTGTCCAAATTTTCATTTGGGCAAGGATGGGTATGGTAATACAAAAATATTAAACATATACATATATATATATATACACATATATAATCATATATTTCAAGATATAGAATGGCCAGCATGTGAATTTCTGAATGATAAAAAAGCAGGACCTGATCCCACCTCTTCCTGCCCCAATGGGAAGCTCAGTAAGTCCCACTCCAGACATTTGTCGTGGGTAACCACCACCACCTCCTGCGTGGGCCTGTTTAGTTTGTCCTAATATTATTACCTAATGCAATTCCAAGTTTTCTCAGCAGTTTCATTAAAAGATACGTGTTTTTCTATAATAAGAGCAAGAATGTGCATAACTTTGCTATGGAACCATGTTGGTTATTTCATGCATCTAATTTTATTTTGATTGGAGATGAAAATGGACAGTACTTCCCAGAAGAAAACTTGACCCTGCACACAGCTACATTGGAGGCAATTTAGGGATTATAATTCGTATTTTCTGATATAATTGTCTGCTGTGTGGAAAATTTAGCTTGCAGAAAGTCTATAAATTGGCCAGAGAGCATGAGAGAGAGATATTACATTACTTTCAATCACCAAACTCTTGGTTTAAATGAAAAGCCTTGCTGTTTTCCTCTTACAGTTTCTGCTTCAACGTTTCTGCTTGTGAGACGTGTAGTCATAGTCTGTGGATCAGAAAACAGCACCAAAACTGCAGCAAATTATTTTATTTGCTGTTTCTGGTATGGTGCATTTGAAGTGGTGGAAAATGGCTTCTAAAGTTTACCTGCTTCAAAGGCAGAAATCTTAGATAATGGTTTGAGGGAACCAAGAGAAAGGAAAAACAGCAAAAGCTGCTGCTGCAGGGTCTGATTTTCCAGTGCATCCTTTTCAGTGGATCCCCAAGACACACCTTGAGTTCTGGTACTCCCTGGAGTTCCCTTGTGGTTTCTTTTTTTCTTTTCCTCTTAGGACCCTTTTGACCATCTGTGGCTTGTGGAGAATATGAAAGCTCCTTCCTGTGTCCAAGATCAATAGCTTTAAAACCGGAGCACAAGAAGGCACTAATCATCGTTTCCACCAGGCGTGATTAATTTCTGAAGTGCTTCAGCTAGCTCCCTTTGAAGTTCTCTTTCCATTTATTTTTTTATTTTTTACTTTTTTTCAGCAAGTGTCCAAAACTCAGAGGCCCACACCCACATGTGTCCTGCAAGAGGCTGGGGCTGGCAAGGACTCCTCTGGAGCCTCTGCTGTTTGGATGTGGGTGGGCCAGACGACTTTTTGGAAAGCTCTCCCATATCCTGGAAATGTGATTTAAAAACCAGTTGAGATGTTTCCCAAAGCACCCTGGCTTCAGTGGAAAGTGGTGCTGCTTTCCTGTCTGAATCTTGGATTGAGAAAAGAAGGAAAAAGAAGGGGGAGGAAAAAACACCCCAAGCAACCACACTACAAGACTTGAGTGTGTTTGAGTTCCTCAGCCTCACGCCAGCTGAATAAGAAAGTGACTGAGAGAAGCTACATCCCCCATCACCTCCTCTTTATGTGAGTAAATAAGACATTCCAGCAGTGCTGAGGCTGGGCCAGTGGAAATATTCTCTTTTTTATTATTGTTATTATATTTTTTAGGTGTTATTTTTAAATTTAAGCAATCCACAAATCTACCTGGCCTCTCTTCCTGCTTCTCCTGCACGCCACAGCAACACTGAGGGTTGCTGTTATTACAGCACTACTCACAGAAGGGGAAATTGAATGTGATGTGTGTATGTGTTCCCTGGGACTCTGAAACTGCACAAGTGCCACACTGTCATCTTTGCAAGCACCAAAAAATGGTTGTGCTACAAATGGGTCCTGTGGCATTGGCTCACCCAGAGATGAGTGTGCCAGCTTGTCAGCGTGAGGATGTACATGAGCCTCAACACTGCTCCCAGTTGTGCTTGGCCAGAGTTTTCTAATTGATCTCTGGCACTCAAAGAGCTGCCCCTGTGTACAGGCCATGGATGGCTGAGTTGTAGTTGATTGTTGCTCGTTTTGCAGGTACAGGTAACTCTCTGCAACCACATTTCCTTCTCTGCACAGGTACATTCCTAGTGATCAGAGTTTGAAAAGGAGTGATATTGCACGTGTGTATCAAAGATGTGCTGCTCTTGTAAGGTTGCCACTGAATGCTAGGTAGGGAAGGAATCCACAACCGTGCCAGGAAATCCCTCTTTGAAAACAAGACTTGGCTACTATTTATTTTAATATACTGGATTTGTTTATGGTTTGTTCATGCATATTCAGTCATAAGCACTTCTGGCTGCTACAGGAGCTGTGAGGCTCTATGAAGTACTCTGTTTTCTTCACTTTTGCAGCACTAAGGATGGAACTGAAGCCTAAACGAGGAAGCTTGTGCTGGCAAGGTTTCTTCCCCAAATGTGTCGGCTTGAGCATTTCTGGGCATCTGTGCTCAATATGAAGCACCTGCTCATGTAAGGTATGTTCTGTAAAGATTGGATGATGGCCCAGTTGGAAAGGAAGAATTCACACGCTTAAGAAAAAGTACCTGTTGAAGGCACAGTGGTGAGCAAAGAAGCTCGTGGTTCTGCAGCAGCAGGAATATCAGAAGTGGAAGGGAAGTCTCCACAACAGGAATAGAGAATGTAGATAGAAAAATAAAATGTTCTGCAGTGATTGCAATAAACTGCTAATGTGCAAAACAGAGACAAGTGGTTCCCTCTGTGGTTCTGACAGTGTGAAGTGTGTTTTCTGCTCTCTCTTAAGGGTGACCCACTTATAAAGTAGTTGAATGATGACAGTAGACATCACTGAGGCTACAACTAAATAGATACAGCTGTAGATGCTCTCCTAAAGGAGAATATCACAGAAAACAGCTCTGTTAGGGAATCCAGGCCTTGGTTTCAGTTAGCAGTAAATGAATGCAGTTTCTCCTGCTCTTACTGGAGATGTGTGTTTGTCAAGCTGCATATAAAATTATGCCCTATTTAAACCATCCTCCTTTGTTTCCCTCTCATCCATCCTGTTTCTCTTCTGTGTTCTGAGACAGCTTTTCACCTCCCAGAATAGAACAAGATCTCTTGTCTCTGGACACTTCACATTCCAGAGTTTCATGGCAAATGCTTGTGCTCCTGGTGTCTCCTTACTTGTGGCTGGAGGTTATGAGGGAATCATCACCACTATGATTTGGAATATACACAAAAATTATGGTTTTCATGACCTTGTAAATATTAGGTAGTAAGAGACATTATTCATTAAATTATGTGATAAATAATATAGTAATACTTGCAATTTTTTCACCTTAAAAAAGAAAATAACTATTAGTCCTTATATTGAATTTTCATGTTCTGGTCACCCAGTGTGTGGAATAGTTTCCTGCAGGTTGGTCCCCAAGCTGTGTCCAGAGTTGGGTGCAGCTGATATTGCATTACTTTGGCCAATACCCAGATAAGGACTTGAAGTGAATTTCTGTCCTCAAGAGAAAAAAAGGACAGCATTGCCAGCTTAAGGCTGGATTGTCCCTGAGCTATCCTCCGGGTTTGTTTCTCAGGAAAGCAAGTGATTCCCAAACTGGCTGTTAGTGCTGAGACCATTTAAAACCATCAGCTCCATTTATTTTGAACTATACTAACTACCAAACAGGCATATGATTTTCTGTGCTAAATCCAAAATGGAGAAAAAAAAATTGCTTTCTGGGGCTGGAAACTTGCATGAAGGACCAAGTTTAGCTGTAATCCAAATACTTGTGAGTGAATTCTGATCCCCTAAAGCTCACCATGCTGCCTTAGAAAAAGTGGGACCGCTCAGATTGGGGGAATATTAGTGTTTAGGAAAAGGCTGCTCCCCTTCTCCTTGTGTGCCATTCCTTAACTTGCCTCCTGCACAATAGATTTTATCATTTACTGCCAAGGCATTCTTGCACCTGCTGCAGCAGCTCCAGGCAAGGAATGTGGGGTACAAGTGCTTGTGCTGGAAGGTGCAGGATATTTTAGGGGCTCCCTCTTTTGCCACTGATCCTGCCTTCATCCCTTCCTAGTTACTTTCTGGTTATTTTCCTCCCAGCTTTTGTTCCCATGTCTCAGCCCACAGGCTGCAGGTCAGTTTGTCTCATGGGGATTAAGGAACAGATTCACAGCTAAAAGCCTTTTGTGGCTTCTCTACCTTTTGATTTTTCCCTTGTGCAGAGGAACTTGGGGCACAGGGTGTAACTGGGATTCAGCCTTTTCAGAGGGGCAGTGTTTCCCTAGTGCAACAAGCAATAAGAGGTGCAGGTGGCACAATATTAAGTCTAGCAATGATTACTTGGGTGATTATTCAATATAATGAATAACATGAAGTCAAGATTGTTTTATTTTCTTTTTCTTTCTTTTTCTTTTTCCTGATTTGTCTGCTTTCTTCATCCATTACAGGTTTGCCTTTCCTGGTTTTGGAGGGGTGTAAGGATGAAGCTGTAGTTTCAGCAAAGTCACTAAGAGTAGAGTTTCATCACACCCACACAAATGGTGGTTGGTGGTGCACTATTTCTGTACAAATATTTCACTGAATTTTATAGCTTTTGTATTGAGCTGCGTTTTCCACCTGAATGGTTTTAAGAGAGGTTGGTAAGAGAGGATTCGAGGTCCTTCAAATCTCACCCTCCACCCCTCCCCCCCCCAGTAAAATTCATGTTGCTATTGAACATGTTGGATGGAAAAATAATGATAAAAATTGGTTCAGAAATATAATTAATATAAAAAGTATAAGCGATTTTCCCTGTGGTTGTTTAGTGTCTTTATCTTGTGCCTGGGAATGCTGGTTTGGATGCATGTGTGAAATGCCGGGGGCTTTTCCTCCCCTGTAAACCATAATTCCCTTCTTGTGGAGAAAGGAGCTTTGCAAAAAGAAGTGAGGCAAAAAGAGACAAAGAGAATGCAAGGGATGGGTGATGGAGTGCTGATATTGGCACATGTACAGGTCTGTGTTCTTTGTGGCTGACAGTTCACTGTGCCTCGGTAATGCAGCATCTGCCTTGGTACAGGGGCTCTCTAATATTCGTGGAAGTTATAAAGCACATGAAGATAACATTTCTTTCTCTTTCCCCGCCTTTCCCCCTTCCTTTGAAACCTCGAGGTGTTGACTGGTGGCTCACTATAGCACTTAGTTTGTTACCACCCATTCACACCTCTGCCTGCCTACTGTCCCCACGCCTCTCACACTTCCCTTGCAGTAACGATGTGTTGCAGAAATAAATTTTGTTGCACAATGAGTGCATAGAAAGAACAAGAGGGTATTTAAAAGCTGAGAAATTGGAGAACTGGTGTGGAAAGAGAGAGAGGGAAGTGCTTTTGGCACAGTGAGCTGGTAGTATATTATAATTCAAGCTCGATGTCTGCTGTGCCGCAGTGATTATAACACTCATTTGAATGCTGGGGGTTGAATTTAACAGGAAAGGATTGAAAAGCCCAGGACTTGGGGTGCTGCTTGAGAGCTTGGGAGTTCCGAGTGTGGCTTCTCTGCTTTCCTCTAGGATCTGTATTAAAAAAGAAATGTTTTTCTGTTTTGGTTTTTGGACTTGGCTTCCCCCCCCCCCCCTCCCCAGGTCAGAAACCAACAGAGGTCTTGCAAAGATTCTACTTAATCGTGGATCCTTAAAAATCCCACTCAGTACCTTGAGAGGTTTGCTTTGGTGCAGAGAGACTTTCTGAGACAGAGAAATGAGTTGAAATAAACATTTAATGTTTCAGCCATGCAATCGTAACAATTTCCTTTAGTTCCACATCTCTCTGGGAAGACTGTGCCCCTTGATCACGCTCTAGATGAGCCAAGGCCATGCTTTGCATTCACACAGCACAGGCAGACACCAGGCACCTTTTGCATTCCATGTGCAAACCTCCTTTGCTCGCTCTTGGAAGCTGGAGCTGAAGGAGATGGTACCAAACTTTATTATTTCTTTTTAATTCTGTTAAATCTCACTGAGCTCCCAATTTGAAATGATGGCTTGCCCTTAAAGAGCTGCTTGCACTTGACAAGCGTGTGGCAGTGCTTCATTAATTACCAGCAGCCCTTCCCAGGACAACCTCAGTTAGGTAGAATATTTGTTCAGCGCACACAATTATCTTTCTGTCGTTCTCTCTCTCATATCGATTCATGTGGAAAATATGATTAAAACATGAACATCTACAAATGATTCAGAATAACGAGAGGAAAGGCCATTGTTTTTTCACACTGACTATACTAGATTACTATAATTACATCTGAATGGTTACACATTTCTCTGTGCTCCCCACAAGACTATGCTCATTCACAGCCTCGATGTACTATTTAAAATTAGAGAGGTTTAAAAGAAATAGCCTCTTAAGGATGTTTCTTTGACCCATTAAAGACCTTTACCTTGGCACTTGTGCATGTAATCTCTGGCATAAGGTCATGTGGAGCGGGGGTAGGGCTGGGAAAAGAAATACCAACCCTTCAGACATCTGTTGTGGTGCTTTGGCCAAGAGCAGAGGGGAGGCTGTGCCAGTTCGGCAGCCGCTCCTGCAGATTGCAGTCGGCTTGCTTTTGATGCCAGCGTTAATAATGTGGGCTTCCCACTGAGTGGGTGGCACTGCCAGATTCCTAATTAGAATCCACTAAAAGCAGCAAAAGGTGAAGTGGTCATTTCTTTCCACCCCCCACGCCTTCATCTCGTCTCCTAGCAGGTTTGTTTAGCCTCATTTTTCATTTTGGCCTCTTAGCCCGACGGAGAGGAGTGGGGCAGGGTCCTGTGCGTTCTTGCATTGATCTCAAATTAAACAACTGGAAATTTTGATCTGCTGAAGTCCTCAGGAAGGTCTGAGTCACTGTGGTGTGTGTGGAGATGACAGAACTAATTTCACACTTCATCCACTGTGCGCAGTGGGTTCACTTGTTGTTTGCTCCTGCAGCTGGTGCAGACTCCTGAGACAGGACATGGTTATCCTCTCCTGGTTTGGTACAGGCTACATGGGAAGAGCCTGGTTCAGAGGGTGAGAGCATGTTATGTGTATCCCATTGGCAGCTCCTGCTTTCTCTTAAGAGGCTCTAAATACTATTCCAGAGATTTTGGATGTTCCTGAATAGCTTCAGGCTGTTTTTTCATAATCTTCTTCCAACTCCCTGCCATAGGCAAGGACACCTTCCACTATCCCAGGCTGCTCCAAGCTCCATCTAACCTGGCCTTGAACACTGCCAGGGATGTAGCCACAGCTTCTCTCTTAGGTTGCTTCCAGATTATTTGACCAATTTGGGGGTCAGGCTCTGGGAACTCAGGCTGAGAAAGAATTTAATTGTAGAATTTTTGTCATGAAGAGCAGCTACATGTGCTTATGTCCTCTGGAATAGCAAGTTTGGAAGCAGGCAGGACACAGAGGCACAGCTTGGAGAAACCAGTCCATGTGAGTGTACTGTGGCCATCCCTCTCCTGGATGTGACACATCCCACAAGCTCTGTTGTGAAGGAATGGATGGGAAGCTCCTGAAAGGTGGAATAACAGTTTTCAGGGTGAGGTTTCTGCCTTTTAGTCTCCTCCCCTCCACTCTTCTTAAGAGGGTGCCTCTTTAGAAGTTGATTATAGATCTGTTTATCTCTGGTTGCTTGATAAAGTAATGGGATTAATTGTACCAAAAACCAGGCAAGATGCAACCTGCAAAATGTGGGCCAGAGTTCAGCAAGAATTACAGTGCAGACCTGGACCTGAAGCTGCTGTCACTGCACCTCTCGTAAGGAATGTGCAGAATTTTTTTCTAGCCAAGAAACAGGACATTCAGTTTTTGCTTGTAAGGTTTCAGTTGCAAACCTGGAAGTCGAGCTACACAAAGTTACTTATGAATCAAAACTGGAGAAAGGAGTCCCGTGAACTCTTGCCAGCTGAGACTTCTGACTTTTCCTTGGCTTTACCTTTAATTTGCTGCTGGAAAACCTGTGATCAAGTTTTAGCCTGTGAGCCAGAATTAGCCAACTAATCAGCAGCCTTTCTCATCGCCTGATTAAATGAAATCCTTCACACTGTCCTGCCTTTTGATCAGTAATGCAATAGGATACGTATCCCAGTAATTGTGAATGCAGAACAATTAATTTTCTGCCAGAATTATTTCAGCACAACTGCACTGCCCCCTCCAAATAGCCCCTGGCTAGCCCAACCTTTAGGATGCAATTGCCTTTCTTGATATCCACAAAATACTTACCAATATTTACCATTGATCAGAAAATATCTTCTAGTTAGAAAATTATTTCAGCTCCTTTTTATTTGTGTCCTATAAAATCTATAAAATAAAACAATGTCAACGGCTTTTTTTTTTTTTTTCATCTCCTAACAAGAACATAATATTTACGACAAATGTTTTGGAAAATTCCTATAACATATGGATGGATATAAATGAGAAAGAGCTGAAAAGAAGAAAAAACAGTCCAGGTTCCAGACAGGGTGAGAGAGTGAAAGGGAAAAATAATAATTCTGAGAGGCAGCAAATGTGTATCTTTTGTTTGGTAATATGGTATCCATGTAATGTCTCTGAAATGGCCACAGTTAAAGTTCATGCTACATTAGGAAAGCAAAGTGGTTTACATTGAAACTTAATAGAAGTCAATTGTGTTTGAAACATCTGATGCAGAAATAAAACACCTTATGTTTTATGGGGGTGAGGAGCTGCATGTCTGGCACTCGTTCTTCTTTCTAAACACGTGTGCTCCCTCTATCAGTTTGAGATAATCCAGGTCTGGCTGCTGCCCAGCCACTCCTCCTAACCAGAATTACATGAGACATGTTGAGCTCCCTGTGCATACTCCACTCCCTCTTGTGCCACTAATTGCCTTGAGTGAGAATTAGTTATCATCTTCTACAAATCTTCCACCTTCCAAGAGAACAGTCACTGGGGGTTTTTTCATCATCATTTCATTCTTTGTTTGGGGAGACCTTGGGTGTTTTCTTTTCCACCTACATTTCTTCCCCCCCCCCCCCCCCCCCCCCCCCCCCACTATTACTTAATGTTTTTTTCATAGAAACTTCAAACTTTTGAAGTTCACATCAGAACATGATCTCTAGGGCTGGTGTTGTTTGATCCACTTTCCTACACAACCAGAAAATAAAGTTTCACTGACAAATCCACTCTGTTTTATGGGAAGATATGGTCATGAACTGATCCTCCAACTGAACTAAGTTATCCTGTGGACACCTTCCAACTTCTGCTGCCTTCCACTCAATTACATGCTTATTTTCCTAATCCTCTATTTGACAGGCACAGAATTTAACGTTTTTTCATTCCAGCTGAAATGGGAACCTCTGTTCTTTGCAGTTTTTGATGAGTGCAGGCGTTCACAGCTCCAGAATGTCAGGGCATCTGAACACAGGGAGTCAGGCTATGAGAACATCATCTAGAATTTGCAAATAGTAGTGCACTTCTGCACCCTCTTCTTTCTGAGGGGCTGAAAGCCAATTCAATTACCTATTGAAGTGTTCTATTTGATAGATTAGTTGGGATTTGGATTTTAAGACAGGATTAATGTGTTGTTTTGGTATTTTTTTTCCCCTACAAGGTTATATGACAAGTCTACAAGAGAACTGAAAATACTAACCAGAACTCCAAATCCAAAGTTCAGCTGTGTCACTATTCCTTCAGTCATCCTCCCTTTAAATGTCACAATGTCTTCATTGGGAACAAGTAGCAAATTTCATCCAATCACTTACCTGTATGAGGTTCAAACTAAGTAACCTTTAGTAAATGACACATTTGTTTTTTCCTTGTCTAAATCTAGGCAAGCTAATGTGTCAAAATTTCTGATACTCTCTCCTTAAAAAAAAAAAAAAAAAAAAAAAAAGGAAAAAGAAAATGTGAGCTTGTCAGTCAAAGTTAGGAATACATGCATTTAGCTTAATTGTTCAAAATAATGCTTTTATTTTTCAACATAAATCTTAAAATCTGATGGAAAATTAATCTGAAACATTGTGAAAGTCTGTATATGTTTTTTACAGCTGGCTGTCATTTGACCTAGCAACATTTCCTATGCTTTCAGTGTATTTTAATTAGATGTGAAGGATGGAATAAGGATACACCCTTTTTTTTTTTTTTCAATTTATGGGGTGTTATTGGAAACTAGGATTGGTTTACGTTCATGATCTGTGCAAGAAAGGGAGATCAGCTTGTTCCATTTCAAATAATAATATATTAAATCATATTCTAGCAGCTATTTCTGTTAAATAGAAATTGGTCAGTTTTGTACCTATTTCATAAGTAGGAGAACAACTTATTTTGTGAAACAATCCAAAAAGTGTGGAAAACCTAATCCCAAAGGCAAAAGTGATAGCACAGTGAACTTTTCATGTCAAAGTTTTAAACTCTGCTCTAGCATTCCCTTTCCTAGGGGATTAATTTTCATGGCACTGAAGCTGTAAGTCACCTTCCATTGCCAGGCTTTGTTTTTGTTGGCACTTCTGGAGGTTTTCCTTTTTATCTTTGCAAAACTTTGGCGAGTGTGTGAAGACAGCCTGGTTTGCAGCGTGTGAGAAGGTGAGGGAGGTGAATCTTTCTGTAAAGAGCTGGGGGTGTTGTTCTGCAGACCTCACTAGTACCCTGCCCAGCACAGTTTGTCACTGTCCTGGTTTAGGACAGAACTCAGTATTCAACACCAACAGAACGGATGACTGGGGATAGAAGTGTCATAAAGTCACCCCAAGACAGGCAGGAAATGGGATCTGCTCTAGCCAGAATTAGGTGCTGAGCACAGGAACAGAAAGGGGCTTCAACACTGAGCTGGTTGAGAAAGTAGAGCTGTATTTTAAAGTTTAATCCTCTCTGCACTACGTCACTATAGGATGGTTTAGGAGGAAGGGGCCTTGTAGAGAATCCTGTTTCAACCCCTGCCACGAGCAGAGAAAATTTCCACCATCCCAGGGTGCTCCAAACCCCAATGTCCACCCTGGCCTTGGGCACTGCCAGGGATCCAGGGGCAGCCACAGCTGCTCTGGGCACCCTGTGCCAGGGGCTCAGCACCTGCTGAGTGAAGAATTTCCTCTTAACACCTAACCTCCTCTCTTTCAGTTTAAAATCATTCCTCCATGTCCTATCATTATGTCTTGAATACATCTTCAAGATTCAAAAGTCTACAATATGAAATTTATTCCTGGTTTTAACTACAGCTGCTTCAAGCTTTGAGCAGTTGTGGTGTTCTGGTTTTTCGGTTTTGTTGTTTTTTTAAATTATTTTGATGGGGTTTTTTTGGGAGGGGGTGTTGTTGAGTAGATTTTTTTTTGTGCTTTTTTTTCAACAAAAGGATTTTTTTTTTAAAGATTCCAGCAGCTTTTCCTTTTCTATACTCATTTGTATCTCCATTTGTTTGTTTTTTGTCTTTTTTTAAAGCACAATTCTAAAATGAACAAGACAGTGAAATAATAACACCTCTTCCCCACATGAGTGCAAGTTTAAAATCATTTGAATGCACGGCATAAAGCAGGAATCACACGTTTTCTCTCTTTGACATAAATATTGTCATAAAAACAAGACAATGCTATGGCTAAATAAGAGTCCTACCTGGATTTTATCAAGTAATACTTTATTTTTCCTAGAGCCACAGTTCTTGGTATCCCAGGACCACGTGAATTTCTGGTCCTTCCAGAAGAGAAAATTTAGGAACTTGAGCAAAAAGAAAGTGATTTAAAACTTGAAAAGAAGATATAGCTCTTGGTTGAAAAGGAGGGGGCTGGGGGTGGGTGGTGTCTTTTTCTTTTATATATTTTTTTAAATTATTTTGTGGTCTTGAGTCCTGAACCCTGGCTTTTGAACGCCCAGATTTGACAGCACTAATCCACTGATATTGGAAAGCCGTTCCTGGTGGGGAAGGCTGCCCTGCACACCCCCGTTCTGCCACGGTGCGTGCTCTGTAAGTGGGCCCAGCGTGAAATCAAAACTTAATATTGCCAGAAGCCAGAGGGAGAGAGCAATTCCCTGGGCAGGCTGGGGCAGCAGTGCAGCCACGGGACGGGAGCCCTTCCTTCCCTGCCCTCCCTGGACATATGTTCAGCTCGTGTGTGAGCCCTGCCCTGCCCTGCCCTGCCCCAGGCAGCTGCTGGGGCAGCTGGCTCACATCAGTGCTGCTGTCAGCAGCTCCTGTGCTCTCCAGCATCCAGCTCCCAGCAGGGCTCCCTGGCCCAGTCTGTTGAAGACAGTGAGTATCCCTGAGCAGGAGCTTTTGTCTCTGCTCCCCTTGATCACAGTGACACCGTGATCATGTATGGCATCCAGGGAATTCACACAGCAGCGCAGACCTCAGTGCTTCCTGGTGCTTTCCAGTTCTCAGCATTGGCTTTGCATCCATCTAGGAGAGTCTATCTCTGCCCTTCATCACCGCAGCTGCAGCACGGCAGGAAATCCTCTCTTTGGGGACCAGTCATTGCTGTCTCCTTCCTCCTCTCCTAGCCCCATGCTTGAGCAGTTCTGTTCCTTGATTGCCATCTAAATTGTCCTTATCTCATGCCAGACACCGGGATGGCTGCAAGGCATCATTTCCTGCTGGGCACTGCCAGGCACAGAGCATATGCTAGACATCCACAGGCAGATGGGGCTGGCTGGGGCCAGCCAAGCATGAAAAACCAGGGCCCTGGTAGGAAGAGGCTGAAGAACTCCACAAACTGGTTGAGCGCCACATCCCAAGCAATGTTAACAGCTCATTGACATTTCCTGCAGGGCTGGCGGGTCAGCACTGGAGGTCAAAAAAATTAAGGGCTATTTTCTTAAGGAAACAGGAGGTAAGGAGGCTTAGATCCATACAGCTGGTGTAGGACACAATGCGAAGATTGGCCTGAAAGAAGGCAAAGGGGAATGCTTCCTCTCAGTCTCTGCCTGCTGAACTAGGACCAACCATCTGCCCGTTCCCTACCTGGGATTCTCCCCATGCTGAGCTGAAACTTGCTTCATTATTCAAAAACAAACTTGCCCAATGGCACAAGATGTTGGGAGGCAGCTGATTCGTGACCTAGCCAAAGACATGGGGAGGAGGGAGCGAGGTTTTCCTTTGAACCAGGCTTTGGAAGCATATGGCAGGCCTTGTACTTCAGGACGTGATCCATATGCTGCTCTTGAGTGCCCATATGCTTTCGATATTTTCCATATTTATTTATTTTAATCGGGATTGAGTCTGTGATCTTGATTTTCCTCTTGCTGCTGGCTGTAATTACATTTGGTTGTGCTACTGGAGGTAAGGCAACAAGGTTAAAAATGAGCACCAGAGCGTTCAGTTTTGTCCTTTTAACATTGTCTTGTCCTGTGCATTTTGTGTTGAGACTTGTATTCTGGCTAATGATCTGTAATTCTGTTAGTTTACATTTCTCCTTCTTGCTGCAGCTCGGAAGTGGTGTTTCATTGACTCAGGGTCAGAGAAGAGACAAGCTCCAGCAATAGAGCTGTACAAACATTAACTGATATTCACTGTTTCTTGGAGGGGGTGGGGGGTTGGTTAGAGGCTATAAATCAGTATATTCCTATTTCACTGGAAAAAGCAGCAGAATTGAGAAAGCATCTCCGGACTGCCTCCAACCAGTGTGGCAGAATCTGACCTGCGATAGTTAAGATTTATAGGCACAAGGAAGTACTATCAGCCACTCTTTGTCTTCCTCACTCATACAGGGATATTCTGGCTCCAGCAGGGCAGCATTTCCTGCTCTCTTTAGCTGAGCCTTTCCTGTCCCCAAGGCTACGTGGTGGTGACAGACACAGCTCCTTAGCTCCCAAACCAAGCAAGAATGATGCTGCTGAGCTCCCGCTCTGCCCTGCACACCTGAGCACGGAGGGTCCCTGCTGGCAGCCCCAAACCCAGAGGAGCAGCAGCTCCTGAGCACAGCACAGGTCTGTCCTGGTCCCTGGGGCTGTGGGAGAGTCCAGCCCCACCGTTAGTGCCAGTTCTTCCTTCCACACTCCGCAGGGATGTCCCTGGCATTCCCCACGCAGAGCAGGAGCTGGAGCAGCAAACCCTGCCTGCCACGTCCAGCCTGTGCCCGTCTGCAGAAAATCCACCACGAGCTAAAACAAAGCTAAAACAAAGCTAAAACAAAGCGTTTGTAGGAACAATGCGTGTCCAGAGCAAAATGAAAATGTTCTGAAAAGAGCTACATTTTGGTGTATTTAGTTCTTCAGCCTGCAAGAAGTCCTGTTTTCACACTGCTGCTGAAAACAGAGTCGTTCTTCACAGGCAAAGGGCTTGATGGCCCAATCATTTTAACCATGTGCTTTTTGTTTTTCCTGTGAACTTGCTAAATAATTAGCAGTGAAAGCCGTTTTCTTATTTATTTCCACATTTTCATAGGAAAAAGCTCCTGACAAAATATTTTCTCTTTGGTATTGGGGCAGGGATACTGATTTTGTTTTTGTTTTTGTTTTTGTTTTGCTTTCTGTGGGAAAGGCTGCAGCATACTCTGGGTCTGGTGTTAATGTAACCAGACTCTTGAGGATCCTCACCAAGAATTGAATTACTTTTCATCACTTTTTGTTGCATACGAAGAACAAATGAGCAGATTGGGTGTTTCCTGCATGAAGTGAAAACATCTGTGTATTATTGGGGAATACTTAAGTCCTTTATCACTCTGTACTAACTCACGGTTAAAATTATTTGGAATTAATGACAGTTTTGTGTGAACAAAAACAATGTCCTGGATTCTGAGAGGTTTTATCATTGACCATTTTTCCACCACCACATTTTTAGACGCTGAGAAGATCTTATGGTATCAGGACTCTGAAAAAACCAAGGGCTTTTTTGCAAGAAGAATCACCTCTAATTTTCATTTAAATCTTGTGTATCTAAATCTTGTTATCTATAAATACTTTTGGATTTCATATTTGTTATTACTGGAGAACTGAAAGTGCCAAAATACTGCTCACAAGTCTGTTGTTTCTGCTTGGGAAAGGAAGCAGGAGATATTATAAACCTTGCAGAAGAGCCTGCTTTTGTGAGAATGTAAAGAACCTTTTCCAGGGTGGATCTTCAGAAAGAAAACTCTTCAGGAGATTTTGCTGGAAGGCCTTATGATAGAAAATCAAGTATTTAAAACTGAAAGATTTTTTGCTAAGGAGGTATAACATGGTCCTCCCAGGAGACTGGGGGCCCTCAACACTGAATTTCTCCTCCTGTCCTTTCAGACATCACAAAATTTGAAGAAGATGCACTTCAGTGTTGAATGGATGCTAAGATGATTCTAGCAGGGGATATTAAAATGCTTTGAAGAAAAATCAAATGAAAAAATGCTGGAGTTTCCAGAGCACATGACTACCAGTAGAACTCCAGTTAGGAAAGACAGAAAATGTAGGAAAGAATCTGAATTTCAGTCCTTCTAAAGTTCAGTTATTTCTCTACTTTAACACTTAGATTATTGCAAAAATATAGGGTCTCATTTACTCATTTCTACACTTTTTTGAGTCATAGGCGAGAACCCAAATCTTTAGCTAATCACAGGAAAATTCTCTGGGCAGCCTTCCCTTTCTGTCAGAAGCAGCTGGAGAATGTGAAAACCTCTCTTGGCATTTCCAGCATGGGGAATTGGGTTCTACCTTCCTATCCTGTGCAAGCCTCAGGCTGCTGTCAAACCAATTGCTGATAATGATGGCAACCATTGCTCTACTGAGGCTTGAATGACAACTTTCCTTCCAGTTCTGGAAAGAACATCATTATCTTGCAATGTATTTTGAGAAACTTCATATTTTAACTCTCCTGGAGAGGACACAGAAAGTACCCACATGCTTTAAACCTTGGATGGGATTTTCCAAGCATGGGTAGACAATAGAGGGCAAAACAAGTCCTGACTGAATTTTAAGCACCATGTGAGGCTGGTATGTCCTTGATGCAAAGGAGAAAAAACATTGTGAATGTTTGCTTGGATGTGTTGCTCTCACCCTGAGCAAACTCTGGTGTTGGCCAGAGGGTTTTGGCACATGGGCTCAGGTAAGGGAAGAGCAGAGCAGTGTCTGTGCTGTTCAGCCTCAGGGAAATCCACCCTGCACAGCTGGAACTGAGAACACTGGCGCTGAGGCCCAGGTTCCATCTCTCTGGATAGGATCATTATCATTTTCTCTTTGTTCTCCTGGTGAAATTTCAGTGCATCTGAGTCCATCTCCATCCATTTAAAGAACTAAACAGGTCTGAAAATGTGTCCTGCATTTTACAGCAGTGAGCTTTGATTCACACTTCCTTAATTCACTGCTGTGAAAAATGGGCTGGCATTCTACTGTGAATTTAAATACTCCCAACCCAGGAATAAATGGATCCCATGGCTCATTTATCTTTCAGATATTAATTAATAGTGGTTAATTGTAGTTATGAACTGCAGCATTCTAGTCTCCAGCATCCATACATTTTATTTAATATATTCTGATTAAGGTGGAGTCAGAGAGTTGGAGAATAATTAAAACAGCTCTTTGCCATCAGGTTCTTACAAAATTTCAGCTTCCTCATGAATTCATAAGATGATTGGATCTGCCTCTTCAGAGAGAGGGAGATGTTTTGGGGCTGAAGCGTGGCAAACACTGTGGAAGACCCATTTGAACATGGTTTGCCTGTCATTAGTGCCAGACTGACACACCACTACCTTCCCCAGCATGGCACTGATGGAATAACTCTGCACATCTTCAGTCTTTGCTCTAGAATCACAGGATGAGAACAGTTTCCACTCTTAATTCTGTTCCTATTTTATACAATGAAATAGTTGATAATACGAGCAGGGCAGTCCATGCCTGTGAGTTTACAGTGCAAGAAAATCCCATGAATGGTTGGTATTAACTTTCTGACACCTGTTGTTTCCCCAGAAAGGAAGGTTCATAGTATAGAACTTAGAGAGTGGTTTGCTTTCTTCACAGGATCATGGAATAGTTTGGGTAGGAAGGGACCTTAAAGATAACTTCATCCCAATCCCCTGTCATGGGCAGGGACACCTTCCACTAGACCAGGTGGCTCCAAACCTGGTATTTTCTTATTTCACAATCCACATTTCCTTTTTCTGGGCACATGTAAATGCCATTTTTCTGTGCTTTGTTGAGATTTCATTTCTTGGTGGTGGTACAAGTAGATTCCAGGCTGACAGAAATACAAAACATCGTTCATTTTAGTCTGTATTAATGAGCTTTAGTTTCAAATCTCACCCTTCATGCTGTGAGTGCAGAGCTATGTTTGAATCACCTCACGTAGCTCTGGGCAAAGCGGGGGCCCATGAAGGCTGGCAGGTGTTAAGGCACAGCACACTGCAAGTTTTAAGGGCAGTTTCCTGAGGGATTTCCTCCTGAAGGCAACTATTGTGTGGTTAAGAGAGAGCCATATCCACTCTGCTCCCAGTGGCATCCTGAAACACACTTGAAACTCATAAAAAATGATGACTTGAATTGATTTGATGATAAAGTTTCCCCCCACCCCTCACAAATGCTTGTGGCTGAGCTCTGGCAGGGAGATGTCCTGTTGGAAACTGAACTTCGTTCATCTGGGCTCTGCTGGGAACCCTGCGTTCAAGATAAACATGAGAGTACTCTTTGAAGTTGTTTGCTCATCAAAAGCACAGTTACTTTGTTTGTATTATGCTTGATACTCCCATGAGATGTAGTTCAATTTATGGTATAAAATCTTGGCAAGAGGAGGCAGTTTAGAAAAAAAAAATCCCCCCCAAACCAAACAAAACCCCCTTAACACTGCTGGGAAGGTGGGAATATCATCCTCCGAGTCCCTCAGATGTTTCTCTTCATAGCATTTAAGAGATATTAATTTTACTTTTCTGTAGTCTATGTGAAAAATCTCCCTCCTGCCTCCAATGTTTTCCAAAGTCTTTTGGGCTAAGTTACATGTGAATTCACTTGAGGTTTTAAGCTTAGCCAGGACTTTATTGTGTTACTAGTGTGGTGGTCGTGCTTTGATGATCTCTGATTGCCATTGTTTTTTAGGAGTAAAAATCCCCCTGTGCCAGCAGCCATTCGCTCCTTCTTTCTCTGCATCCCCTGGAATGGATGTTCCTGATGTACCTTTGATGGTAGTTTTTAGATTTGAAAATGTCCTATTATACAAATTCTGAGCTGGGTGAAATACAAGCTGCAAGAGGCATAATGGAAACATGACAGGATGGCAATAAGTTCTGCTCCTAGAGAAGGCATCATCCATCCTCACATGTTTCATCATACTTGCATAAATACTGATGGCTGAAGGTGTTTGAAATGTGTTTTTATCAAGGTCATAGTTTTGCTCATAGCTCAAGTATCAAGTTTTTAGTGCTGAATGAAGGGTTTTTGGTTTTTTTTTTTGTTTTGTTTTGTTTTGTTTTTGTTTCCGTTTCTGGTTTTTTTTTTGCTATTCATAATGTAAAAAAATAATCAAGTAAAAACGTATTAGAAGTAAGTAATAGGAATGAAATGGTCACTCTAAAATGTAAATTTCTAAGCTTTGTGCAGATGCAATCAATCGCCAACTGTAACAAATCTGAGAGTTACAGCAATTTGTAGCAAGATGGGTACCATATGCAAAAATATATGTGTTAATATATAATCTCTATAAGTGTGTAAAAATGCACTCTGAGCAGTCATAACTGAACTGAGGGACATTTGTCATAACTAGGAAAGGAAAATTACTTTTTTTCCATATAGTGTGCTTTCTTTTTCTTTGAGAGAAATGATATATTCCCTGCCTCTTTCTCATCTACATTACTGATAATTGATACATCTGAAGAAATACTGGTAAATTAAACATAATTTTAAGCTTCTTCATTGCCTTCTGAGAATCTTACGGTAATTTGCTTTTATTAAGGAATTCAAGAAGAATGTCACTGTTATAAAACTGGTCATCATTGTAACAATGATAATTTTTTAAAAGGCGAGACATCTAAATCATAGAAAAGCTAAGCTCAGGATTTTCAGAGCACTTTAAGTACATCATTTTTGTGGTTGTTTGCTTTGAGTTCCTTAATGTAGTCATCTAAAATTCAAGGCTCCTAAAATCACTCCATGGAATCACTCCATCACTGCATGGATTTTGCTCAAGATCACAGTGGGAGTCCGAAATGCTGCTGGGCTCAGAACCTACATGCTGATTCTGACCTTACTTAAGCTAATCTTAAATCTTCTATAGTTATTAATGTCAGTAGATCTACTTTTTATACAAAATTACGGTCACTAAGATTAAAATTCAGATTTCCAGACTTTCATCCTGTGCTCTAGCTCAGCAGAAAATAATTCTTTCTCCATATGCTATTTTTTGGATGAGCTCTAAAATCAGATGCTTATCTCGGTCTCTTCTCTTGGCAAAAGTGAACTGGAAATCCCAGCTGGAGATTTCTATTCTGGCTGTGTCAGAAAAGTCTTGGGAGCAGCTTTCTTTTCAGTGTTTCAGTGCTGCTCATTCTGCTCCCATTCACAATATCGGGAAGTACAAAACAAAATTTACATTCTGGTGTTTTATGCTAAGGGAAATATCCTTGACTGGTTTAGAGGTGGGTGAAAACATTTGTGTTTTTAAATAGAGCCATGTAGCTGGACACAAGCTCACAAGTGATTTCTAGTTTCTCTATGTTTATCTCAGACAGAACACCAAGGGTAGAATTTAAGTCAATGATATCTAATAGAGCTCTTAAGTTCATACTCGTTTGTCTTTCTGGTTCTGTGTTTCTATGTGCATGCACAGGGAGTGATGATGCAAGGAGGCAAAGCTCAGTTGTAGACACATTTCAGGTTTTACCTTGTTGATAAAACCAGAACAGATTGGACTCACTGCTTGCCTGGCCATGAGTTTTTCTTTATTATGGTCTTAATCATGATTCAAAATATCCTCTAATCTCTCAAAAATGCCTTTTCTTCTTGTGTAAGAGGAGCACTCAGATTTTTTCTGTCTCATAGCTGTAGTTCAGTCCAAGGGAGGTGAGAGAATGTGCAACTTCAAAGGTGATCTAAGTGAGCCTAATATTTTAGGCTCTTTCAGAGTCTTTTCATTTTCAACAAGGACCTCCTGAATCTTGGTTTATGCCCAGGTGTTTCCACTGACATATAACTGGCTCTGAGAACAACCACGTGTGTTCTGCTAATGGGAGACAGCACTGGCGTGCTCCTCAAAACTCTGTGTACAGCCTGGCTGCTGCTCCTCTCCCAGCTTGATTTACTCCAGTGTTATCTCAGAGGGAGCTGGCTCTGAAAATGAGAGTAGGTGGAAAAAGTTTCACTGAAAAGAACAAATTAATGTTTCCTGTCTTCTGTCCACACAGAGCTTTTTGGACAGAGCTTCAGCTGAGGTGTGTACCATATGTAAGTACTCTTTAAAGCTGGTTACTCTGATGTCATGACCTAGAGAACAAATACAAAATTGTTGAGTGGATAAGGTGCAGGTTTTTCCTTTCTTCTTTGCCCAGCATTTCTTAATTTCTCCATTCATGTCTCAGTCCCTTGGGGTTTTTTTTTTGTTTGTTTGTTTTTTGCATGGGACATCAAACAGAACTTTTGATTCTGTACTGCCATTTAAAACCAGGATTCACTGTGAATTGGTAGGCTCAGAGTTAAGCCAGGAGGCAACAATAAACACCCATTGCCTACAGCTGGGCACTTTGTAATATATGCAGCTGTGACAGTGGCTGGAGGCCTGTTGGGAGCCTTTCACCCAGCTCTGACCAACTCTGGGGAGGGTGGCTGTCCTGTCTGCCCACAAAGGACAGGTGTGGCAGCACATGTCCTCTTGTTCTGCCACACCTGAGGAGTCAGCATAAGAACCCCAGGAGTCCTCAGCAGCTGGATCACATGGTGGTGAGATGATGAGTCCCCCTGCACCTTTGTTTGGCTTTGCATGTTTCCTAATAAAAGTGATGTCTACAGAGCTCAGCAAACAGTGATTCTTGTTTCATGGCAATGATTGCTGTGGTTCACAAGCTTGAAGGGCATGGGTTGAGATTCTTAGGTAAACTATGATAAAGAAAAAGTATTTTTTCTTCAAAAGAAGGTCTTCATTATGGCCTGTTTTCTTGATTGTGGAAATTAGGATTGTACTTATATTGGTAATACCTTAATTTGTTGTCTTGGAATTTCAGCTTTTGAAAAAATTTCTCATTTGACAAAAAAGCACCCTTTCTTGCTGTCCTCCAGTGCTTTCCATAAGGCACATCCACCCTTGGCTGAAGAGCAAGATTTGAGCACTGTTGAGAGGGTTTGGTGCTGTGTTCATGTAGCAAAAATGAGGGATATTCACAGCCTGGCATTGTCACTGGCTGCCCTGTCCTGCCTGCCTCTTCCTTGTCAGTTCATTTAGTTAATTACTTTCCTCTTAAATTACTCCCTTCTGCTTAACAACTTTCACAACTTGTTTGCAACCACCCGCAGTCGCTGTGGTTGTGTATTCTTTTCCAGGGGATACATTATTCTGTTTATTTAGGCTGAAAACTGTGAAGGGAAGGTTTGCAACTGTGTTTTCATGCTGTCTAACACCACCAGAGCCTGACCATTGTTTGTTTCAAAACACCCTGCAATAAAAACAGTTGATGTTGCATGCATTCATCAACAAAAGTCATAAAGCAGTTGTAACTAAATCCTTTTATGTATTAAGTAGATGCACTCCAAGACTCTGTAAAAGGGCCAGAGACAGGCAAATGTGGCCCAGAGAGAGTTCCCAGAGCAATTGTTGCTCTGAAGAGCCCATTTCACCTGCTCTCCCCTCCTTGCTTATTCCCTTCAGTGTCTCCGCTTGGAGCGTCTGCTCCAGGCTCTAATCAAGCGAGCACCCAGATTCCTAGAGGTATCATTTTGCAGCAATATGAGCCTAATTGTTTCTAGATTGAATATTTTCATGGGGTATCAGTCTCAGTGTTCCTGGAATTAGCATGCTCACTGAAGGATTGAAGATGCTTATCGGGCCCGACAGCTCCAGTGTCAGCGGGATCACCGGCAGCGCCGCGAAACCGCGCTGGGCTGGCGACAATATTTATCTGTGCGGAATGGAGACATATGGCCAGAATCATCCGCTCCCTTTCCTCAGTAATTAAAACATCTGGGAGCACAAAAGGGCTGTAAGAATTTAAAAAAAAAAAAAAAAAACAAACCAACCCAACCCTCTCTCTGCTAAATAAAACAGGAGCATGGTGCCTTTACATAATTGCCAAGGCTTTCTCCTGCTGTCGTGGTGGTGTCTCTGGAGGAACAACCTTCTCTAATGTTTTTTGAATGTGTGACGGTCAATAGGAGCACAAACTGAGCTGAGACCAGAGCTCAAACTTTTTATTAATACTGTATCTTACTTTATTTTCCAGAGGATGGATTTGAATGCTCCTGAGAGGGATTGTGGATTATTTAAGGAGTAGCAAAGGCATACTGAAGTCATCAACTGTTTTACAGACCATGATTACACAGTGATAGCTTTCTGTGTCTGGAGTATTCTGTAGATATATCTTTGATAAACACTATTTCACTGAAAGCTTTGAGGTTCAAATTCAGACCAGGGCAGCATGATGACAGCTCTTATCATTTGATGGATATTCAGTACAGTGTGTGAAGCGTGTTTAATACAGTTTTATGTAATTTTCAGAGATTATGTGTCCCAAAGACAAAGCCATCTCAAAATGAAGTAATTGTCTAACTTCTTGGCCCTTGCGAAATCCCCAGCTGAGCTGTGTGCTCCCAGCCTTGCAGGGCTGGACTTCAGAAGAGGAATCTTATTTTTGATATATGATACTTTTAAATCCTAGAACTTGTCATCTGCAGAGATGGGCAGATGTTTTGAGAGTCACTGTTGTTGTATACAGGGCTCACAATGTAATGCTTTGTAGAGACTTTTTTTTTTTTTTTTTAATGGAGTAAGATCATAGAATTGTTAAGGTTGGAAAAGACCTTAAAAACCAACAAGTCTGTCAGCCCAGCACCATGATTTAGTGGGTAACATTCAGTCTCAAGTACCTGAATAACATCTCATTCACATTTTGCTGGCAGTGGTGAACTTACCCAGTATCTCGTGAGGGAAGACTGAGAAACTGAGGCAAAGGGGTGGAATAGAATTGTCTAAAACCACATAAAAATCTGTGGCTAAGGTGGAAATTGAGGTTCCTTCTGTGACAGCTTTTTGCATCTTGAAACAGCTGAGCAGTACCCAGTGCTCCCAGCAAGGAACCAGACCAAAGGGTCATAATGAATTTTAACTTAAATGTGTGCAGGTAAAAAACCCACTATCACTGAGGAACGGTACCACAGCCTGTTTCTCTGGAACTGCTCATTGCTAGGCCCTTGTCTGTGATATCTGCACCTGTGTAACACAGCTGGGTCATGCCCAGCCTGGGCTGCTGATGGGGATGAGAACCCTCACACACTGCTGGGGGCTGGGGCTCACATCCCCTCCCTGACTCCTTCAGAGCAGGAGTTTGAGGCTGACTCCTCCATGGCTGAAGTGAGGCTGTTATCACCTAGCTTCTTAGGCTTCTGGATTTAAAAATGTTTCTAAAATGGGGTGGTGATGCTTGAGTATCTTTCCCTTCCATGTTCTGGCAGTGATACAGCAGCAGCTCTTGGCATCTGGAGACTCTGCTTTTGTGACTGCTCCAGGGTAAGCCTTCTCTGTGGGCATTTATGGGGCTGCAGTTTGTTCCTGGGTGAAGGAGCATCTCCTGCTTCCCATTTCTCTTCTGGAGCCCTGTGTGGTTGCCTAAAGAAACCTCAGCTTGTTATGTCTCGTTTGTGTGGAGCAGGAAGAGGTAGGGCTCAGGGTTAGTGAGGTATGTAGGTGATAGAATTACAGCTTCAGTTTTAAGAATTGTTGTAAGGAGGGACATGGGATGAAAGGTTGATTTAGGGAGGTGGATAAAATGGAAGCAGAAGGGACATGATGAGGAAAAGAGGATTCAGTTCTTTGCTGGGAATTTAGGAAAAGACATGGAACTGCAGAAGCTGAATGCTGCTGGTGTTTAGTTTGCACTTCACACTTGCTTCCAGCAGTACCCAAGCAAACTAAATTGGAAGCCATTGGCAGTAATGTCCAGATTAGCTTTAATATAGTACTGGCAGGCTCTGCAGTGCAGCACCTCTGCACTAATTTAGCTCTTTGTCAATAATATGAGTTCTTGTGATGTTTCCAGTAACTGAATTGGCTTCTTGACCCAGCTGGGTCCTGCTGTGCTTGGGCAGCACAGCTTGGCTCAGAAGTGAGGCATGTAAGGAGGGAGACGTTGGCAATCTCACTATCCTTATTTCTGATTTGTTACTTCTCCTCCAGATAGCTCATGGCTTCTTTTAGTTGAAGGTAGCTCTCCCTGCAGTGTCACCAGCTATTACATTTTGTAGAATATCCCAGATAATGACAAGCGATCTTTTTCCTAAGGAAAACTTATCCCAGTAGGGGTCTAATCCAATATATTTATATGACAAACAGCTGAAGCCTTGAAAATGTCTAGCTGGCTCAAAGATTCTATTAAATCCAGTGCAATTCTAGGTGTACTTCCTAATTAAAGTATTTGACATCCACACAGGCATAAATATTTATGCTTAGTAGAACCTATCCCAAACAGCAAAACAAATTACTGTGACAACATGGAAAACATGAGTGCTCTCCCTGGCTCTATTAGCTGCATGCATAGCTTAAGTTTCAGCAGGTGTCATTTTAGCAACTGTGGAAGAAGCTGTCAGATGTGTGTGGAAGGAGGCTGACAGTATGAGGGAAGGTGATGGTTTTAGTGGGAATGGAACAAGAATACTGCACGCACAATCATGGGCCCAATCCTGACATCGCTTTCTTAGGCTCAACAATCTGGGCCAAATTCTCAAAGATTTGATCTTTTACTTCACATGGGTGCCGCAAGAACCCTGACAGAGTATACAAATATGGCAACAGGCCATTTTTATCTTGGGAATTGTGAATATTTGTTTGGCGGGTTCCATGTTGCTGCCTCTCGTGCTCTGGCCAGTAGCCTCAGTCAGATTATGTGTTACATGTCCATCTTTCCTGGTTCCCTAACAAATCCAGAAAGCACTCAGTCCTCGTAAATTCCAGTGTTATCAACCCATAATTCCTGTAACCCCACAGTCTAGTACAGACAATCACTTAGCAAGATATTTTGGGGCTGTGTTTTGTTGCTTGCTTTGGAAGTTGAAGTTGATGGCATGAACAGACTTCTTAATTTATAGCATTAGTTAATGTTCCCTGGAAACTCAGGATCCTAAACTATCCCAATTTGGTGTTTTGGGCCCTATCAAATGGCAAAATGAGGGTAGTCATGATTAAACATTCTTCTGGCTGGTGTAAACAAGGGATCTTGGATTTGGAAAGACCTCAGTGTTCAAACAAAAAATAAATCTCAGAAGAAAGGTTCAGAACCAAGATGCATACAAAATTAGGTGTTTCTGCTTTGTTTACCAGCCTTCATTTAACCCCTAATTTTTGTTTTCCCCTGTGCTTTACTGTTGAAAATGGGTTTAAAAAAGCAAACCCAAATCTGGGGACATCTCATAGAACAGAATACACTTGCATTTATTTTATTTATTTAGCAACAGACATCTATTTTTAAAGGAGTCAATAATCACTCACATCCCTGCTTCCAAGCAGGAAGAACACCAGTCATGAATAGTGTAATAGACTTGGTGCCAGGTGAGCATCTGCATATTTTTTTTTTTCCATTTACATTCCTTTGTGCTGGTGGTGGTGCTCCAGGATCCCAGAAAATGAACTCTGTGTCCATCCTCCCCTCTGCTTCTGTGGTCCCTTATGGAGTGGCCACCCCTTTATCCATCCCACCTTGGATGTTCCCTGTGTGAACATCCCAAGCTCTCACGTTGGCCTCTGCTCCATGCAGGAGAATCCAAACCACCCGTGGTGCTGCTGGTTTGGAGCAGGGCGAGGGAGAGGCAAGGCAGGGATGCCCCCAGGGAAACCTCCATTTGTGTTGATGTGTTTTTTGGGCTACCTAAAAACAGAGGCCAGACAAAATTAGGAGAATAAAAAGCAGTTCTATTTATTGAAAAGCCTTCAGGTATATTTTGGACAGACAAACCCCCCAGGTGATACACCCAGAAATAGACCACAGGTCATGAGTTTTCACACTTTTGTAAGTTTGGTCCATTTGTATATTGGGGGTTAATCTTCCAATTACAGCTTCAGGTAATGAATTTACCCCAGGTTTGCTCCCCACCAGCTCACTTTTGTTTCCATCTCGGGGGGCCTGAGGCAATGAGGTGTCCTTGATTGCCAGCTCAGAGAGGAATTGTTGTGTCTGAGCAAAATGGGAGAGCAGCAGCTCACACTGGATATGGAGTTTAGAGTTACACACTAAAGAGCTGTAGGATTACAAATATATGGAAAATAGAAAAACTAAAATCCTAAGGCATCAGTGTCCCTTTTCCCCAGGCACATTTGGAGGAGCACTGTGTAGACCCCTGTGGGGATGTTTATCAGAGTGCAGGGTGGAAAAGCCTGCCCCGGATTCTCTGGGAGCTGTTCCTTGGGAGAGCAGCCCAGATTTACACTGCAGGGCTGTAGCTGGTTAGTGTTAACATTGCCTCTGTAAGCAGTGGGGGAATTGTAGCAAATCTTCCAAGAATTGAGTGCTGGTTTCATCTTGTTTGACACATTGTTTCCTGATAAGAGCTGCTGGGAAAATACTTCAGTTTTCTTGTCAGGGGAAGCTCGCTGAGCTGCCGGGAGATACTCTGAATCCACAAGGTCCTGAAAAAGAAATTCAAACAGCCCTGCTGTGGAGGGAGGGAACAGCGATGTGTGAAATGGCTGAACACCAGGGGCAACTTTCTCAAGTACAGATAAATGTGAAAATATGTGGAAATCGCCCTTTGCCTGGCAAATAAAGGTGAAGTTTTAAATTTTCTCTGTGATTCCCGGTTGCTGTTGCTGGTTCCCCAGTTGTGCCTCCAGGTGGGGCTGAGCTGTTTGATCCTGGCTGGAATTTGCAGTAGCCAAAAATGACAAACAAGGGACTTGTTCACCTGGAGAAACTTTGGAGAGCCCAGGTGACTCAAATGATGTGTGCTGCTGAAAGGCAATAAGAAAAAGGACACAAAACCAGTTAATGTTCCCATGCATCCCAAGATCTCTCACAGTCCCACTGATGCTTCTTGGAATCACAATATTTATTGCAGAATGTTGTTTTGAAAGTGTGTATGCCAGAAAACACAGAGGCTTCTGTTCTGAAAACACAAAGCTTGGGTAATCCTTGAGCTCTCTCTCTTTTTTTTTTTTTTTTTTTTTTTTTGGGCATGAAGTTAAACATTGCTCCAGTTTTTGGTGGGAAACCTGCACTAGAAACTTCTGCCAACCGATGTTGCAATCCACAGCCTGTGCATGGGCTCGACAGGACTTGATGGCTGGTTTTTGACTGAAGTTCTTTCAGACTCTGAAATTCAAGGGCTGCAAGCTCAGATAAAAGTAAACAGACTTTCCATGAACCACAGTGAACTGAAGCCATTATTCTCAGCAAAACTCCCACAGAGTGGTGTTCAGCCCTGAACTGCATTGACTCCAGCAGAGAGCGGGCACTTGCTGTAAAACAATTGTGGATGTTTATTTTTGGCATCTCCGAAAATCCAGCCATGGGCATGGGTGTGTAGTGAGGATTTATTTGCCACCTGAGCTGTAAAGTACGTTCTGTGTATCCAGCATGAGAAAGAAATTAAAACATGAGTGTTGACAGGGATATGATTTTATCATCGTATCTGTGCGAAATAGGAAATACATCTTTGTACCCTGTGAACATTTCAATCTGAATTTCTAGTTGCAAGAAAGGATAAACACTTTTGAAAGAGCACACTTATGACAGACACACACAGTGACAAACTTTTAAAAAATACATGCCCCTAATTTTCTGAGCAGCTGTTTAAAACTAGATACATGTCAAAAATTACCTTAGTGATGTCAGCTCAGCATTTTGCATTTTTCACTACCTGTCCCTGGGCAAATTCTGATCCACCAACCTGCACAATCAGAGATGTGTTTCTTCTACAAATTAAAGTAGTTAAGCAAAATGGGAGCTTGAATAGAAAAGTTTATAAATTAGCTATGAAGTTCTGTAAACATGTTTGGCTTTTTTTTTTTTCTTTTTGACTTAATTGCAGCTCTAAATGTTTAATTCAGAGATTTCAGCAGCAGACGTAGCTAAAGGTTCTGATGGGGCTGCTGCAGCCCAGCCTCCTATCTGTTAAATGGACAATGCTACCAGAAAAAAAGAACAAACAGATTTCCCAAAAGACATCTGTGTCAAATTGATGATAAGCTTGACTGGCATCTTAGAAAGATCCTGAGATGGCAAGATTAACCCTTAAATGGCCTGGGAGGCAAAGGGAATGGCATTTGAAAAGAAGGCCACACACAGGACTTGTCAGGTGGAAAAACCTGCAGGACTCAGCTAAATGTAAGTCTTCTTCAGGAATGATAACTTTGGAACTGGGGGAGGGGCTGCAGGTGATGCTGTTGGCTCTCCCTGGTTTTCCGTGGGGTGGTACAGGTTTTTAGGATGTGTTTTCTATGGGAAAAGCCACCATGGAGTGCTTCATGGAAGTTACAGGCTGTGTAATGTTTTTCAGGCAATATGTTGGAAGGTCCCAAGCATAGAACATTAAAATATGCTGAGCTGGAAGGGACTCACAAAGATCACCAAATCCGTGTCCTGACTCTCCATGGGACAACACCCAAATTCTCACCCTGTCCCTGAGGGTGTTGTCCAAATGCTGCTAGAGCTCTGGCAGCCTTGGGGCTGTGACCACCACCCTCTGGGGCAAGAATCTTTTCCTGTCATCCAACCCAACCCTCCCAATGCACAGCACCTGTGTCATTCTCTTGGGTCCTGTCCCTGGTCACAGAGAGCAAAGATCAAAGCTGCCCTTGGGAGGAGCTGCGGATCCTCTTGAGGTCTGATCTCAGCTACTCCTCCTGTGGCTTCCCCTCTAGACCCTTCCCATCTTAGTGTTGCTCCTTTGGGCACTCTTCAGTAAATTTACACCTTTCTAATACTGTGGTGCCCAAAATTGCACCCAGGACTTGGGGTGAGGCAGCACCAGCACATCCTCCTGCTTTTCTCCCAGCTGGACAAATCCATCACAGCTGACCCTTGGTGCTGCTCTGGTGCCACCAGATATTAATGAGCCACCTTAAAAATTCAACAGTAGCTCCTTAATGTTTCCCTGAAGGAAAATAAAGAACACAAAAGAATGACAAATGCACTGATAGTAAAGGGAGAGCAGTTGCCTGTGTTTGAATTTCCTTGTTTTTGAGTTTCTGTGCTTGTGTAGTGTCAGCAGTGTGACTCCTGGAATGGAAGGAGCCAGTTCCTCCACTGGTGTGTACTGGTGGGTCTCTGCTGCTGTCACTGGAGCAAGAGTTATTTACACCAGGGGAAGAGCTGACCTTCATAAACTGTAAGTAGTCCTTGGCAGAAATATGTACCCGTGGCCTTGTCAGCTCTCAGAGGTTTTGTCAGTGTTGGTCTACTTGTAAATGTACTGGCAAACTTCCTCTAGCAGAGACAGCAAAATCTCGTCCCTCCTGGCTTGTATTCCAACATCTCCTACTGCAGTAAGAAACCTAAAGAGCCCCACCTGAGCCCACGTGAGTTCTGCTGTTGTGATTTCATCCATGGCACACTGATTTCCACTGGAAACTCTGTGTCCCTGTATTTCCCAGTATTTGGATTCTTAGCAAAATTGTGCATTGTAGGTATGACTTGATGTCTGTAATAACTCCACCACTGGAAGTAATTGACTGTCTCAGTGAATTTAGCTTTATTCCTAAGGCTTGCCACTGTTTCTAGAGCAGTGGGGGGGAAAAAAATAACAACTTACATTCTGGTCATAAGGAGATTGTCTTTCAAACATTATTTTTAGGTCTCGTAAAAATATAGGCTAAGGCAAAGATTTGGGGTTTTCTCTCATGATAGTCACTGGCCTCAATTTGGAAACAGTCTTTGGAAACCAAATGTAAATTTTGTGCAAGTCTTCTGTTACTTGTGGTGTTATGACAGCATTAGAGCCCCCTGTGCTTCCCCTGTTTCTTGGGAATTAATCAGCGTGGCTGACATTTTCTCAGGATCAAAATAGATATTTAATAGTGGATAAATACTGAGATTGTTTTATTCCTAAAAATGAGCAATAAATTGTCTAGAAACAGTCACTGAGAATGTAAAAATTATTTAATACCTATTAGGCAGAAGCTGATGGACCTCAAGGCACTTTATTAACAAGGAACACGGCTCCCACGTAGTGTTGTGATTGATATGAGTGTCTGCATGTACAGATGTGAAATACTAATGGAGGCTTCAGGAGAAGAGTTAGGGCTCTCCTGGGGATTTATCACATTGCTTCAGACTGGGGAGAAGCAGAAGTTAACAGTGAGTTGTAAAGGATCTTGTAGGTTTTCTAACCTGCTGTATATACTCATTTAAGAAACAACAGATTTACTGAAGAGGAAATGGACTCTGAAAATACAAAATTTTATGAAAAAATGCATTCAGAAAAATTTGAGGACGTATGAAGGCCAAATTGGAGCTTCTCAGAGTAGAAATCCCTTAAGTTGAAAAGTTTCTTTTGGTGTTGCAGAATGAGATCAGGTGTAATCAGAACTGGAAGCTGTAATTTGGGCTGGCAAAGGCAGCTCTGCAGCCTCCAGAGAGCCCTTCTGACAGCATGGATGGTGCCCAGGAGAATCCTGGCTGTGATGGAGAGCAGGGGGATGAGCAGCAGCCATTTCAGATTAATGCTTCCTATTGCTCTGTTCACTGGCATCGTAAATACAGGTGACCAGAGTGGTATCCTCTGTGTCAGGGCATCCACCAGCTCTGGGTTTGAGGGTCATTAATATCTCAGAGTTCTAAACTGACACAGACCACAGTGGTTTACAGCAAGAGAGTTAGATCAATTAATTTCCAACCCAAACCTAATGGGTATTTTAGAAAAGGATTTAATGTCTCATTTACTCGCTACAGTTATCTTGTTAAATGCCAATTAAGTATCTAAATATTTCTTACAACCTTAATGAATTACAATATAATAAGTAATAAATGGTCACTAGTTTTGCTAACATGCTGAAGTCTGCTGTTATCTTGAGGAAGTGAACATTAAATTTTCTTAGGACAGTTGTTTGTACCAGTGAAAGAATTATTTTTAATAACACTGTAATTTTAAAGTAATATAACTGGTAGACTGCAGTCTTTTTTACTTTTTTTTTTTTGGTCCAGTAGGATAATGTCAACAAGAAAAAGTTGAGATTGCCCTTTAAAGGTCATATGTATGAAAAAGTTTTTAAACTTGTTTTTTTCTCCTAAATTCTGCAAATACTTCTGTTTCTTCCAATTAGTTGGTGATGTAATTAACCCCATTTTCACATGCACTTGCACAGCTAAACTGAAAATCTGGCCCCACACTTTCAAACTGATGCAAATATTATTGTGGAATTTCAGAGTGCAGCAGCACAAGTATATTTTTGAAGTGTATTTGGTGTCCTCCAAAAACATCTGTGACTTTTTAATTTCTTTTCTTTTTTTTTTATTTGCATGAACCACAACAGAATATATATGAATACACAGGTACAAACAAAATACTTGGAGGTGATTTCCCCCCCCGCCCCCCACTCTTACATTTGGGCTCCATTCTTTCTTTCTATTATTTGACAACTGTATGCAAACATTGAGGAGGTGATTTTTAATCAATCCTTTGTTATCCTAAAAGAGAAAGAAATCTCATTCTTTGGGACAAGCTGGGTTATGTCAAGGTAAGAGGTGCATAAAGCTGCAATATCCTGCAGATAGGGTCAGGTGGGGTGAGGCAAAGGGCAGGATCTCCCCAAGGCTGTGAGTAACCCCTGGAATGAAACCTGGCTGCACAGACTCCATGGCAATGATGCTGCCCTGCTGGGTCCTGGACCTACTGCAGCGAGAGATCTTTCACTCTTCCGAGGCCTTGGTCCTTCTGATGGAGTGGATGTGAATAAATGAACTTTGTAAAGCCAGAAGGGACACTTCTCCTGCAATAATTCAGCACCCCAGAGCAGGCTCAGGTTCCAGCAGGATGGATGCTGTGGCTGGCACTGGGATTTTGAGGAGTGCCTGAGTCTCCTGGGCTGCGTGGAGCTGTTGGGGCAATGGGAGCTGTGCCTTGCAGCTGTGCCCAGGGCTTTCTCTTCCTACAGCAGAGCTGCAACCAAAGCTGGCTTGTGGCTTTCTGTGCTTTGTTCCCAGATTAGGGGCTCTTAGGAGTATTCTGCAGGTATTGTTTCTAAGCAGTGTCTCTGTGCATTGTATTAAAGAGAATGCAATGGGATTTCATCTCCTATGCTGTATTAAAGAGAATACAAAGGTATTTTCAGAGTCACTTTTCTTTGAGCATTGTCCTCCCTATTTATGTCAGCAATTAGTTTATTCTTAAAAGGAGGAAAATAGAAAAAGCAGCACACAAGCACTCAAACTGTGCAGCTCCCTAAGTGCTTTTTTCCAATTTATGAAACAAACAAAACCAAAAAAAAAAAAAAATTCCCTCCGAAGTTAAACTAATATGAAACAGCCCCAGCATTTGAACTTGTCGCACGAAGCTGGTTTAAATTTTAATGTGAGCTCTGGAGTAGATTTGTGTAAGGCAAGGTAAAGCAAGCCCCATGAAATATTGATTCTGTACATTTTCTTATGAATTTTTATACTCCAATTTAGTAAATTTTTCATCTCGCCTGCACTTAGAGGTTGCCTATAAAGTCGTTACTACCAATTGTATTAACTGTTGTAAATAAATCATCTTGGTTTGGGCTATTTGTATGAACATGGGCCGACAGGGCCCGGTTTTGTTTGAGCTGTGGCATGTTATGGCCTTAGTCTGAAAGGGCTAAAAAGGGATTATCAAAATTTAAAATCCGTCATGGCACAGTGGCAGAGCTGCAAAGCCCAGAAGCATCTGTCAGAAGCAGGAATCTTCCTTCTGCATGTCCCACCTGGATCAGACAAAGCAGCAGGGAGGGGTCTCCTAAAGGAAGGTTGTTTTCTGTTTTATGTCAGGAGAAAATGAGGTAGGAGGGATGGCACTGCCACCTGTGTCCTTACACCTGCCGATCTCTCCATTGAAGGGAAGGATAAAAACAACAAATGTCTGCCATGCTTAGGTACAGCTTGACTTTGCAAAGTGTTTTCTTTAAAATGCTGCCTTCAAGGAGACATTAGAACACTTGATTTGAGGGAAAACAGCAAGTAAAAATGTTTCCTTTGGCAGTTTCAAGCCTCTAAATCCCAGCTGTGTCTCTACCCAGAGCTCGATCATGAGCTCTAATATCCTCCATCAAACCTAGCTCAGATATTCACACTGCCTCCTCATCTCTAATTATAACGTATTAAGTGGGTAGGTAGGCAAGATTCTGTTCTACTTTGTGTCTCTGTATGAAACACAGAGAAACACAGGTTTTCTGATGCCTTTCCTTTTAAAATAATATTTTCAAAATAACTTAAAATGTTACATAAGGCACAGCTGAATAAACTTAATGAATTCTTTTCTATGAGCTATTCTACTCATGAGTTTGGCTGCTTGACATAAACACATCATGAGATCTTCAAGGTGTTTGAATGGGCTCGTTGTTAATTTTTAATTATATTCCAATTAATTCATTTTATTGTTTTAAATTTGGTTTTCAATGCCCCTCTTCTGTTGAAATGGACTCAGTGAATTTCACCAACACTGAGCTGAAGGCTGGTCATGTCTGGACTCTGCTGTGGACACAAGTGCAGGCTGTGAGCTATTAATGTTGCTGCAACCCTTTGAGTCATAAATGTCAGCAATCATTTGATGAGAGCCTGACTTGAAGCAAGTTTTTATATGTGCTTATGCCCTGTAGTCTTGAGAGGTGCTTCAGTATCTCCTTAAAACCGGAATATATGCTTCAGTGTTCTGAAGATGGATGACATGAATGTGGCTTGCTGTGGTTGAGGTATAAATAAGAACAGATGGTTTTTCCAGATTCTAGTTAATGGCAATTAAACTCTAATTTGTTATTGTACACAGAACAAATCACTGTTAAATTTCTGGTTTTGTAAATATTCTCATACAGTGTTTGTTTAGATGCTTTCATGAATGTTTGGGCTATTTTGAGATAAATCTTATGATAATTTGATAACAAAACATACAAGGTGAACTTCTGATTCTTGGTTGTCTATGTATAGTTTTTTCAACCACTTTCTATTCCACCTATCTTTAGATAAAGATTATAAGCTTCTTTTCACAGTAGCCCTAAGCATAGCATTTTTCATAGAATGAACCTGTTAATAACAAGAAATTTAGTGTTTGGAGATAGCAGCAAAACCATTCATAGCTGAGTGAAATTCAAAGTGTGTAAATAATCTTCTAACTTGTCCTCTTCTATTCAAGCTGAGTCCTGCTCAGAAACCAGCTGTGCTCTGTTGATTTGTGTGTTGCTTGTGGGTTGGCTTCTTGGATTTAAAGCTTTTTTTAAAATTCGGAATATCGATAGCATCCAAGGAAAAACTCAACTATTTTTTCCGAAGGAGCAGCACCTCATTAGTTAAAAGGCTTTTTGTAATAATCACCTCTTATTCTGTTTAATTTGCCCTCCTTGGCTGGAGCTGACCTTTCAGCTGTCTGTGCATTCTGAGTGTTTGTGTAAACACCAAGGGATCCCGTTAATTACAGAGCCTTCCTCCCATTCAGCAGAGAGATGTCCGGCCTGATCTGATGGCCAAGGCGATAGGAGAAGCCACTGGGAGACAGGAAGGAGCTTGCAGAGAGGGAAAACTCTGGGAGGGAGGGAGGGGAGGGCAGTGGGAGCCTGCCCTGCACTGAGGAAAAGTGAAGGGGCAGGGGCACAGGCAGCATTGTGGAGGGAGCAGGGTCCCTCACAAGGTCTCCTTGGAGAGCTGTCCCCTAGATAAGAATTGTTCAGTCACGGTGACCGGGCTGAGAGACCCTTCTCCTCGCTTTGGACCCCACTTTATCTCCTTGTAACACTGTTGGTCATATTTCCTTAGCCACAAACCATTGGTCATTCTGTCAAGCCATACCTTCCCCATAAAACCCCCTGCTTTTACCCAGTTCAGTGGAATGCTGCTGTCCCTGGACTCCCCTTGGCAGAGGACAATAAAGAACCCTGCAGAACCTCTACACGGCGCTCCCGCTCTCATTTCTCTGCGCTGGCCAAAGGTGCCTTGCAAGCTGAGCTGAAACCACTTGGAGCTGAAATCACTGTAAGAGCTGATGGCCTGAACTCCAGGCACTGCTTGAATATTGGTACCTTGTGGCTGAAGCCTGCCTGAGACTCCAGGAGAGGCCGTTCCTTGTGGAACTCCTTATCCAGGTACGTCGGTGGCAGCCAGGGCTAGGACCCCAGGCTGCCACACAGCATCTTGTACCGTGCTCCTTGGAAGCTGTGGGAGGCAGATCTGGGATCGCAGACCTGAATTCCCACTGTGTTGGGGTTACCAGGGTTGTAGCAGCAGCATGTTTGGCCCGAGAATTCCTCACCCAACATTGATATTGGGGTTTGTGTCATATTCCCCAATCTGTACTGGGAAGAGAGCTGACTGAAGGGCTAAGAACCAATCCAAAGATTTTCTCCAAACTTAGAGCCACTCCTTGAATCTTAGGGGTGTTAAAAAGTCAAGCCAGCCCCCTTGTGTTGCTATTTTTCCCCACACAGCTCTCACTGATGTGGAGCCTGCCTTTCCCTGGCACAGTGTCTGTAGGACTTTGTGCTCTCAGGGAGAGAGAACAGGGCTCAGGTGCCTTTTCTCAGGGGACATGGGATTTTTGTGTAGTGATAAATGGAATATCACTAACGGAAAGCAAGTGAGATTGACAGCAAACCTTTGTGAAATGGTCAGCATCTACATTGCCCTGGTGTAGAGTGTCAAGAATGGGAAGGAAAATTAATTGTAGAAGAAAACTGAGTTTTTCCTTTGTGTGTTTGTTTTTACAACCATGGTTAGTGTTGGCTATTCTAAATTTCCATGCTAGTCAGCCTCACTGTAGCTATGGTGTTGGAATGATGGTGACGTGTTTTGCTGGTTTGGGCTGGATGGCAGTCCTGCTGGGGCTGCAAAATCTGGAGAATCTCAGATGTTGCTCTTCCACTGAAAACCTGTATATTATTGATTCATTTTGTTTCAAAGATGCAAGTAAAATCTTGCTGTTTGATTGGAACTGACAAAGTGTAACTCAATCAGTTATATATGAAAGACTTTTGAGGCCAGCTAAAAACCAATGTTGCATTAAGTTCAGATATTTAGACTTCAACATATATGGCAAAAGCCATATATTTAAATTTTAAAATATATTGGTCATCATAGTATTCTCAACCAAAAAACCCACATTTCTTTTGTATAGCTGCTAAATGCATCGTTCTCAAATTCTGCATGTGGAACAAATAAGATGAAGACACAGCTAATTGATATCAGGGAAGGGAGGATGGTTGAGGGCAGGAATAACATTCTACATGTTTCCAACTGAATTTTTAACCAATTGGATATGCAGGGTTGTCCCCTTGGCTGTGATGTTGCCCAGTGTTGTAAAACAAAATTGCTCTGGTAAATGAAGCTGAGAGTCAACCCTGTGCTCACACAGGGTCTAGAGTTGAAACATCAGCTAAACCTTCTAGAAGTTACACATGGTTAAATACTAAATACTGCTACTATTTCTACTTTTTTTTTTTTTTAATCAATTGAACAAGTAAAAGCTCAGAAAACTGTTTTGATAGAAACATGTCTGATTTAAAAATATTCTGTCCATTTTTCACCTGAGATAGAACTGGAAGCATGGATAGCCAACCCCTGCTTTGTGTGTTGACGTGAAGCAATGATCACATTGGATATAAACTCCTAATGCAGGCAGTAGTTTTGGTATATATCAGCTTATTTGCTGAGTTTCCTTAACTCCTCATAACTCACCCTGAATAGACTCAAATGTCAGATGCTAGAAAGTTCAGCAGGGAGCAAGGGCAGACTCAAGAGCCCAGCATTTTCAGAGACAAGAGCATATTAAGTTCACCCTTCAACCCTCTCTTCTGACAATCTGCCACTCCTGTAAACCCACTTTAGCTGTAGTCCCCAAAAGTCTGACAAACAACAACCAGAAACATTTCAGTGTGTATTTCTCCCAGAAGCAGGCAGTGTCAAGAAATGCAGTTTTGTTAGATAACTGCATTAGCCTTGAACTTCTCAGACAAACCTAAATGAGGAGGAGGAGTTTATCCTGGCTTCTAGGAACTGATGGGAGCCCTGTGGGGCATAGGTTCAAGTTTTAAATGTTCACATAAAATCAGATAGTGGTGTCCACCCCTCAAAAGCTCCACGGGTGGAGAAGGAAAGAAGATAGCAGTAAGCACATGGTATCCTTCAGAGTTCATTATACAGCAAGTGTGTTTCAAAGGACCTTGAGAGCATGTTTCCAAGGGAGGGGTAAGGTCGATGCATGGATGGGAGAAGCCAATTGAAATCAATGGGGATTGATTTAGAGTCCGGGGGCACTGTGTTAAAATCTCCAGTCTTACGATACACCTTCATGAATATTAACAGGAGCGGGATCAATACGCAGCTGATTTTCAGATGTACAGCTGGCTCCTTTTCGTCTGTAGATTAAAGACACGGCAATCTTTTTCCCTTTAGATAAGACTGAGAATTAAAAAAAAAAAAAAAAAAATTACTTGTGACTTTAGATCCCGTTCTCCAGGGCTGTTTGATGGTGTTTACGACATTTCCCTACTTTTTAAGAACGCGTTTTCCCAGTTGCTTTTATCTCCGGCGCCCGTTTCAAGGATTTCATCTGAAATAAATCGGAGCGGGCTGCTCCTGGGAGCACCGGGGTGGCTCTTGGCCGGGGTTTGGGGCAGCCCAGGTGCCTGCCCTCCTGCCGGCTCCCTGCCAGCAGGTGGCTGCCGCTCTCTGATGGAAGCGAGCGGCGGCACCGCGCGTTCCGCTCGCACCCCGCACCGAGCCCCCGCAAAGCTCTCTGCTCCTCCGGTCCCCGACAGCTCTGCCTCCAAACGTGTGCTCCGCCAGCCTGCAAGCCCAAATGACTGGCGCAGCCCGCTTGGAAGAGCTCTGCAAGGCTCGGAGGTAGAAACCTGGGATGCTGCTGGGAGCGTGGCGCATCAGCTGAGCCCTCGCCGTCCCGGATGCTGCCCGAGCTCTGAAAGTGAAATCGGACTTTTCAAAGTCTTCTCTTTCCTCCCTTAACAAAGGATGCGCATTATTTGAAACATCCTGAGCGTTTTTGTTTGTTTGTTTGTTAGTTTTGAAAGTGCAGGTCGGGATGCAGACTCGGCAGCTTTGTCCTGACTTCCTCAAAGAGCTGAGCAAATGTCCCAGGTCCAACCAACTGAAATTCTGGGAACGTTTTGGACTCCTTTTTACAGCAGACAAAGATTGTTCAGGCGTCCTAATGACAAAGAATATAGTCTCAGACTTCTATAGACATTACAAGGGACTTAAAGTAAACGGAGTATATCTCAGGGCTTACAGATTTAATGCTTTTCCTGTGGTTTCTTTAGATAGTGTCTGGCAAAATGCGCACCACTGAAAGTATGCTTGTGTTATTCCAGTTTTGTCACTATGGCTGGTGATAAAGATGTGGACAGTGCAAGGTATTCTCTCTGGCATCAGATACTGGAGGAAGTATCTGGGTTCCTCAGAGCCTGGGCATTCCAAGGATGGTCTAATGCATGCCAGGAATGTGAAGTGGCCAGGGTTGCTTCCAGCCAGGGGTTGCTGTATCCTTTCCTGCTGAGATGTTCCTGGTCGTTCCAAAAGTGACAAAGATTAAATGTTAAATTTAAGGTGCTGAATTCAGGTGATTGCTTGCACTTGTAAAGACATTGCTACCTTGGCATGTTGTGTCTGTTTTGCATTTAAGAGAATTCAGGTTTTGAGACAATCTGCTTATATTGGTTTTTCAATGAATTCTGCCAAACTGGACTTTGGGGGCTGAGCTGGTGTCTGTGACAGGGGAAAAATAGGTTGAAAACTTAGGAAAAAAGCTAAAAAGTGTTTTCTGTAAGTTTGATGGAGGTCCATGTAGTGGTGCTGCAGTGGCTTCCAGAAGAGTTTTTGAAAAAATGAAATGGTGTGGAGGAAGGCAATAGGAACAATGCAATACAAAATGGGGTAAACTTTGGGACTTTGTCTTTCTATACATTATTCATCACGGCTCATGAAAGGCGACTTGGCTTCTCTTGTGTTTTTGACGGCCAATTGGAAATGGTGAAAATGTTTGTAACTTCTATTGTGTTTTTTTCTAATTAGACAAGACAAATAGTTTATGAAGAGTAAGGACAGAATTAATCATGGGCTCTTGCTCATCACAGCTGTACTCTGAATGCCTGACAGAGCCACTTTATGGCATATAATTCAACATATAGAATAAATGCAGTACAAAAGACAGAGTTTTGAAAGCATTTTCAGTGGTGATCACGTTGTTTTCCGAAGTCCTGTGCATAACTGATTACAATTGAACTGAATGGGAGCTGTGAGATGCTTTGGAAAGTGAAATCCTCACTGGCATTTCCAAAGAGGAGATCTGAATCTGGATTACAGCTCTTTGTGCAATTTGGGTATAATTTCCATGTCTAATTTGGTGGGTGCATAAATGTACTGAGTATTTTCTGCAGGCAGTTGGTTACCTAAGCATCCAGCTCTCCCTTTGGGTTTAAAAGCATAGAAATCAGGAGGTTCTGATTGTACTTTCAAGCCATATGATTAAAGTGTCCTCTCTATATCAGTCTGAAGATTAGAAGCTGTATTTGTAGTCCATATGAAGTATATGTGTGTTTTCTGAATGATCTGTTGCCAGCAGAAATTGTAATTAATGTTTCTTATGAACTTCAGAATGTATACAACTTGGTATTAGCTTTTTGATGAAATATCAACCTGCTTATTGATCTTTAACTTTTACTTTCATGTTAGAATGAATCTGAAAGACTTCTGGTGTTCTACTTTAATTTTAAAAGCCCTCTCCAATTTTACCTTAGTGACTGTCCACACTTGTACATAACATTACCCTTTGTATTGTATAAGAGTAATTTAATTTTACAGAGTGCAGCAGAAGTGGCTTCTCAGCCTTTTACCTGAGTCACACTTCTAACTCAAGTATGAAGTGATCAGTGATCATTTTCACCTGCAAATGGACACTTGTCTGCATTGCACCTACTTGCACTGAATAACTGATGTACAAGCACAAATTGTCTAGATGTCCAAAGCCAATTAATTTGTGTACTTAAGTAGCTGTGCCCACACTTTAATGGTTTGTTTTAAGTCACTTTGAGCATGCTACTGACAGGCAGAATTGTGAGCCCAAATGTCAGTGCATAAAACGTCTAGAAGAGAAGGAAGGGGTTTACTCTCTATTACAATATTATATTGCAGCAATGTTTGTAAACTTCAGGCTGATGGAAAAACTGAATTGGATGAAAATGTGGCTTGTTTGGCTCTCAGTTCATCTTTTGCTAGAACAAAATGTTCACAGGTTTCCATTTGATTCATTGGTGTTTGTATATAGTATGCTAAAACACCTGACTTACATTTTGCCAACTCTGGCTGCAAATACTGGAAGAATTGCTACTGCACAGATTATAGTTTCAGAGAGGTGACATAATCATGCAGGTGCCTCGTGGAAAACAAACCTGGTCTTTCAAAATCTGCCACAGCTGTCCCACGTCATGTGGTGTAAGCAGGTTGTGGCTGTTAGATCCAATACACTTTTGATGATCAGTTTTTAAGCTCTGGTTTTCACTGGGTGGAAGAGGAATGTTGGTTTGCTTATTTGTATTATGAGCAGACAGGTTTCCAACGTGCTTGTCTCAGTGTCTGCTGTCTCACACCAGTGTTTAGAATTTGAGGGAGTTGAGATCCTCGCAGTAAGAGATGACGGAAAACAAACCTGCTGCTCCTTACTAGTGTTTGATACTTATTTCAGTACAGCAATTCAAAGTTTCACTGGGTTCAGAAGTGCTAAACCAGCACATTTTGTACTCCTCAAAAAAAAAAAAAAATCAGCTTCTGGAAGTGAAGAACATCTGCATCTAAAACACACCAATTAGCAAGAAGACACGAGTGATGCTAACGCGCTTGCTCTATTTTTGGTCACTGCCTACGTGATCAGGAAAGAAACAGAGAATGCTATGGCTTTGATTAACTCTTCTCATTCCTTTTTAAAAGCATTTCTTCTTGTTTTCACCAGTGAAGGGTTGGTGAACAAAGCAAATCCATGATGTATAAATATGGCTGGAATCAAGCCATATAGTTATGGGCAACCTATTTGATATATTTACTAAATAGTCTGCAGTCTACTGGGTGTGATACACTGTACCCTGTCATACAGAAAGCCAAGGAAGGCCTGTATATTTACATAATTCATATTTGTATAGCTGAAGCTTAAATTTGCACATCTCCTATTTTTATTTTGTTTTGACTTCTGTCACGTCACTCGACATTGTCTTTTCATGTTTTCAGGATTGTCCTGAGTTAGTGTTTAGTTTTAGCACAAGTAACCATAACAAAATGGCAGGTCCTGGTGCCTTTAGCTCTACCAGTGTATTACCCGTAAGATTCTGAGACCATTAAAGTTGGTATGAAACTGTGTTGGCAGAAGAAATCTTAGTAGAATCTGCCCAGCTCAGTTCACTGCCAGAGAACAGAGATGTGGGGGTGTTGTGGTTTAAGCATGGTTTCCTTTTTAATAGTTTTTTTGTTTAGTTGGGAGTTTTTTTAGTAACATTTTAAATAAAATTTTTGTCTTTTTCCAAAATCACTTCCTCAAAAGTCTATTGAAAACATCTCTCAGACTACAAGGAAACATAAATTTGTAATCCATTGTAAACTTTCAGTTCATCTTTCTCTGTGTCTAAATATTTCACAACCACCAAAGTATAGCAGAAGGTTCAGTTTTAAGTTAATCAAGGAGATTTTGCCTTTTGCATAGCAAGGCAGAGCGAATATGTGAGCCCTCACTAAGGACATAACAGGCAATCATACGAATGCTGGTTATAGAAAGATACTTCAAATGGAAGTTGAATTTGGTCCCCTGTACATACAGACAGTAGAAAATCATTCAGGTGCTTGGGGTTTATGTGAAATGTGTTGGAAGATATTCAAGGCTTAGCTTGAGACCTTGTGTGGCTTCTCAGGCATGTGCAGAACAGGAATATCTTGGCTCCATTTGCTCTTTTACTTCCTTCCAGAGGTCAGGGGTTGTCCTTACCTGACACCAAGTGATTGACATTCATCCCTGGTGGCCTGGTCCAGCCCCTTGGAAATGAAGGCAAAGCTCCCCATGGATTCTGTAATTTTTCAAAAAAAGCCATTAGCAGCTCTGCACCTGTCAGAGCTGGTATACCTTAATGGCTTTGAAGCTGATTTACAAATACTTTAGTGATGTTTTATCTCAAATGTTTAGCAATCTTCCTGGACCTGTCAGGTAAAACAAACTCAGGTGTTAATTATTGTTGTTCCAAGTGTAGCATATGGGGAAATGAAAAATGTCTTGCAGGTACAGCAATAAAGCAAAATCCTAATTAGTCTTTGGGTAAAACTGACATCAAAAGAGGGCACTAGTCCTCCACTGAACCCAGGTGTGGTGTGTTCCCAGGTTTCCCCCTCTGTAAGTGTGGAGTGCTGGTGATAGAACAGTTATCTTTTTGGAGTAGAGGAAAATCTGTGTTTATTTCTATTTGCAATTTCAGTTGGATTTTTGCAATGCTATTTGTGAGACCTTGAATAGACTGTGAGATAAGGAACAGGAAAGCTCACTGCAGAACAGCAGTAGCCTCTATTTTAATCCTTCAGACCAGGGATGTGGAATTCAGCAATAGTCTTGGTGCTGGTGGAGTAATAGATGTGACCTTTCAAAGGGACCACTTCAGTTATGTAAAACTACCCAGACAAGGGCAACAGACACCATGAAACTGCTTTTTCTGCACCAAGAGTGGGGTGGGTTGCAGAGACCTCCATGGTGCTTTCACAGGCTCAGTCATAGAGTCCACTAACATGAATGAGAAGATGCCTTCAGAGCTAAATTGTGGTGACTTTACTGGGTTTTGGGTTTTGCTAAGGTAGCTCACAGCATCTTTTTCTGTGCTGCTAAACAGCAGGTCCCTTGGTACCTAAAAATTGCATTGTTTTAGTCAGCAAGAGTTACGGATGGTGACAGGCCCCAGTTTGGGGAAGAAATAAAAAAAAAAATAGGAAAAAAAACCCCAGCCTTTTTTTTCTCGGTGATTGTTCAAGGCCCACGGTTGTTCTGGTCTTTGTGTTGTGTGTGTGTTGGCCGTGTATCTTCCCTCAGGAAAGCAGATGGATAAGTCTGCACAGCACTGGAACACCACTGCAGAGGGGTAGTTTAAACTCAGTTCAGCTAAAACACAGGCAGCCAATGCCTTTGGCACTGATCTCCAGAGGGCTCAAATAGATCTGTTACAGCCACGCTGCTGCCACTGCTCCACTGAGCAGCTGAAGCTCTGAAATGGCTCAGCTTTGGTGTGGACTGAACATCCCGAGAAACAAGAGTGGTTTGGTGGGTGGTACCACTGCTAAATGAGGTCCTGCATTTATATATCAAGTATAATCTTGTTCCAGCCACTTCCTTTGTTCCTTCACTTTGGCTTTGACTTAAATGGGAATATATTTCCTAGAGATACCCACCAAGAATAGGAAAGGATCCTACACATACTAGTTATTCCAGCTGCAAATAAAAATAATAATAATAATAAATTACAGGGTTTAAAACTGTCATTTTATAATGTTATTATTTAAATGTCAGGAATTTTTCAGCATTACAGATGTCTTGAAATTAAGTAATATGCTTAGTATTTTCCCTAGAGATTTTTAGGTTTCTACTTCTGTGCCTTTGATGACAAGGAGGCTCTATTCATATCTAATTTGTGTGCCTGTGATGCTCTGTCCTGGTTTCAGCTGGGGGAGTTCATTTTCTTCCCAGCAGCTGGTACAGTGCTGGGGTTTGGATTTTGGATGAGAAAGGGGTTGGTGTTTGGGGTTGCTGAGTTGTTCTTGTACGAAGTGAAGAACTTCTCAGCTTCTCACACTGCCCTGACAGCGAGGGGATGGGGACACTGTTGGGACAACTGACCCCAGCTGACCAGAGGGCTGTCCCAGACTGGGGCACCTCATGGTTAATCTGCAAACAGGGAGAGGTGGCCACTGCTCGGGGGCAGGCTGGGCATTGCTCAGGGAGTGGCAAGCCATTGCACTGTGCATCACTTCTTTGGTATATTCTTTTGTCATTCTGATATTATTTTTCCTTCCTCTCCCGTCCTTTTAAATTGCCTTTATCTCACCCCACCTTATTTTTTTTTTTTTATTTTCTCCTCCATCCCACTGGGAGTGAGGGAGTGAGCAGCTATGGGGTGTTCCACTGCCTGCCCAGTTTAAATCACAGCCATTGGTTAAGCTTCAGTGGAAACACTGAAAATCTCTGGCTTAAACTCTGAATTTAGATCTGGTACAACTAGATAATGGCTAGGCATCAAAGGCTTCAAATACCTTTGCATTATAATTGATCTCTCTTACATACCTATCAAAATTTCTTTCAAAATTTAAAACAGCCTCAGGCTTTCCCCATATAAGAAGTGGATCCTGCCTTTCCCATATTTAAAGAGTTGATTCCAGAGAGGTTTGCCAGTGTTTGGTTCCTCTTAAATGCTTGCTATTTCTGTACAATTCCCTGAAGTGTATGATGGTTTATTTGATTTCATTAACATTTGGAAAGGATTTGAGGAATTGCATGGTTTGGTCACTACAGTAAAAAGATAATAATGATCTGGGGAGCAGCTGAATGTGGAAATTGCATGTGAGAGGCTGCATGTCCATCCTTGGAGGCTGTAACAGCCTCTCTCTATGGTGTGCTATAAAGTTTTAACTGCTCTAATCATCCAGGACCATCACTACCACTCATGTCAGAGGAATGGCACTTTTCTATGATAACATCTGAGGGCTGTTCTCATTGATGGCCCTGCCTATATATCATTTTCCAAGCATGAGAACATATTCAAGTCCAAACTTGTTGCATATTGAAATAATTTGGAGGGAAGGCCACCATGAGAGAAGAACTGGCCAGGATCTGGCACTGGATGAGGAAAGCTTGGATTCACATTTCATCTTTCCATGCATTCGAGCATGCCTGTATTACAGGCATGGGTAGAAAGTAATTTTCTTCACCAAGCCACCTCTTTTATCATCTACATAACTCCATGAGCAGCGTCACACTGCCAGAGCAGGCTGGTTATCTTGTTCCCTTCCCTCAAAGAAGGGGCAGGAGGTAAGCAGGGGGGCTGGAGGCAGGTGAACTGCATTAACACCCTGAGTGGCAGTGGCAGCCCCCAGGGTGCTCGGGGCTGCTCTTCCAGGAGTGCTTTAAACTCTCATAATCCCCATGATAAGCACTGATGTGACTCCTGTATTTCAGCAGCATCTTACAAAGGTGTTTGTGGAGTCTTACAAGTTCTCATTGAGTTTGGCAGGGATGTGAAGGGACTTGTGGGATGTGGCACACTTCAGGCAAAACCCTGTTGCTTAGTAGTATTTAGATAGGCTTTTGCAAGACCTCAGAAGAGGGTGCAGTGATTGCTATGCCATAACTTGTTGCAGTGGCTTGCCCCAGAGACCTTCCAGCATTGCTTGCAGCCATAGGAAATTGCACTTGAAAGAGGCTGCTATGACAGAGCCGGGCTGGCAGCAAGAACAAACCAGTGCGAGGCCTGTAGCACAGTCCTTGCTCAGGATCACTGCCTGCAAAGCAGCAGAAGGGTTGGAATGCTGCTGTAAGATCTCATCTCTCTCTTTGAACTTAGTCCTTATATTTTAACAGAGCTCTGTACATTGCCCAGCATTTGAGAGGATGCTCAATCAACGGGGCTCTATCTCAAATATTTGAAAACTGCCTCCCTTAAAATCTGAAATGCCGTATCTGATAGCACCACTTTTTTTGGGAGGAGGGCTGCGGTGCTCCAAATTTAAAAAGCAAAAGCTTTGTTTTACTTTTCTTTTACAAGCAAACATTGTGAATGAGGCACAGAAAAACTTACCAGCCTACTGTCACTGTAGCCCCTTGCACTGAGAACTCAAGGCACAATTTACATTCCTCCCTCTTCTCCCTCCTCTCCCTGCCCTTCCCTCCCCACCTCTTCTCCCAGCACCATACATGTGTTTAATCTTAGACACAGATGTAAACCTGTCTATTCCTTATTTTGCATCCTTCGAGTATTATTATAATCAGGTCACTTTATTAAGAATTAATGCCCCTTCATGAATGAGGATAATGGAATGGCCACATTTCCTCTTGTGCTGGACTGTGATTTACTAATAGGAGCTTCTAGGGAAAGGATCATAAAAGAGTGAGTCCCCCACCTCTGGATTAATATTTAATCAGGTGTTAAGAGAGCCTTGTGTTGGATCCTAGAGTTGCTAGCAGAAACCTGCAGGGGAAATTAGAGGGTCCTGCATCTTAAAGGGGCAATGTAATTATAATTAATGGCTTGATCCAAAACACTTGGACATAAATGAAAAGTTCCTGTTGATTTGAAGACCTCTGGATCTGGCCCAAAGGGAACCAAAAATAATGAATATTTTTGCATGTGAGACATAGAAAAATAGGCGTACTTATTTCTATAATTATTTCAAAGGTATCAAACAAGGTTAACATGCATGGTCTAAATTCAAAATGAATGGAGGGAAGAGGTCTGCTGCCAAAAACATGCATCAAACAAGCTGGGAGCCAAACTGTTCTGAACTTTTAAAGTATGTGAACATGAATTCAGATGTCTTAGATCTTGTATTTCATGGCTAAATAAGCTACACTGAGAGAAGTGTGGCAGTTGACTTGTTCCAGGTCTCATTATGGTTTGTGGACTATAGCTCAATAATCTGTTTTTAAGTAGGCACAGATCAGCTCCCTTCAGTGTACAGACCTGCAGCTGGTTCCCTAAATCAGCTGTACCACATCCTCTGCAGCCCTGTCCTCCTGCAGCAGTGATGCTCTGGGTGGGACACAGCCCTGCAGGCCCCCAGAGCAGAAAGTGCAGGTAACCCATCTGACAGTGCCTCTGGTATATTTAATTTCTGCAATCTGTAGAATTCTACTGTATCATGTTCCTAGTACTGTCACTGGGTTATTTCATAATAAAGCTGGGTGTATTGATTTTTAAGAACATAAATATGTTATTGAGTTGGAACGGGGTGTTGGGGGTGTGTTGTTGATCAGTGAAGTTTATTGCTGTTTCAAACTTTGCCCAGTAAGAAAAGCCTCCAGCTGATGTGAAGCCCCTGATAAGAAGAAAGGATGCAAAAATGAGGGTGGTGCTGAAGCTCTTCTCTTCAGACGAGGGGGGAAAGGAGGGGCTGCTCTGCTCGTGTAGTACCTGTGAGAGAATGAAGTTTGACCATGGCAAATCTCTCTTCTTGCTACAAAAAATACTTTGCTGTGTGGTGATGGGGTGATGAGGGGCTGCCCAGCTGAGCTGATTTTTCCATTATCTTGTGCTATCCTTAAAAATGGCCCTTCAACCCAATACCCTCGGCGTGTGTGGGAGCACATTAAATCCCCCAGGGACGTGGCACATGCAAGGTGCTCTGTGTGGCTCACTGTAATTCAGAGCAGCCTGTCATGTCCCAGGTCACAGCGTTTCCATTGATCTGAGTTTGCATCTGCTCTCCATCTAAGCTGGTTTTGCATTTGTGCTAAATATAGCACAGACAGGGGGCACTGATTAGGGCTGGGTTGGTGTTAATAAATCTCTCCCTCTGCCTGCACATCCTCGGGATGCCCTGCACAAGGTAACTTGGTGCAGTGCAGTGTGGGATGATGACATGGTGCATTACATCTGGTTAATTTAGAAAATCTGCTGGTATTCCTTCAATTGATTTTAGCTGCTGGTATTTTAAAAAGTAATTCCAGTAACAGGGGTGTAGATTTAGCTCTAAAACACTGCTGCAGTGCTTGCATGAGTGATAAATCATTTGAGAAAACATTGGTCGTGCACTTTCTTGTTTTGTGTTTTTGCAGTTGCACTTTGAGCATGAATTTGAGTTTTCTTGCAGCCTTACAACCTAGAGTTCAACAGAGACTCACAACAAGCTGTGTCTTCCAAACAACAGGGGAAGTGAATTTCTTTACTTTGGAATTAGATATGTTTAGTTCTAATAGCAGAATTCTTATGAGCTGTATCTAAACCAAATATATTTGTAATAAGCCTCTTCTTTTCTTCCCATCCTTTCATTCATCTGATGCTTCTGATTTCATGAGGGAAATTGGAAACCTTTTATGCAAATTCTTAAAATTATTTGTTTGTGGGCTTTCCCCATCTTGTGCTTTTGGAATCAGAGATCAGAAATTAGATTTTGCTATGTGAAATCTATAACTACAAAATAATTTTTTCACTTCAGATTTACACTGGAAAAGTTGATTTGATTGTACCCTCAAGTTTTCATGACTGGAAGACAATAGAAAATAGGCTGTATATTTTTGTTGGGTTTGTTTTCATCATCTTGAGGTCTTTGCAGCTACCTCAGGCTCCATAAAAAGTTAGGATGCCAAATTTTGGCATTTTGAAGTATTAAAATACAGTCAGTGTCTATGAGAATCCACAGCAGAGATGCACAGGGATAAAGAGAGCATGGGCCAAGCAGGAAAAGCAGGAAGCTGGGATGGATATGGAACCTGCACCCACTGGATCTCAGCTGTGCTCCTGAGCCAGAGCTAAACAGCTGCCTCCCTTGTGGTGATTGCTCCCAGAGAAAGACTTCCCCTGAAAACCTCTTTCCAACACCATCTCTAATAGGCAAAGCTTATTTCAGAGTTTTATTCCAGCTCATTTAAATGTAGGGACCTTCCCTGTTGCTCATTAATATCGAGGAAAAATGCAGATGAGAAAGGTTCAGCCAGTGTGCAGCCACTCCAGATGAATCTGGGCAAGGGCTTTGCTTTCCTCCTGCTGGCTGCAGGTCAGGAGCCATGGCTGTATTAAAACACCTCAACAGAGTAATGCCCAATTACACAGCCTCTCACAAGGGCTGGAGACTCTGAGACCATTACTATTGGATAAGAAGAGCTGGATCTCCCCATCGTTTGGAGAGAGATGAGAAATGATCAAAGAAAACTGACTGGTGTTTGAAATGAAGAAGGGAAGGGACTTTTGCTTCTAATGAAACACTAACAGCTGCTTTGGGATTCAGCCTGCTGCCCTTGCTTGAGAATAGCACCAAATTGTCTGTTAGTGGCACATAGCATTGCAGTAAAACTTATGAAAATTATTTATTGCTGCATCAAGCTGTACAGTTCCTTCTTACACAGCAAGGTAAAGCAAAAATGGGGTAAAGGTCAAGCATTTAGCATTAAGTTCCCAAATAGTAAGGTCTTACCTACTGTGCAATATATCCTTTGCAATTAAGAGTAGAAGTTAATGAAGTTTCTGACAGTCCTTATCTTTTCCTGGGCAAACTTTGGCAGTCTGGGGTTAGCCACAAAGCGAATTATTTCCAATTCATGCAAACCTCAGCTTTGCTTAGAAAAGCTTCATTCCTTTCTCAGAACCTACCTATTAACCTTGCTTTCCTTTCATTTTGGAGAGAGAATTCCTTTTTTTGTGGATGTAGCTGTGAGGGAGTTTGTTGTTTGTGCAATTCTCAACCAACCAGACCTCATCCCCTCAGTGTCTGAGAGCTTCAGTAGGTAGTGACAGGTACCTGACCTGATCAGGCAAAAGCCTCTCCCTTCCTGTGGTCAATGGGAATTTTGCCACTGACTTGTCAAATTCAGGATTTCAGCCTTAATGTTCTCAAAGAGATATTGGTGGCACACGGTAGAAAACAAAACAAGGTATTTTATCACAAAAACTAGCACAAATAAGAAAATAAAACCACAGAGATAATAAAGGTCAAAGCTGTTTAATGGACCTTCATAAAGTTATGTTCCACTTAAATCCTAATTAACTCCAGTTTGGGGCATTTCAGTGGGATTTAATAAGGAGGCTTGTGGAGAACCTCTGCACAGGGTTGAATTTCAACCTTTGCAGGGAAAATGGGAGGAGGTTAGTTTACATTAGGCATCTGTGTATTTTGTTCCCAAAGTAGCATTTAGGAAAACAGCCACAAACAGCACATGCTGTGTTATAGCTGGCAATTTAATCTGCAGGCAGGAACATATAAAATCCATGATAGGATGAAGTTTGTGTTGCTGTGAGTGTTTTATAATGGAAGTACTCAACGAAAGCCAGAAAGCTGAGCAACAAGTGGCATTTCAAACCTCTGGGTTTACCACAGGCTCACATATTTTGCAGGATGGATATTGTACTTAGATTTCTAGTACTCCAAATGCTCAAACTTGTCATGGAAACAATGGGGTTGCTTTTGTAGGGGGGGAGCCAAGTGTTAGTAGAATGAAGGAAAAAAATCAATTTATTCTGTGGCTTACAATTTATTTCATGGTTGGGGAAATATCAGTTTAAGCAATGATTATGTTCCCCAACCATGTGGTACACTAGCTTTGTGCTTAATAAAAACAATTGCTCTATATGGGTTGCATGTGTGGTTATAATGTGGTGGTGTGGTATGGTACTGAGATTTTATCAGTTCTGGGCACGTCGCATTCCTCACCAATTCAAACTTTCCCTTCGGTCAAATTCTTACTATCTATGCAGGTCATCCCAAGTGAATGTGAGCAAAACCTTTACCTTGCCAGTTTCTCATCATGTATTCCATTGTTGGCACATCCTGAATATTATAAATTCAGTGTCTGATGAGTATTTGAAAGCACCTGTGGGACTCTAGCTGGAATGGTTGGCCTCTTCATTGTCAAGATCCCGTTGAATAAACTGTTAGAAAAAAAGAAAATAGTCATTTTTTAAGACTTTCTGGATATTATTTCTTTATAATGTGATTCTCTGTAGCATCTCAAGATTTTTGGCAATGCAGAGATAAGTGGTTTAAGCTCCTTGAAAGTGCCCAGGGACTTGCACTGTTCTAGAGCACGTTTGGTTCACAACACACTGAACTTGCTACCAGTTTCTGGGTTAATCCAGCCATCCTTGCCATCTGTTCTCTGAATTTGCAAAGCAGAAAAATCAGCTTCAATATTGCAAAATGTAGGAAATAAAAACACCCTGGAGAGAAAAGAACCCCTGGATCCTAGTGATGCATTTGGAGCTGCTGGGTCCAAGCCTCTGTGCCTAGTCTGTCGAGGCAAGCAGAAGTGTTGTCAAACCCTGCCTGTGGTTTTGTGTGCCCTCAAAGGCTCTTCCCTCCCCTGGTGCAGTGTTGGGCAGGTGAGGAACTGGCCAGGCTAACCTGGACAGGAGACCTGGGTCAGGCATGGAAAAAAGCCCTGTCACAAAGTCTGGAAATAGCCAAAGCTCTGCTTTTGGTCAGCTGGGAGCAGAAGGAAAGAGGAAGGGACAGGACAGTGTTCCCTTGCCAGCAGGCAGATAAGGGTTACTGTCTCAGCATGGCGTTTCAGTCTTGCCTCTTACTCCAGTCCCTTCCCCCCATCCTCCCTTCAGCTTTAATATCTAGGTTTGTCTGATTTTTAAACCGGGTTATTTGAATGTCAAACTTTCAATAACACTTTAACAGAGGTGTCCATTAACCCATGCTAAATTACAGCAGAACATCTCTGGAAATACATGTGACATCCACATGAATACCAAATGAATTCATTAGGATCAGCACTATTACAATGAATACCAAATGAAACCCACAATGATGGGGACATCATCTCTCTGGGAATAATCGACAGCGTTCCTTTGGCACTAGTCAAACACATCAACTGTTTGTTTCCACTGATGAGAGGTGGCAGTCTAGGTTTTGGTTAGATAAACAAATGATGACACCAATAATCACTTAGTTGGTGGCTGTAATGCTTAATAATCACATCCTGATATCATGCACACTAGAAGCAGTGCTGCACTTTTTATGCATAATGAATCCCAAACACTTCATAAAAGGTGGTAACTTTCTTTGACCACTGAATATATTATTTATGAAAGTGCTCCCTGCCCTTCCCCCTTCCACCCTTGGAGATCCTTTTACTTTTTTTTTTTTTTTTTATCGTGTAGAATACACTGGTAGCACATCTTAGACTAAGAGGTCTTTTCTTATACATAATTTATAAAACAATTTACAAGTGATTTATTTTTAGCAGTAAGATAAAACATGGTGTGAAGGGTTTTACCAACAGAGATATAGATGGTTTGGGAGTAATACTCGTGGAGGAGCCTGGGATCAAGTGAAAATTATTTTTCCATTTTTCCCTGAGGTGTGAACTTTAAGGAGCCTCCTCTTGCACCCATTTGCACAGTGCACTAAATACACAGACTTTGCTAAAACTGCATGAAATTGTATGGCACCATGCTTCAGATGGCCTTGGGAAGTATCCTTTCAGCAAACGTAGTGGTGGTAGGTAGATCTTTTTGAGAAACACAGCAAGTGTCCTTTCCAGATGTTGTCTGGTTTAGTGGCTGGCTCTGTCTGGGTTGAGGCCCTACTGAGTGCTGGAGCTGCTGATGCCCACAGAGGTGATACAAACCCTAGTTTGTAATTAAGAGCTCGGTGATGAAGAGGAGGGGCTGTGCTGCCTCCCCTGCCCCAGGAGATGGCAGTGTTTAAGAGCAGGAGCAGAGCATCCTGCATGTCAGGAACCTCCTGTCCTTGCACCAACCCTGGTCCTCATCAACCAGGAATTCACAAATATCCTGGTGGTAGTCCAATGGGAGAAGAAACATGGATTGACCCAAGGATGGCAAGAGGCCTGTGCTGCAGCAAAACCACTTTATGCCAGTTGTGGTGGTCTTTGATTTGAATTACTGTTTTTGGCTCGTGTGTAGCAAGATGTTCAAAGATGTTGACCTTGTAGTTCTCACTTCCCAGCCTGCAGCTGTGTGTACTGCAGTAGGAAAACCCATCTCACTGGCTTTCTCTCATACTGAATATTATTTCATATCAGCCATGATTTTTCACAAAATTAAAAAGCCCACTTCAACAGGGACCCTGCCTTGGGGTGCTGGTAACCAGCACAGCATAAAATATAATCAGGATCAAGGAAAACATGTGCTTATCCAGTAACCACTGAATGAGGTTCAGGTCTTCTCTTTCCAAGCTGTTTCAATGAGATGTCAGGAAAGATTGCTTGTTCTCACTGGCTACGTAGAAACACCAGTCAGAAGTGATCCCTACCTGCCCTGGTCACCAGCTGGTGGCTTTGAAAATTGAAGCTATAGGTTGGGTTCTCCAGGTGGACACAGCCATTTGTGACCATGCAATATGCATCTGAGTACACTGGTGCTTTGCAACTTTGCTCTGTACATGACTGTGTAAGATAGAGAGTAAGACCTCCCGTTTCCAGTATTGGCTTTTCAGGTAAAGGATTGAGCTGGTTCTGACTTGCATTTGTGTCAGAACTGGGGAAATGTGCAGCTCTTGTAGGTAGGAGCAGGGCACCAGGAATCGTATGCCTGGAGGAAATATCCTCCTGGAAGGCCATCTGAAAGGGTAAACCTGTCACAACTTAGCTAAAAACTTAATCAGAATGCCTGAGTCATGTTGTGTCCAAAGACTGAAATGCCTGCATCATGAGAGGAGAGTCCAGAAACTGGGGATACCCAACAATTTTTGGGGCCATGTTCAAAAAACCTGAGGAAGAAGCTGGAAGCACTGTCTGGGCTGTTCTGGGGTCACCTTGCTGAATTCCTTTTGGATGTTCCTCTCCTCTGTGTCTCACCCTGCACTCCTGGACTCTGAGCTCTCCATTGTGCGGTCCTCGCCTTGAAATGGTTCAGCCTTCCAACTCCTAGGAAACTAATTTCCTACTAATCTATTTGTTTAAAATTAGCATCTACAAAGATAACTCTGTGAGCAACCTGGTCTTTGATTTGGGGAGACTGGGGACGTACACCCCAGAAAACTGTAAAGGCAGGCACTGCTTTCCATTGCATCCAGAATTCAACAGAGCTGTCAGATAACACATGAGAGATGGTTAATAATAAATTAAAAACATCACAGCCACAGGGAAACTGCATCTCTCCCCTCCCCCCAAACTCCCCCTCTCTTTTGCTTTTTTCTACCCCATGGGCTTAATCAGCATCAAAGAGTAACAAATCCAATAAAATGCTTCCCTGAGCCAGGAACCAGCCTGAACTGGATATGCACACACACACACCAGCCTCCCTCTTCTCCCCCTGACTGCCAGCCCCTTTGCAAAACAGCTGACAGTCGAGGTGGAGATAGAACAAAGGAAGAGATGGGGAATGGTAAATCACAGAGAACCCCTCCCCATCTCTCATCTGGCACTGGAAAGCTCTAACAGCCCTCCCGTGCTTTTAGGCTACCAGTGCAGAAAGAGCTTCTCTTGCTCCTGACTTGGTTTTTATCCCACTAAGATCAGAGATTCAGGGGGAGGGAAAGGAAAGGGGAAAGCACACATGTATTTCTACTGATTTCTCCCCTTTTAAAACTGAATTCAAACAACAGCAGCTCCATCAAATTACAGGAGGCCCTGTGTAGATCTTTGGTGAGTTTATAGCCATGGTGCTCCTCAAATACCTGGCAGTGCCTTGCTTGGCTGAGAGCAGGTGATGCTGTGCCAGGAGGGTCCCCAGTGAGGGTCCATACAGTGGCCCCCTCCCCACCCTACACTTGCAGGTTTCTCCTGTGCAGGAACATCTCTTTTCAGAGCCAGGGGGGAGATATCCATCAGTCCTGAGCAGCAGGAGAATGTGGTGGGCTGGATCTTCAGGGGTGAAAATAGATGAGGGTGTGTTGGAAGACAATAGGCTGACATTGTTTTTCTATAGCTAAAGATTGAGCCTGAGGGATCACCTGCCTAGCAGCAGTGTGCAAGTACTCCAGTAGTGTTTATGGCACCAGGAGATTGGAAAAAAAAAATTAAAAAGAGGTTAGCAGGAAGAACTAAGGAGAACACAGCCTCAGCAACTTCTTCTTTCTGTGCTGCTCTTTGTGGATTACTTCTCAGGGTATGTCTGTGTCCCCTGAAGCTGTAATATCTAAGCACTTCCTAGTCATTAATATGGTGAGTGTATCTTCTCCATAGCCTTGGAGAGAGAGTTGCCATCATTTCTGTCTTAGATATGAAAACTGGAACAACAGAGGAAAGAAGGTTTTGCTCATGGCCATGCAGAAAAGCCTATGCAGAGTCAAGAAATGAATCCCCATAACTCAAAATCTGCTATATCAGATCATAGCTGGAAGAAAATCCTTGCCTTTGGCCTGTCTGAGCTGTAACACTTTCAGGTGAGTTCAGACATCAAATCTGCACCGTGCTGATTCCAGCTTTCTAAATCTATGCTAGAGAATAACTACAGTAAAAGTAGGGATTCCAAGTAGCTGACAAACAGCTCTGTCTCCTAGGCTAATGGACATCTGGCCAGCAAGTACTTTGAAACTTGAAAAGCCTGTGTCAATACGCTGTGCATTTTGCCTGTGCACACCTCTTTCAAATGAGAGCCCCGAAACCTGCTAAGGTTTGATGCACATTGCCAGAAAGATCCCTTGGCATTTTTCACAAGAATATTTGCATTTCTTGTTCTGTAATAATCCTTCCTGTGTGCTGCAGTGCTGTGGGTGCTGTCACCCTACTGAATAGCTGGATCTCCAAAGATGCTCTGCAAGTGTTTGTGTGGACAGAGCAGGTGTAGGGTAAGAGGTGTCTGTGGCTCCTGTGCTGCTCAACTGTACAGGACTGGATCAGCCTGAATCCAGCATTAGTCATGGGAGGAGGTTGAGGTGGTGCTGCTGAAGGAATTCTATCCCAACACTAGAAGATACTGTCTTTTTTAGAGGGCAGAGTTCTTTGGATTTGCTTTCTCTGCAAGTCTCCCTCACAAGAATGTGTAGCACTGTGAACTAGCCAGGCTTTAATGAATGAATTCAGAAACTACCAAGTAATTCCTATGGAAATACAGTTGACATCTGCATTACAGCCATAATTAATTAACCAATCAATTATCATTATGAATGCTATTTTAATGAATCAGTTGCAAATAATTTTTGGTTCTTATGGTTTTCATTCAGAGCACATTAATCATGGCAGGCTCTCTGGGTTGCAGAGGAATGCAGAATGTGAGTCCAAGACCTTAGTACATCTTTAACAGAGGTGAGCCAGGTTCTCAGCAATCACATCCAGATGCAGGTATGGAAAGCTCTCCTCTGAAGGTCAGAGGAACTTCAAATCTGGGAAAATAGTGCTGGCATATTATAGACATTGGCCCAGAGCATGAAAGAAGCAAGTAAGAAATGGCCCAGGGCTGGGATAGGAGTTCAAGCACTTTCAGATTTGGAGTTTGCTGCTAATTCCACTTATACTGGGAAGAAGGTAAAATAATGTTTTTGAAATGTTGGAAAAACCATACTGGTTTGGGGGTTTGTTTGGTTTGGATTTTTCCTGGTATTAGATTAGAATTCTCATTCATTTGTATGAATTCAATTGGCTTTGGCAGCACTGCACAGGGACAGGCCCTGTCTGAGTAGAACCAGTTGAGGGACTCGGTTTAACCTTGTTCTTGAATGTCTGTCTGGACATTGCACTTATTTTCAGTGCAATTTTCAGTTACTCCTGGGGAGAGCTTGCACGGTTCTACCATCTCTGAAAGATTCCAAAGAGTGTGCTTCAGGAAGCACCAATTTGAATTAATTACTACTTCAACCCTTGGATATAACCCATCTTTATTTATCTGAGGTGTTGCCAAAACTCACTGCTTGCTCCTGGAATCAGTCAGAAGATGAAGTGGCTGAGCTGGGGTGTTTTGTACAGCTGTGCCTGAAGCTCCTTGGAGCTGGAGCTGCTACAGAGAAGTGCAGCAGGTACTGCACAGCACTTTAGGTACTGAAGTGGAATGACACAGGGAACACAGGCTTTTCTACTGCAGGAAACAGTACATTTGTGATGTGGAGGGGGATTTTATTTCAATTTTTAAAATTTATTTTAGAGTAGATATATCTGGGAAAAGAAAAGATAGTAGAGAGATGGAGTCTTGGATAAAAGGAGTTCTGAACCAGTCTGAGGAGAATTATTGGCTCTTTATTTCAGGGCACTGTATCTGATGATGAGAAACAAAATAGAACAAAACCCTAAACCAGCTAGAAAATACGTGATTTCATCCACAATGTCAGGTTTGAGCCTGAGGTAATTTTATAGTGTATGTAGCCACATAAGCATTAATTTAGGAATTGATCTCTGCAGTGTACCTGTTATGAATAGATTATTTCATTTGCAACTAAGAAATGCATAGATACCCTCCCTGCACAGCTGAGGGAACATCATGGGGTGTAGTTTGGGTATGTTAATACATGATCTCTGCTCACCCTCTTGATGTAGCAGCTCTGAATGCAGTAAGAAGAAGTGTCTTTAGTGAGTTTAATGGTTTGGGTAGAAAATGCTGGAAAGATTTTTGGAGGCACAGGTATTATTTATATTATTAGTTCAGATAATGTGTTTTCTTTCAATGTTTATTATATGTTACACTCTAAATGGCACAGTTTTGGCAAGTGGGAACTTAGCATTTGTTTTATAAAGCTATACAAAAGTATCTATTGACTTCTGGAAACCCTTTGAAACTTGTCTTCTGATGGGATGTGGGCACCCAATTCATGCAACAAATACAAAAGCTTATGAATAGTCCTGACATGGCTGTATTTAAAAATGTGGGGAAATATTTGTGGGATATTTTTTGGAGTCTTTATACTGCTTTACTGGCAATCACATGAATTTTATATCTGTCATGAAATCTCCTGACATTTCCACCAATATGTTGCAAGGAGATCATTAGAACAATTACTGAGATGTGGGAAAAGAGGTTGCATTCCATAGCATCAGTTGCCAGCACTGCCATCTCTAAGCAAATAAAAACCATGAGAACACAAATTTGACATTTTTCTGGCCTTTGTATCAAGAGGGTGCACCCGCATTTGTTTTTGAGGTTTTCAGCATTGCTATAGTACTAGACATACATTCTTGAAAGAGATTAAGCTGTTTTGGGGGGGGGGGGGGAAATGAAGTCAAATGGGAAAAAAATCACGGAAACTCTTTGTTTCATACTTTAGAACTCACTGACTTCATACACGTTAAGATTTTTTTAGAAACTATTAAATTTTGAGGACTTCCCATGGGGAAAAAAAAAACAAAACAAACAAGTTTTGGTAGCAAGTTTGTTTTCCTGATGTTCCATCAAATTTTGTTTCAATTGTTTGTGAACCTGAAGCAAAGAGTTGACCTAATCCAGTAGTCACAGTTGCCCATAGCCACTTCAGCCCTGAGCCTGACCAGTTCTGGTGGGCTGAGGAACAAGAGCAACAAGTGAATTTGGGAATATCACCCTGGTGTAGGGCCCTGGGGCTGGGGGAATGGTGTTTCTGGGTTCCCATATTCTCACCTGTCTTTCTCCAGAGACATGGGCATGTAGTGAGAGGAAAAAGAGAAAAGGCCCGAAGGAGAAGGGAGGGAATGTTTAGATTAGATATTAGGAAGAAACTCTTTACTATAAGGGTAGAAAGGAACCAGTGCAGGTTCTGTATTCTCCATCCATGGAAGTGTTCAAGGCCTGGTTGGATGGGGTTGAGAGCAGCCTGGTCTAGTGGAAGGCAGGAGGTTGGAACGAGTTGGTTTTGGGGCTCTCTTCCAACTGAAACCATTCCACAATACCCACGATTTTAACCTATTGCCAGTGACCTGTGGTTTTCACAGGCCTTTGGACCTTGGAGGGCTTTAATTGCCAAATGGCTGCGACAGATTTGAATGTGACACTTTTCAATGTGCAGTGGTAATGGCAAAATTACTGAGATGCTATTTCACCCTTGCTGGCAGGGACAGCAGATGCTGAAGCCAACAAAAATTTTGTCAGGCTTGGGCTGTATAGAGACCAAGGCTGTTTGACTTGCTGTTACCTCTAGGAAGGTATTTAGACATTTGAGAGATTGTAATTCATTCTGGAAATGACATATTTCAATATTAAAGTTGAATTTCACTTCCATGACATGAAGTTGATTTCTGAATCCAGATGGAAAATTTTCTGAAACTTAAATAATTGATATCTGGTTTCTGGACCAGCTCTATTTCTCCTGTGGCTATAAGCTAGAGTTCTTGAGAAAATCATGAAGGATTGAAAGATCTGAGGACTGGGTGTATCAAAAGGCTCAGCCAGTCTCCCACTGTCAATAAGGCATGTAGAATTATTTCCCTGGAGACTCAGAGCTGAACCTTCTGACAGTGTGGCTGTTAATAAAACAGGAAAAAATATTAGTGAGGTTTGTCCAAGACCTGCTTTGCGTTTGTGGAAACACTTTGTTAGTCTTCTTGGATTCAAATATGTGATTTATTCCCCTTAAATCCTAAATTTAGCAGAAAATAAACCGAACTGGGCTTTCCTCACTTGGGTAAGGGACTATGCATGTTGTGTTGCTGGACCTTGGTTTTGGGCTGTAGGGACAGGGGTTGGTTTGTTGATGAGCCAGAGCGCATCTTCCTTGCCACGCCTTTGCAGAAAGCTAGGTCTGCCCACCCTCTTTCACCCGGATAGTTTTTGGTTTTTTTTTTCCCTCAGGTGGGAGCATTAGGTTGGTCGTTTGGACAGGGTCTGGGATGGGGCTGGTGTCTCCTGTTGGGTGGGGGCTGCTGGAGTGAGAGGGTTTTGTGGGAGCACCTGTCTGTGTTTGGGGCAAGCCCTCGACTGAGCCAACCGTGAGCCTTCATTCCAAACCTCTGGAGACTCCACTGCTGCTGGAGAGGTGATGGCTTGCACTTTCCCAAACAAAGCACAGCGATGTTTCCTGTAATTCGAACCAAAGAGACAACTTGCTGCTTTGTAATCTGTGGGTGGGGGAGGCACTGTTGAGTCAGGAAGCCCCCAGAGGGTGCTGGCTTTACTGGTTTCAGCTGTGAAATCAAAACACATGCATGAGTCAGGCCAGTGGTTAAGTTCTGCTCACTTTGAGGCCCTGGCTTTGATTAAATTCATGTGTCATTTTCAAAGGTCCATGTTTAGCTTGGTTTTAGATCATGCTCGCATAATTAGTTTATTTAAACTATGTCTCATGTTAAATCAGATTTTGCCTGTGGACTTAAGTACAACTATGTAATAAGATATACCTATTAAACAGATGTTTAATCTTAATGACTGTGTTCTTGACAATCAATTGGAATTGAACATCTAATAACTACATTGTAACTAGGCGTATCTCTTTGCATTTAATAAGATACTATAGTAATATAATTATAGTAATATAGGATATTATAAATAACATATTCATGGCAATACACCAAAGTTTGTATAATATATGCTATATATATTTATATATATAAATCATCTGAAAAATGAGGAGGCTTTAGCCCAGCTCATCATTTCCCTGAAGGAAGAGAACCAAAAAACCCCAACCCCCCCAGATGTTATCCTCTTGCAGAGGAAACAATTTGTATTGGCACCTTGCACTGCGTGTCCTGGAGGCTGTTCCAGTGTCCCCAGGTCATCACCCTGAGTGAAGTCCAAAGCAATGGTGTCACAGAGCAAAGCTCCCCTTTATGTTCATATATTTGGTGACTGGTGGGGTACTTTTATCAGACTCAATAGAATGAAAGAGGACTAAGAAAAATAAGGGGAACAATTTTAACAGAGATGTGGAAACACTTGTTGGAAAAAAGAGTCAGCCAACCCCATCAATCCCTAGTGAAACCGTGCTTCTAGCTGTGTGCAAAAACAATATTTCTGCATTTGTGCACCCAAGTCTCTGATTTTTGGTTGTGACCAATAAATGAGCCATTTCATTAACAGGCCCCACAGATTATCTGATTGTTCCACAAATTTGATCTGATAGTCCCAACTCCAGAACTTTATATTCTGCTGACAAGATGTGCACAAATGTATTTGGATAACATTATTTTGTCATGCTTCTGTACCAGAACTGTACACTGATGGACATTTAAGTGTAAAACCAAATAGCTTCATGATGGGTTTTTTTTTTCAGAATTAGCAAGTAAGTATGTGTCAAATAGCCTGTTGATACAGTTGAATATTTCGGTAGTTGTGCAGTATTTCAGGATTTTTTTTTTTTAGGCTGCAGCTTGAGGAGGCCTTTCAATCCATGCTTAAATCTTTTCAGTAAGCCTGTTGCAAATATGTTCAGTATTAAGTGCATGCTAACAATAAATAAGCGGATTAACTTTTTGTTTTATGGTTGGACCTACTCTTTATTCAACTCTGTAGAAAACTTTCCATTGAATCCAATGAGCCCTGAGCTAAACACTTTAAAAATGTGATGGAAAGGCAGAGAGGGAGGGTGGGAAACAAGTGGGTTAAAATTAGCCTGGATTATATGGTATCTTTTGGGCTATTGAATATGTATAGAATGGAGCTCTTGTTAATGCAAATTACAAACATGTTTCAGAGTCTGTCTTGTGGCACATGCACAGTGCAGTGATGGACTAGAAACATATGAAAGATGTATTGATGATAGTAAACATTAGCTTGGCATTCTGGTTTCCAGCATTGCTCAGAATTGGGGGGAATAAAAAAAGTCTTCAAACTTTTCATGCTCCATAAAAATAGTTATCAAGGTCTCTTTTTCCTCAGCCTTCCAGATTCCTCTTTAAAAACTAGCCTGGCTTCCCTGAGCATTCCTTTACCACTGTATTATATTTTCCCACACCTGCCTGCATTAATTTTTGTTAATATTGTTGTTGCCATCTTCGCACTAAAAAATGCATGAAGGAGAGAGAGGTGTCTGTGTGTTTGTGTTCTCCCTTCCTACTTTCCTCAGCTAACTCAGGGGCTGGGGGAAGAAAACACTTTTGAAAAATTCCTTCCTTCACGTGCCAGGTGTGCAGTGAACAGGCAGTGAATTCTCCAGAGGGAAAGCCTATTTCGGTGGCCTTCTTGTAACTGTATTACTGGAGGGCACCTCAGCTGACAATGCACTGGGTTAAATTAAGCCTAGAACTTCTCAAGAGATTATGTTTACTGCTGACTTTATTTAGCCCCCTTTATTCCCTATTTAGGCTGGGAGAGGATGATGCTCTGAGTTTTGTTTTGGGTCTTTCTTTCTTTTCTTTCTCCATTCTGTTGGTAATTTTTCCACACACCTTTATTAAAGATTGCAAACACATTTGACTTAATATTCCACTCATGCTCTAAGTTAACAAGTAGTTCAAAGATTAATTACCATGTACCTTGCAGTTCATAGATTCTATTATGATATAGCTCAAGCAAGGGGAGCAGGGGAAAATCCAGCTGATTAGTCTGTGATTGTATGTTAGCTTGTGCTTGTGGTCTTTGGTTGGTTGTCACTGTGCGGTGCAAGAACTTCTGAGTGGTTACACTTTCCCATCTGTATTTATTTTGATGTAGTTGAGGAGTTTCTAGGACTTAAAAACATTAGTGGCACTATTTGTCAGTTTAGTACCGTTTCAATAGCTAAATGCTTTAATGGGTGAGATGAATCTCAGTGGTGGGATGAGGGCTGTGTTTCACACGTGGCTCTCTGCAGTCAGGCTCAGCTCTGGCTGGTAAGAGTCTTGCACTGCCCCATCACCCTGCAGTGTAATCTGAGTGCTGCTGCTCTGACAAGTTCACCAGACTGCGGGTGGAAGCCACCCTGTTTTCCTCCCCAGCCTGCAGGCTCCAGGAGGGACTGTATGATTTTGGACCTGCACAGTGAAACCACATTACACTGGGCAACCTGGCCATGGTGTCCCTGCCCACAGCTGGCTCTGGAGCCAGATTATCTTGAAGGCACTTTCCAGCTCAAACCATTCCAACCCTCTGATTCTATGCCATACAGACGCCCAGCTGAGTTAGTACCGTGTCTGGGCACTCCTGATTTGGTAGTACTAATGCACCTAAATTAAATGTACCTAAAACTGCATTTACACCTCATCAGACTGCAGCATGTGGTAAGAGTGGCTTTAGCAATGTGCAGAAAGCCCCAGATGAAGAGTTCATCCCCTTGTCCCCCCATTAATAGCTGGAGTTCTGTAGTTTAAGATTTGCAAAGTGAGACCTGTCAAAGCTGTGATTAGAATTTTCTTTCCACTCTGCTCTCACTGCAAGCAACTCACTGTTCCCCTTATTCTAGAGTAAATCGATTAGGACTCAATAAAAAGCACGGGCAGAACCCGCTTGTCACTTCTTAAACGTCTCAGCCTGTTTGGAGACTGTGCCTGAATCCCTGAGCAAGTGGGAGCTCTTCTGGTGTGAATTCCCCACACAGAGTTTCCCTGGCTAACAAGGGAAGGCAATATACATAGGACAGAACAGGTTTCTATTCAGCCGTGGAGAAAGCACTTGTGAATGTTGCAGGAAATGAGATCTTAAGTCAGTGCATGAAACAATCTAATCCATCACAGCCCCTAGAATGGCCTCTCATAACTCAGGGGCTGTCATACCCCTTTGTGTGCATGAAGGCAGTTGTGGAAGAAGTGACGAACTGCACACATATTCTGCTAAATCCGTTCTGGCAGCTGAGGTAATATATTTTCAATGCCAAGTCACATAATTTTACTTTAGCTCATTTGACTTCAGGCTACAAAGCTATTCCAGAAAACAAAGGGATGGTGTTTGAATAATGAATAATAATGAATTTAATTCTGTGGGCTTGTGCTGGGGTGAAGCCTCTAGGAGGTTAAATGCAGATAAAGTAATGGAAAGGAAAAGTTTTACCTTACAAAATGGTGTTGTTTTACTCTAGTTGCCTTGACTTCATTAGACATTGATACATTTGGATAGATGCAGCTGGCATATCATTTTAATATGTTATCAAGTGTGATTTACAGATTTACACCTACAAAATATCATAGAATTACTCTCAGCATCTTCTTTCTGCCCTCTAGTTGGTTTGTTTTTTTTTTTTTTCTTTTCTCCTGTCCTGTTATTTTCTCTTGTTTTTGATAGTTGTAGATCATCACAGTAGTTGCAAGGAAATCTGAGTGTATCCTTGCACCATGATGGATACGTATGTGCTCTCTTTTTGGTGTTACCAAACATCCTCAGCTGATAATTCAATGCTTTTCAGGAAGCGAAGAAGGCAATATTCCCATGGACAGAGGTGATGCCTGCCTCTGCTTATACAACACAGAACATGCACTAGTCCAGACACTGTTTGACACTTCTGGAATCAGTTTAGTACCAATGACAGGTTGGCAGACAAGGAGAGGGGATTCCCCCACAGGGAAATCCTGGAAGGCAGCTTCAAGGAAGACTTTTGTATTTGTTAATTTGCCACAGACAGGATTAATTAAATACTACTGTGGCTTAAAAGGCCACTGAGCTCTGGGTGCTAAATTGTACTTTACCCCTTTGAAAATCCCCCTTTCCTTTAGCGTTTTGAGGGATCATGTCAGTTTACAGACTGTTTAGGTTTTTTGGAACATTGTTCAAGAGTCTCAGAGCTTTGCTTGGGCAGATCCAGGAGAGCAGGGCTGTGGAGAAGTGCTGCAGGTGTTTGTCTGGGAGACCTCACCCCATCTGGAGGGGAAGATGGAGAGCACACGCACAAGGATTTCATAACCTTTGGGCTTTTAGCACCTCACACGCTTGTGTTAGGTCACAGATGCTGCTCCAGCCCAGTTGCTCCTGCTGCAGGTGTGGCTTCCACAGCAGGTGAGGTCCTCAGACCCTAAGGAGGACATGCAGGAGGGACGTGCCCAGGTGCTGCTCTGGGAAAGGGGAGCTGCAAGAAGGAAGGCAGGAGCAGGGCAGTGGCTCAGACTGAGGTAGTGACTGTGTGTGGCTTCCCAGGAAAGCTCTGCTCTTTCCCAGGAAAGCCCTGCTCTTTCCCAGGAAAGCTCTGCTCTTTTCCCCAGGAAAGCCCTGCTCTTTTCCCAGGAAAGCTCTGCTCTTTTCCCAGGAAAGCTCTGCTCTTTTCCCAGGAAAGCCCTGCTCTTTCCCAGGAAAGCCCTGCTCTTTTCCCAGGAAAGCTCTGCTCTTTCCCAGGAAAGCCCTGCTCTTTCCCAGGAAAGCCCTGCTCTTTTCCCAGGAAAGCCCTGCTCTTTTCCCAGGAAAGCCCTGCTCTTTTCCCCAGGAAAGCCCTGCTCTTTCCCAGGAAAGCTCTGCTCTTTTCCCAGGAAAGCCCTGCTCTTTCCCAGGAAAGCTCTGCTCTTTTCCCAGGAAAGCCCTGCTCTTTTCCCAGGAAAGCCCTGCTGAGGTGGTGCCTGAAGGTGGGAAGGGCCCATGGTCCAGGGAAGAGGGACACTCATTTCTTGCTGGTGCTGGCATGTGCTAAGTGGGTGTCTAGCAGGCCTGGGGGATGTGCTGCTCCCATCTTTCTGTCTGTTTTGACAGCAGTCAAAAGCAGCAATCATTTCCAACCTAAATGATTCTATGCAGTGGAAATCACTGTGATACCAAAGGCTCAACATCATCGTTAATTCACAGCAGAAGATCAGATAAACCAGGAAGGGGAAGTCACTTCTAGAAACAATTTGATAAGTATTATGAAGGAAAAAAATCCAGAGGCTTGATAGGCAAAGTGGGCTGTGGGGAGCCTTAATATAAACAGAGATTTCTGATCCTATATGAGACAATTTATAGAACAGCTACGTGTGGCATGTACATTCTTTATCTGCAGCCTGAATGTGGCAATACTTTGTTAATTTGTGAGAATGAGAAAGTGAAGCTGATTATAAACAGAATTGAAATAGTCACTCAGGCACCATGTGCATGGGACTTGTAGTGAGCTCCATTGGAGGTCCAGGCACTGAATATTTGCAGGATTATCTGTCATCTCATGGATCTGTTTTCACTGTCCAAGCCATCTGGCATACAGGAGTAAACAAACAGCAGAAAAGAGAAAAATTAAACTGTTTTTTAAACTATTTTCCCCCAGTCTAAATACTAGAACAGCCAAGGAATTTTGATTCCTGAAACAGATTAATTTTCAATTGCATTTTATATTAAGTGAAATATAAATGTAACATTTCCACCTCGTAGGAAGGAGTGTCCTGATTTTGTTCAGAAGGCTGGGCCCATGTTTTCTCTCAGCTCAGGGAGGAAATGGGTGAGCTCAGCCCTCCCCAAGGTTACTGTCAGGCCTCTGAACTGATGCTGATGCAGCTGGGTAGCCCTGAATACCAAGGACTAGTGCAGGCAGGTCTGGGCACAATTTCTGGTGTCCCTTGGAGAAGTCATAATCATTTTACTGAAGAAAGTCCATTGGTCACCACTACCTCACTGGTCTGCAGCATTTCTCTGGTGTTGCATCACAACACTGACACAGAATTTCACTACAGGGAGGGAAATCACATTGATCCAAACTTGTTTCTTACCTGGTTTCGCTGATGAGAGTCTGGCAGAAGGATTACAGCACCCACTTGCTTGAATTCCTGGTGTTTCAGAGAAATAGTATCTCAAAGTAGCTGGAAAGGTTCTCATTTCATCAAAAAGTCTTTTTAAAAATTCTGTTATGGTTGATTAACAGTTCATTTGATTTCATAGAATCAGAGCTCTATTAAAGAAATCCAAATGTGTGTAGTCAAGGTCCACTGTTGGAGCTCATACCATTTAATTGAGTACTGCATTATTTAATGATTTTCTTTTTAGTGTAATCTCATTTTGCAAGAAGTCTCACTCAAAAGAGAAAAGGAATTCCTAGTTTTTCTGTCTACAGAGGAAACCTAGAACATACAGGCTTCCCAATAATAGAAATTAACTTAATAAACTGAAGTTCCCTTATTTTATGGTGGAGAAAGGAGCTCCATTATGTCTATGAAATTATACCAGACAAGTATTACTGCTTGCTGTGACACCTTTGGAAAGCTCTAGTCTACAAATGGCTCTGCTGAGGTTATCACCCCTTCAGAATTACTTCAAATCCAGCTGGAGGGTTTGGGCTCTGAGACAACAAGGGGGGGTTAGCTTGGGTTATGAGTGTGATATTCTAATCCCCAGCTTCAGTGAAAGGAGTCAGTCCTGCCATCCTTATCCCCACCTGCCCAACCTTGCTCCATTTTTGGTGTACATTGGCACCTCTGAGAGACAGAAGCCAGGCCAAGGAGTTAAACTGGCTGAGGAATACTGTAGGGAAAAAACAAATCCCTAGCAGTTTAGCCCCTTTGGATCCAACAGAGGAAACTTATCTACTTTAAGGTATACAAAACTAATTGAAATGAAAATGCTGTCTGTTTGAAAGTAGAAATTTTGTAGCTAAGGTACAGTGAGAAAAACTAACAGTCCTTTCCCCCTGGTCAATAAAATTTTCAGGAAATTGTCTTAATTTTTAGACAGTGTGTGAAGTATCCTCCTATTCTAGATGTTCATCAGAGTTTCAACCTCCTGTAGAAGAGGATAAAGGCAAAGTCTTTTGAAGGTTCTTGGTGGTGAATCAGTCCTTTCTGTAAGGATGTGTAACATCTTTCAATATTTGAAAGTAATCAGAAATATTAAAGAGAAAGAATAAGATCAGGGGGCAGGACTTCTCTTGGTATTTTCTGTTTCTTGTGTAAGTTGGTGTTTATGGTGTTTGATCTCATTTCCCAAAATTATTTCCCAAAATGTGCTCAGACAGAGGCTATGGGAAGCAGCCTTCAGTGAAATGGAATCCCTCATTCAAGATGAAATAGGGCTTCTTATTTCCTTTTTTTTTTTGATTTTTTTTTTTTTTTGGTAAGCTGTTTCCTGGCAAGGCTTTCCTGTGACATTTGCTGGGAGGGTAACCCATTAATTTGAATCCAAGCACCAGCAGGAGCTAATCTGGATGACACTAGATCATGCTTGGCATTTGTTTCCACACTGGTTAGATGCCATGTGAAATATTTCCAGTGTTGACCCATGTTTCCAGCTTTGGAAGCTGTGCTGGAAAGTGCAGTTAAGCTAGAAGACTTGTCTGATGATTTGATTTTATTTTTATAAAAAGTCCAGTGGAAATGTTAACTAGTCCACAGAAAACTCAGGTGCAAGCACAGTTCCACACCTGTGTCAGTACCAGAATAATGAGGAGCTGGCACACAGTTGCTGTCACTGTTATTTATTGTATTTATTGAGTAAATGCTTAACTTCCCAACTGAAGACGGGGATTTCACTGTGCTGTGTCTACATACACAGCTTAACCTGCTCTTGAACCTCACAGAATTCCTCACCACAGCCTGTATCTGCAAGTAAAGGGCTCCCAGAATGAGCTGCTTGAGTTGCAAACCTCAGAGAATACTGCAGAGCCATGCCTGGAAATAGTGGGTCATGCTCAGAGCTGGCACTCCATGTACTGGTGGGTAGACATAAGAAGTAGCCAAGATTTAAATACTGAGCAGGAAAATATTTTTAATCATCGCTTCACGTCAGCAAATAACTGCTGGTCCACTTCCCATGGGCATTGATTGAGCTTAAGTGTTCTTCCCAACACAGAGTCAGGGTATGTGCTGAGAGAAAGCTTTGAAATTACATGGTTGTGGTTATTACATGGTACCAGTTTCATGCTTACTCAGGTACACACCAGGCTGGTTTGGTTTTAAGGACATGATGCTGAGTGTTTTTTACGTGTTCTAATTTTTATTCTAGTAAATAAACAATTATCAGCAATTTGCTGGGGTGACAAAGGAGGGATGGAGGAGTAAATGGCTAAAGCAAAAATATGACAAGAAATTTAAAATCTTATATGGACATTTCAATATGTGTTGAGATGCAAAAGGTGACTATGAGGGCGTGATCTCTAGGGAAAGCAGATTATCTGTTTGTTCTCTCCATTTTCAGTCCTCAGGGGGCTTCTGTTTATGGTGTTTTAGGTAAAATATGACCATAGGCTGGAAAAAATAAGGCAAGAGAGTTGCATCAGGTTATGGCTGTGGGTGGTGAATGTCCATGGAGAGAAAAGGATTAAGAGGGATCCCTGCCCAGGGACAGAGCAGAGAGGAGAGGCAGGATGAAAACTTCCATCTTGGTGGTTGATATTTGTAGCTGGCAAGTGATACTGGCTCATAGATTTGTGGAACTGATTTATCTGGGCTCATAGAAGCAGAAATAAACTTTTATGTCATGCAATCATGTCATGCATCCTCTATTAAAAAATAATAAAAAAAAAAATTAAAAAAATTCAGGAGTAGTTTCTAGTCCCTGATTTTTTGTCTATGTAATTTTCCCACCTAGGGTGAAGTCTAATATTTTAGTCCTTGGAAGTCCTGTGAAGGAAAATATTGGGATTCTAAGCTGTTCTTGCATCATGGCATAATTTTCAGCGCAGAATTTTAGAATTACCCCACTGCCAGTTCTGGGATAATGGAATTCAGCCCCCTCAGTTCTGAATTATATGCCCAAAGTATGGCCAAGATTTTGAGTGACCAGGCGAAGGTGCTAGTTAGTTTTGAAAGATCCTTGGAGTTTCAATAGAACAGAACCTGCTTTTTCTCAAATAAAGAGAGATAGGTAAACTGGTTTTCCTTGAACTGCTCCAGTTTTGAATTCACTGGAATTCACCCTCAGTTACAATCACCAGCAGCTGGATTAATTGTAAATCCAAACCCTTTTTTTTTTTTTAACCAGATGTAGTTGTTTCAGGGCCTGCTTTTTGAGATTAGTGGGGCTTTTTCAGTTTACTTGAGTAGAAGTTGGGTCAACCCCATATTAGATGTCTGTCACACTAGTGCCTAAGTGATCTGTAATTCCAATGGGACCTTAGGTTTGACGAATAAATCTTTAATAAGATTGCTTTTGTGTTTAAACAGCCCATTTGTAAAGGCTTCTTTCCCCACAATAGTAATTGGATTCCTCAGTATTCAGTCATTTCATTGCAAGATGTTTCACTCTAAGAAAATAATTTCCAACCCGCGTTTCTTTTCTTCTTTTAACTTAAAAGAGACTCTTGTCTTTGTGGTCAGTGCAGCCCATTTGTAACTGCCTGCTACAAGCTGAAATCTGTACATTATCTCCCTTGCTTTGTTTTTCTGTACCAAACTGTAAGCAAGCTCTGAATTTTGTTCAGATTTGGGATCAAAAGCTGAATTTTTATTTCTTTTCCTCGCAAATTCCTAGGGGGAAAAGAATCAATATGCTAATGCTGTTGCATCAAGCTTTCAAATCTATGCAGACATCAATAGGCAGCTGTTCTGTGCTTTTTAGCATTTTGGGCCAAGTTTCTGATTTCAAACAGATTGATGTAAAACCAGAGGAACTTCATAGGAACTTCTCTGGATTTACACCACTGGCTCAGACTAGGTCAAGCTTTTAAATTAATTCAGGAGCCACATTTTGATTTTCATTGCCTATTTATATAATAATTAGTATTTTATTAGAAGTAGGACATCTGCACCTTCATAGCTACTCCCTCAGGAAATTAAGCCATAATTTTGTGACCTTGTGTGCTGCCCAATATGTATAGCTGCTCTTACTTGGTGAATGTATATCAAATTGTATTTGCTACTTCGCCAATTTAATACAAAATAAAATCCTTTCAAGTCAGAGTAATGTCCTCTGCTTTATATTTGAAAAAACAAATTAATCCCACGATAGGCTGTGCTTTGCAATAAAGTTGATCAATGGGATGTACCTCCACAAATTGCAGAACGTACCATTCACATTGTTTTGAGTAATACTGTTGTTTTACCTTGAAGTACATTGCTGTTGCTCCCTGTGTTCAGTATAGCATCTTAAGACTTTTTAATAGAAAGAAACTAAATGAAAATTGATTGATAAAAGCTCCATCAAGGTGTTTATTGTTTTTTTGCCCAGGGGTAAAGCAGAAACTTTGAAAGCCATGTCATTTGTATTAGATTCTGTTTTTCAAAGTGCACGGGCAATGGAGATGTGAGCATAGTAGTAGGAAATTGCTTTTAATCATTAATAACTTTCACAGGGATCTTGTAGTACAAGGTGGAGTGTCCACCTTCGTGCTGGATAACGAGGATTTGTTGCAAAAATTGGGTGCAGAGGTGTAGTGGAGGATTGTGTATGCAGCTGTAATACTGACATTGACATCCACAGCAGCTTGAAGCGTATGCAAATGAAAGAGAAATACCTGATTAACAAGGGAGCTGTGTTATTGTCAGGTACTTTACCAGAAGTGCATCAGTAGAGACAGGATGTGCTTCAGCAGCAGTTGCCTGTAGGGCCTTTAAAGTTCTTAACCCTTTGGAGCAGGGCCTGAAACAACTCATCCTTCCCTGGATCATGGAGTATTCTGGTTTGATTGAGGCACAATCCAAATTTTCACCAGTAAGAGAATATCCACTTCCACTAGTAAGAGAACTTTAGTGAGGTTAGGAGCTGCACACTGCTCTATTATGTACAGAATTTATACCCAAAGTAAGAACGTGGAGTAAGTAACAGGAAGGTTGATGTGAAGGGAAGGAACCTCCAGAAAATTGTGGGAGGACGTTTGTTCTTGGCTGTAGTGAAGGGACACAGGACAAGGAAAACACCCACTCCAGACAGGAGTTTGCTGCAGGACTGCTTTTAACCCGACGGGCTGAGCAACCAGCTCAGTATGTGGGACCGAGCAGGATTGGGCTGAACAAGGGGGCTTGGGGTTAATTTTTCTTGCTATACAGAGGTAATTTTCCCCAAAGTAACCCAAACTGAAATGTCCCTAGTTCTGAAGATACATGAATGTGTATGATCAGAAACTTATTTCCCACTCCCCTTCACTCTTAGATAGAGAAAAACCTAGTGATTTTGCTTCTTTGCCTGCCCAAGATAATTTTGCATTCTCAGGTCTCCATGGGCCTTTTAGGATCATTAAGCCATCTTCAGGATCATTAAATGATTTGATCTGTGCCCACTGATCACACGTTAAAGGTAATTATTTGAAAAGGTAGAAGGGGGTCTGGCCTCTCTGTAACCAGGTAAGAAGGCAGTGGGATGCTTGTGTGGTGCCATCCTTGTCCCAGCAACTGGAGCCATAGTGGAGAGCTGCCCCTTGGCAGTGGCAAACTGGTTTGTCATGACATCCACTTCCTGACTTGGAAAACCTCCAATCTAAACACAAAATCAACCCCAAAGCTGGAATAGGTTTGGGAAAATGGCAGCTGACATGGCTTTCTCGAGAGCTTGCAGCAGCAAGCAGAACCAGAACTGAGTGCTGGAGCCTGGTGCAGAGGAGATTGCAACGAATTAATCCCTACTCAAAAGAGTGTAAGTGAATTTCTCTACTGGTTCTGCTCTATTTTTTACAGATTGAGGATGAAGAATTCTGTACGTGGGTTCCTGGTGGTTGGGGGTTGTTTTGTTCTGTTTGTGCAGTAGAGACACATTACAAATGGCATTCACACCAAGGCTGGTTCCTATTGGGAAAGTAACTATGAAAGCCAAGTTGGAAGTGTCTCTGTTTTGCCTTTTGCCTAAGATGAATTTCAAATCCTCTTCTTAGGCTGAAGGAAAAAAAAAATTGAATTTTGTTAGAGGAAAAATGAAAAAGAAATTGTATGGAACAACATTCTACTTTTTGTTTGAATAGGCTGTAATTCGTCAGATAAATAATTTATGTAAAAAACACCAAGCTTTGGTTTTAGAGAAGATACTTGTAGTTAGAAGACAATTTAACAAAACTCGGTAATCTAAAAGTGGATTCATTTCCACACGCTATATAAATCCATGTAAACCTACCAGATTTCTTTCTTTTGTATTTGGAGGAGGAAGGAGCTGTTTAATTGGAGAAAGTTCAAACCCTGCAGTGATAAATCCCATGTTGCTGCATACACGAGCCGTGTGTGTATCTGTAATGTTGCATTGCTTTCCCTGTAGGTAGTTTCTGTGGTCCTTATTCAGTGGACATATGTTCTTTAATAAGAACAAAAGAGAATTAACAAAATTCCATAGCTTTGCTGTACAGCATATCCTATATGATGAGATTTTCATTACTAGATTTCACTTCCTAGACATTTTCAGGCACTCTTGCTCAGTGCTCACAAACAATTTCAGTGGCTGTGCACAAATTAAAAAGAAAGACACAGCTAAACTCCTAAACTCCTACTAAACTACTAAACTCCTTCGAGGTCAGGCCCTAAAAATCCTAAGATCTGGCAACGGGACTTGAATGAAACATGTGACAAACATATGGAAAATATATTCCTTTGTTTTGTATGTTTTAAAAAATGGATTATACTCAATGTGCTACTGCCTTTGAGGGCTATAAGATAAAACATTGCAAGGTTCATTGACTTCAAGATGGGAATCCTGGGTACAGCCCAGATGGAAGCCTGATACAAAAAGCTGCTCTTGTCTTTGAACATTATTAGCCCCAAAGAACTGAAATTCCTTTTAGGTTTCTCCCCACCACTTTAAAACAATATGTGTGCAAAGAGTTTCCACTTGGTTTTCTTCCTGGGCTGACCTGCAGTTTAAGAACTGAGGAAAATGGGGTTTAGGAGAAGATTGCTTTACAAGTCCTCTTGATGGCGTGGACACTGAAGGGTTTTGGGAGGTGTAAAAACCCCTCTTAAACTGCTCCAGGGTAGCTGTTCTGGCACTTGTAGAGAAGAAAGTTTAAGGAGTTTGTGTCCCCCATGGGCCTAGTTCTCACTGACACACTGATAATTCTCTTTCCTCACCCTGGTTGAGCGGGCAGTGAATGGTGGATGTGACCCCTGAGTTAGATCTTTGAGGTGATCATGTCTAATATCCACATTCCACTTACCTCTTTTCATTTATGAACTTTATTTGCATGTGGCATCATTCCATAGTGATTTCTTAGAAGTCCCTGCACTAACAGCTGTGGGTGGGAGGAAAGGTAAGTGTGGGCACTGGTGGTGCTGGTACCAGAATCAACACTCAAATTACACCTGCAGTATTTTGTGACAGTTTTGGAATCATAAATCAGCTGTTAACCAGGCTGATATAGGAACAATGTGCGTATTCCTGTGTGATGATATCTCCAGGGGCATGGCAGGGATACACTGACCCCTGGCATCCCCAGGAAGTGTCATTGTCACAGAGAAGAGGGTACCCGTGGCATTGCAACCCAGGAGACACAGCAGCTTGTTGGCACCCATAGGAGCAGCCCCTCTCCATCCCCTCTCCTGCCCTTCCTTTGGGAAGCTCCCACTTCCTCCACTGGAATCCTGAGTGGGGGAAATTCAGGCAGGAAAATACTTTATTAAGATTATTTTCATATTGGGTTTACTCCCTGAAGTGCTGATTGGAGGGGTTCTGCAGTTCATTCAGGTCACCTCACAACTTACAGGGAAGTGGGACCTCCCCTTTTGGGGTCTGGGTTAAACCACACATGGGTAGGAATAGCTCAAGTTGCTAAATTGTTCTTAGCTGATCTGGTGGTGAGCACAGAAGGTGAAAAGATGCCTTAAACTTAATTTTTTCTTTCCTCCTCGCAGACTTGTGCCAAATAGGGAATGGAGAAATTGGCTCGAAAGCCTTTGTTTATTCCTACTCATTTTCTGTTATTTGTTGTTTTTCTTTTCAAGTAGACTTCCAGGCTGAATGCAGTTTTCCTGTGGGAGTAGATGCTGAGTTCTGTCTGTGTTTTCATCTCCATAGTTGACAATAATAAAAATTCCAAACAACTTCCCCCCACATTCCCTGCTTTGCTGTTGTCATGTTTTCTGCTGGTTGACAAAGTCACCTCTGTGGCCTTAATATCTGAGTACATTTGTTTTGTAAAGTGCTGGGAGCTTCATGGCTTGTTGATGTTTTCAAAAGCTGTTGATACACTGCATGTTGCACGGTTAAGAATTTAGGAATTTTCCACTCCCACTCCCCAACTGTTTTTTTGGATTAGTGTTTGTGTTTCTCTAAAGCACCCTGCAAACACCTCCTGTCAGGGGGGGATGGTAGAGATGCTGAGGATATCAGTAAGGCAGCCTGTCTTTCCTTGGAATATTACATGTCCACTGAGAAGATGAAGGAAAATCATCCCAGAAATTTCTTATATGTGCACAACCCTTTCAATGGAAGTGAAATCCCAAACCACTTAGAAGGGTTTATTTTGTGGAGATTAATCCTTCTCTTTCCCCACTCCTCCCTTGCCTGTTTCCTCTTTCCACCTCTAAGCATTTCAATGTATGACTTGCCTGATCACTAATTTGTTTCACCTTTTTGAAGATGGGAAAAAAAAACCCAAGAGCAAAAATCGAGTCAGAGTCACTTGAGAGATGCTTTTTGGGGACTAACTGAGAAAACAGGAACAGGCTTCACTTTAGCTTGCAGCTGATGCTTGGCTGGAAGAGGAGCAAAGTCTCCTCTGGCCAGAGGAAGGAAGGAAGGAAGGAAGGAACAACAGTTTGGTTTGGTCTGACACTTTATTCTCAGTGGTGTTACTTGGACACTGCAGCAGCAAATCACCTGTGAGTAACAAGGAAAGGAAGACAAATCACTTTGCTTTAGAACACCATCGTGTTTTTAGTGTGGGCTTTTTTCAACTGCTTTTTCAGGGATATTGGTTTCCTTACACCAGTGTTATGTGTAAATTATTCATCTTGGTCATCTGCCCTTACACACTGCTGTAAGGTGCTTTTGATGCTGGAAGAGGAAAGGCAAGATGTTGGCTGCATCTTGAGGAATCCTCAGGAGCCAGAGAACATAGCTCCATCTCAACACTAACTTCTGTGCTCCCAAGTCCTGATTTTAAAAGATTGCATCTTGCAGAACTGCCAGACCATGAAACTTGCCAAGCATGAGCTTCTACACGTTTCCAAAATAACAGGAAAAATAAAATTGGCTGAATTAACCAATGAACCAACTTCCCCTTTACTATTACCAAAAGCAGTAAAGATCATTAAAACCATTCACTTTTTAGTCAAATATTGTGGGACTAAAGTATAGTTGAGACCACAAAATACATTCTGATAAATGGAGTTCCAGGCTGGATGCATATAATGTAGTAGTTCAGAAATTCCCTGGCCTTCATTTCAACCCTGTACAAATTTGCTGTACAAATCAAATTGCAAATGAAGCCTGCTTCTGTTGGATGGTGCCAACCATCTGATAAGGAGATCTTGGCTCACTACTCCTCATATGTCTTAAGGGGATATAAGAAATGAATATTTCTAATTTTTATTACTCTTTGAAAATACTATCATTTTATGCCTTGTAAAAACTACTTGATCAATTTTCATCTTAAATCAATTATCACATGGCCTTTCTCTTTTCTGCAGAATGCTTTTGTCTCTCAGAGTTTATCTTAATAATCACAAAAAATGCAATGACCCATAACAGGGTTCACATTGTTCCTCATAACATTTTACTCTGTGTACAATTTGGAGATGTCTGGTTCTGAATTAAGCTGTGATTGAGAGTTATTTAGGATGTCTGGGACATAAAGAATATGAGCAAAAAGTTGGTGGAAGCTCTTCATTTCCAACCAGGTCAGCATTTTTCCTTGCTTCCAAACCCTAAGCTGCAGTTTCACTTTATGTTTCCCCTGGTGGCTGTTCTGCCAGGACTTCTGTTGTAAAAAGCAAATAAATACATGGAATTTTGTTATTTTAAACTTGGCCTGGCAGTGTACCAGTGCAGGGGTGAGGGGGATGCTGGGCAGGGGAAGGTGGGTGTTGCCTGTGCTGACTGCACCCTGGGGAATGAAGTGTGAAATGGAGAGATTCATGCCTCCAAATGTTCTTGCTCCTCATACTTTGGGCTCAAGAATCTTGTCTGAGTTGCAAGTCAACCCCATTCATGCTGCACTGATTTCTGTGCATTTTTAATGAGTGTGAATTAGCACAATGGTGAAAGATATGTAGTTTGTATCATGCATTTGTTAAATTTCCGCTTGGCTTGTATCAGGAAGAGAGATTATTTAGTAAAAAATGCTTTATTAAAAATATCATTTCAGAACTAAATATTTCAATTGCATAAATGGATAATTACACTTTTTATTAAATGCGTATATCAATTCTATTAATGGATAGTTACACTAATTATTAAATGTTTACTCAGTGTCAAAGTTTTCTCAAAGTGTGTGCCTGCCATATGCTAGTGGCAGGCTGGTTAATATTATTTATTCCAGCCTACATGTTCTCCAGCAATACGAATTCATAGAAGGGATTTTGTGTGCATGAAAAGGGGTGTGTATTCAGTGCAAGTAATTTTTCAGTTTCCTATCAAGTGTTGGAACTTGGTTTTGAGGACTGTGTTTGTTTGTTGCGACTGCAATCCCAGATTACTGAGTTCCTTACAACTCCAGAATCCCGGGTTACATAAAGGGTTGTGCATGAAACCTTCAGTCAAGCAGAGCTGGGTCCTTTAGGTGTTTTACACTGCATTTTCTAGCACAAAGAATCAAGTGAGAAGAGGAAGTAGCAAGCAAAGTTCTGAACACCAGAACTATGGGACAGGATGTCTCCTCGATGATTGTCATCATTACCAAAGTGTAATTTATCCAATTAGCCAATTCCATTAAACAGGTTCAGCTGACTCTTTTGCTCCTGCCAGGTTTTAATGTGTTTATATCTCGAATGAGTGAAGGATGTATTGTTTGACATGACAGCTTGCTTTGTGTGCAGCTATCTCTTTATTTCAATCCACTGACTGACAATAGGTAGGAGTGGGTCTTTTTGATGTAGTGTAGGGAATTATTTCCTGATTTCACATGGTAATTGATTGGGGATTTCTTATCATATTAAGGAATATTCATGCTGAATTGCTCAGCGGAACAGCATTGGTGCATTGCAACAGGAGGATAAAAAATGAGTGACCAAACAAAAAGGAGACATATTTAAGCATAAAATTCTGTGCTGTGATTGTTACATATGGTTAATAATCTTTTTGCCCTCTCCTCCTGTTACCTTCAGTCCCGTGCTTCTGTTTTCTGGAGTGGCTTCAGAGCTTCTATTGAGAGATAGTGGAACTTTTAAAAACAATTTTAAAGTAGTGACAGTTGAAAAATATGAAGCGTGTTCATGTAAAATGTTGACAGTCTGCATGTTTTCATTACAAAACTGGAGTAATGTTTTGAATTTCAGATTTTCCCCTCTCTTCTCAGTGCCAAATAACAAATGGTTGATGAAAGAAGAGAGAGGAGGAATACTGGAGAAGCTCTTTGGTCGCAAAGGAAAGATCCCGTGCAAAGAAATGTTCACACCTCTCAGCTGAGCAATATCTGGTATTGTAGCATTACTGCAGGTTTAAACAATGTGATCTGGGCAATTACATCCTTATCCTTGAAATTAAGATCATGTAATCATAGGCTGATTTGGTTAGGAAGGGACCTTAGAGGCTGTCTCATTCCATTCCTCTGCCTTGGGCAGGGACAATTTCCACCATCCCAGACTGCTCCAAGACCCATCCAACCTGGCTTTGGGCACTGCCAGGGATCCAGGGGCAGTCACAGCTGCTCTGGGCACCCTGTGCCAGGGCCTCAGCACCCTCAGAGGGAAGGATTCCTTTTTAATACCTAGTCTCAGAAGAGACTCTCACTTATAAGCTGTTCCCCTTTGTCCTGTTATTCCAGCCCCTTGTCCAAAGCCCCTCTCCAGCTCTCTTGAAGCCCTTTTAGGCACTGGAAAATGCTCTAAAGCTCCCTGAAGCCTTGTCTTCTCCAGGCTGAACATCCCTAATTCTCTGTCTCCATAGGTGTGGCATTCCAGCCCTTGAAGCATCTTCATGGCCTTCTCTGGACCACACCAAGGTACAGCCAATGTATTCCACTGGTGGGTAGAAATAGGAATACCAGTGAGGACTAGGCCTGTCAAGATGCAGGCAGGGGGCAAGCACAGGCTTAGCATAGCATTTAGGGGAAAACAAAAAAGAAAAGGGAACAAATGAAGTGAGTTGATTCTTTTTATGGAAATTTTTCTTTCGGGGGGATGTTGCTCTGACTTCTGTAAGGAGCTGGATATTCCATCACATTCCCGTGTTTCAATAAATGGAAAATACAGTGATGATGACGCTGATTGTTTTTAAAATGAAACTGTCTGTAGCTATCTCAAGAGATAATAATCCCCTGCTGGTTTAGTGCTTCCTTGATTTCGTTTGTATAAATCTGGAGGATGAGACATTGCAAAGCTGTGTCAGCTCCCCCACGTCACCTCCCAGAGCAGTCTCATCTCACCTACCTCTCGAAATATATTCTCTAAATTAATCCTATAAGGTTTTGCTGGTCTGCTTTAGTTCTCTGATTGTTTAATACTGGACCATAAGCTTGAACATAGTGGTCTTTTCTCCCACGATGTTTTTGCTGGAGACTAATTAACTGTGACCCTCTGATTTGCAGTGCACAGGAGAGCCTGTGGCATGTCTGAATGTTGGGGGGTTTTAGCATCTCAGAGAGCAGAGCAGTTGCTGTCTGCAGTCCAGGTACTCCAATAGTGCTGTGCAAAGTGGGTGGAGTGGATGGATGGTTATTATTTCTTAGCTTTTTTTTCATTTGCCTGAGTGCTGGTGGCCACGTGTGAAGGAAAACATTCAGAATTTGTAGGCTTATGTTGGTTTTGCATAGAGGAGCCTGGGTAAAGCAGCTTTTCCTGATGTCACAATTGTTCCTTTCTAGGAGCAGTTTGGTCTTGCATCTATCTTTTAATTTTTTAAACCAACATATCTGGAAGTACTTTTCAATAATTTAGATTCATTATTTACATTTTAACAATACAGAAAATGGGAAAGAAACTGGGGAGAGGTTGTTAAACATATAAGTCTGTTGCTTGCAATGACACCAGGATCTAAACCAAATTTGCCTAGCTCCCATTCTTCTTAGTTACTTGGAGAAAATTGTTTTGCTTAAGATTTTTGTGCATTTGTTTCAGGCATGAATCATGGTTTACCCATGATATTATTTTGTAGAAGTCCAACCATGGATTGGGAATGATAGAGGACCTCCGGAATGGGATTTGTAGAGCCCAGCTAGAGCTCTTTTCTCCAAATTCCACCAGTGTAACTGTTCATTTCAGAGCCTAAATATGACAGTGTTTCATTGGAAGAATATATTACCCAGGTATCGAACTGAAAAGGGTCTAAAGCATAATGTGAGGGATAGTCACGAGGAGCAAAACCCCCAGAGTGAGATGTGTGATCTTGGCAGGGTATGAAAAGCCACCAAGGGGTTAATCATCCCCCACTCTATATGAAATGACAACAAGCTCTTGGCAGCTTTCCCCATTCTTTATATAACACTTGCAAGAGCTGAAGCTTGTATCCTCCTAGTAATGCTTTTAATTTGTGCTCTGCTGGGGAGAGGCCAAGATTTAATCGAAATCATTAGAATGTCTTTGCTTGAAGTAGCTGAGGGCTTGTAGTGAGCTGGAGGAGGTTACTTTGGAATAATTAAAAGAAATACATAAGGTAATCATCGGTGTCTGAGCTATTCCAGACTCCAGGTTCAAGGGGGAAAGGTTGAGTTTAATGACAACTCCTCTTAACTTAAGTAGGATGCTTGCACAGCCACATAGTTTTAATAGTTAAACTTTGCCTTTTTCCCTTCCCACACACCTGCCCGAGTGACTTTGTTTCTAGCTTCATCTAGGTACAGCAAAGAGGGGTTGGAATCAAAGTCCAAGAGCCAGATTTCTCAGAGATTCAGGGCTTTGGGGTCTGTACCACCTAGATCCAAATCGCAATCTTCTGGTTTATCTTTTATCTCTAAAATGGGATGAATTTCAATGTGTCTGTAAGCGTGCACATGCATGTGTGTGAGAGAATGTGGTGTTGTGTGTGTGAGTACAAGTGTGTTTATTTACAGCCTCAGCTGAGATCTGCTCCTGAATATTGACTCCCTTCATTTCAGTGGGACTGTCAGAACACAGGTGCTGCTGCTTTCCATGTATATTGGTGTCCACACGTGGATTTTAGTTCAGTGTGCCTGAAAGATACTGCCATGCTCTGGAAAACAAACTGCTGGGGTAATTTTGAGGTATGGTACATATGCTAATTGCTTAGTGTAAATTAGAACATGCACTTTCTTTGTTGGTTGTATATTAGGCAAAAAAGTACTCAAAGGAAATTTTTTAAAGGTTCATATTTCTTGCACTGTACAGTCCTATTGTACAGACAGAGATGGAGTGAACCAGCACGTGATGAATTTGTGTGAAAAACTGTCTTTTTTGAATGACTTTTTATGCCTACATTTGAATACAGCCTCTTACAGCAGAGTAGGTTCAAATAATGAACTAATAGTGAATGTTAAAGATTTAGGGAATTGTCTGTGAACTTTTGACCCTGGGAATATAAGGAGGTTTGCTTTTCAGGAGAATTAGTCTAGCTGGGCTAATGGGTGCCAATAAGGGCTGTAAGCACTGTGTCAGGGACCAAATCTTTTAATTAACCGCTGAGTGAAAAGTAGTTTGGGAAATGCAATAAGTCAGATTCAGGTCAGATCAAGCAGAATAATATGTGGGCAAAGATGAAATTAACATAGTAGGAAATGCAAGCTGAAAATCTCCAAACTTTCCTTATTAGACTGATAGAAAATGGGATTTACTTCAATTGCCTCAAGGAAATGTAGCATCTACTTTTACTGACTCGTTCTAGCAAGGTTTAGATTCTCCTGACCAATGACACCTGCAGATGAAAAAGATTAAACTGGGGACACACCATGGTCCGTGTCCATTTCAGCTTTGAAATGACTGTGGTTGTGGTACAGCTTGGCTCAGCGCTGGTTTGTGCTCCAGTGGTTCTGATCAAGTCCGGGATGCCCACAAAGTTACAACGAGGATTAAATTGAAAGTGAGGTACTGACTCTTGTCTTTCTTGACAAATAGTGTTGCTTCTGAGATTCTTTGCATTCTCAATTTTTCTGAGTCTACTGTCTGTTGCCTTGACAGTGACATTTTAACTTCTCCTGCAGCAGTTTGTTTTTTTGTCCTGTGGTTGTATCTTCCCTGTCACAGCCGTGTCATGAAATCATAGAATCCTTCAGGTTGGAAAAGACCCTTGAGTTCACCAAGTCCAACCCAGCACTGCCAAGTCACCACTACACCATGGCCCCAGGAACCACCACATCCACATGACTTCTACATCCCTCCAGGGATGGTGAGTCAAGGTGAGCTCCGCTAATTATTAACACAACATCGAGAATTGCATTCGACATTGTCTTGTAGATGGAAGGATCTCTCTTTTAATTATACCTTATTAACAAAATTAGTAGGATCAGAACTACATCTCGAGAGTTTAGAGGGTAAACCAGTGCTGGTCAATTTATCATTACAGAGTAAGGTTTAAATTATTATCTTAATTCACATCTAATAGGATTTTAATCCTATTCTGATTGTTCTCTGTGCACAGAAAGTTTTATTTTATAGGAGGACTATGCCTTAAATTCTGGTGCAGAAAGCTTTGAAATTAATGGAAAAACTCCAAGTAAGTGTAGTGGGCTTTGAATTGATCAATTTTGAGTCTTTTCCATCAACACCAAAATCCAGATATGCTTTGAAAACTGTGGCTGTGGGACTGTAATTTCTTAAGCATCATTATCAACAATGGTAATGCAGCATCTGATCTGCCAAATAACTTATTCAAACCTCCACTTATGTCTCAGTCATCACAAACTACTTAAGTAATTTACTTAATTGGAACCTGCACTAACTTCAGTGCTACATGCACTGCAGAGTAGTCAGGGATTCCATAAGATCAGAAACAGCTTCCCAAGCCCCATTGCATTTCCTCCTTGCTTTCTGACTGGCATGAGAGTTGCAAAGGTTAGATAGGATAATATTTTTTTTTCTTCATAATTGTTGCAAGGTGCACTTGCTAAAAATCAAAGGGCTAAATTCAATTCACTGACTTAAAATCAGTCCTGCTGTCAGCTACTATCGCATGTATAATTGTTCTGTCTCTATGTGTTGGGCTGGAACAGTTTCAAACAATCTAACAATCATGAGCAGGAAAAAAAAAAATCATTAGAAAATCGATTTCTGCTTAATTGAAGATCTTTCTTCCAAATGGGAATGAAGCAAGATTTATAACCTCAGATTCACTGACTGTATAATGATGGCACTTTAGTTTGTCAAGGTTTTTGTTTGGTAGCTGTGGCATGGACAGCGTTTACTTTTCCACCTGCTGTGGGTCAGCACAGTGAGAACCCTGTGAGCGAAGGGCTGAGGTACGAACTGGGTGAAGCACAAGAGGCTGTGTTTGCAAATCCAGGGTGGGAAATAAGGCATTGTACAGGGAGGAAGCATAACAGTAGAAGGGAATTTCAAATGCATTATTTATTTATATACTTCTGCTGAGTGCTGTGAGTGGAAATTAGAATGACTGACTCTTGGAGACGCCCCTTTGGAACCTGAGTGCTGGTGCCAGCTCCGAGGAAATCCTGTATCCCAATGCCCTTGGGGTGGCTCATTCTCTGTCCCCAGAACACAAGTTCACAAAGGTAAACTCCTGTCACTATTCTGTGTGAGAGCTTTGCCACTGATTTCAGTAGGATCAGCATTTCACACCATAGGAAAAATTGTAGTTTCGTTTACTTCTGTTGAAAACTGAGCAAATCACAATGTGCAGGCAAGGAAAGCGTAGGAAAATGAAAAACTGATAGGAAAACTAGACTTGTGGTGGTAGATGCTTTCCCCTTCCTGGTTTCTCCTGCTGAACTGAGAAAATACAGCTCCAATCTCATTTAAGCCCAAAATGAGTGGAAGAGAGTCATGGTGTAAATACCAAGCAATAGCTAAAAGTGAATTTACCAAAGTTCAATAAACATAAAAATGATGAATTTAGATGTCATGTAATTAACTCAGAATTACATGAGCAGTAACCAAGTAATTACACCTTTAATAATGCATTAAACTTGTCAGGAATACTTAGTCATTCAACTAGAATTTAACAAGATAGCCTATAGCAAGTTACAGTAATTAGATATCACTACTGAAAACATTGACAGTTCCTAATTGATACCTTTTATTATAAAGTTAAATGCCAAACATTTCTTTTGAGTGTATTAAGGAGTAATATTAACTGTGTTTAAGACCATACTGCCTACTCTAATAAATTGTATGCAGGTAAAAACAACAACAACAACAACAACAAAAAAAAAAACAATAAAAAGACCGACCAACACACAAAACCCTAATATATATATATATATCAGCTAAACCTATCACTTCCACAAATGTGGTTCAGGTTCTCATTCCTGTAATTTAAATTACAGCCCAAGAGAGTCTGTTCCCTGGCAGGTCTGTCAGCAGCAAAGGGAAAAGAGAGGTGGAAGAAAAAAATTTTGTGAAACAGGTAAAGAGAATAACATTTACATCACCTGAAGGATGCAGGTCTTCATGGGAATAAGGCACCCTGCAGCCTTTGCAAGAGTAGAGCAGGGAAAACAAACAACCTCAGGACTTTGTAAATTAGCTTTAAAAGCAGGACTTGGGCTTACTAAAGACTAAATCAGATTGTTTAGACTACAGGAGGAAAGATTTTGGAGACAGAGATGGAATAGAATTGAAACTATGTGTTTACTTGCTGCTTCTAAATGTGGGAGATATTTCTGCTGGTTTTATGTTGTTCAGTCTGTGCAGTTGGCAAATAATTATTTTTGATTTTTCTTTTCATTGTAACTGTGCCAAAAAGTAAATTTTTTTCCAGGGGAAACTGAAAGAGTAGTGCTAAGAGAAAACAAAAATAAAAAAAAAGTCAACTTTAGATTTAGTTTTTCTGAAATAAAAATGTACTATTTATTTGTATTTTAAAAACCCCAAACCACACACTTTTTAAAAAAATTTACTATTTTCTTATTTACAGTAATATTGCTACATTTTGCCTGAATTCATAAAGATTTCTGATTTTCTAAGAGAGGAAGTACGCAATCCTATTCTGGATGTGTAGCGGAATCGCTGATGCTTAGTGGACCCATCTGTACTTTAAAGCAAACTAAGCAGAGATTGATGGTGCCTGTGTGAAGCAGTAGAGATCAGCTGGAATCATCACATACATCTTTTGTCATTTCTTTTTTCATCTGTATAATTACAAGTCTTATCAAGCTGCATGCTGAGCTATGGCTGATTGTCAATAAGACCTGTCTTGATTGCATCGTATATAAATATTCCATGTCAATCTCTCAGGATGCAATTCCAGGGGCCAAACAATTGTACCTTAGACCATGGATACAAGGTCCTGGTCTTTTTTGCTACACCAGTAGTCAAATTAATACCTAAAAGGGAGGCTCACTGGTACTAAGTGGTTAATTCCCCTGCACCTTAATGCTGCTCCTCTGCTCTGGTTTGTGATGGCTCTGCTGAGCCCTTGTCTCCAGACACATAAGATTATTCATGAAAATGAAAGTACTGTATTTATGTTTACATGATCCTCAGCCAGTTGCATGGCAACTGGAATTGTCTTTACTTTTATGCATATTAAAAACACTCAATAGATACCCTTTCAATAATTAATTGGTAATGAATGTAAAGGCTGTAGAATGCTTTATCCAATGTGTTTAGGCTTTATCCAGTGGTTCAACTGGATAAACAAGCTTTGTTTTTCATGTTATGACTTCTTTCACAAAAGATGCCATTCCCTGTTGTCAAAAATACCAGGCAATAAACAAAACCCAGGAGGAGCTGAGTGACCTGGGCAGTGTCAAGGCCAGCCAAGTGTGTGTGTTTGCAGGGCACAGGACAGAAACTCTGGGGGAGAGCAGGCTGCAAAATCTACACTGTGAGGGAGGCACCAGCAATTTCCAATCCAGTGTCACCACTTCTGATGCTCCGGACACCCACCCAGTGCCTGCTGCTCTGTTTGGACTCCCCCAGTGTGCAGGTTCCTCCCCAAAACTGTTAACACCAGAACAGAGATGCTGTGACTTGAAACAGCTCTGCAGGGTTTTCTCTCCTCTCTTCACTGACTATGACATAAAGGGTTTCCATTGCATGGAGAAAGGGAGCATTTTTACAGTCAATAAATGTTTTTCTTGTTCCTTCTTGTTTTTTCCTGGCCTGTTCCAGAGGAAAAGAAAAGGTCAACTCGGCTGTGTCTGCATCCCTTGGCAACTTTCATCTCCCCATCATACCTTTGGACTTGCTAGAAATCTGGGATTCCAAAAACTGCACTGGCTGCAACTGGACAACCTTTCCTCTTTGTTGGGAATGTGAGCAGGACTTTTTCTTAAAAAAAAAAAAAAAAAAAAAAAAAAAGACAGGTGAACATCTGGTTTCTGCATGGTTTTTATACTTGTTTTAACATGAGACGAAGTAAGAAGTTTCTTTACTCTCTGAAAATCTCCTTTGGCCTCATTTAACGGGACCAGGGCCCTGGTGGAGGCTCGTGCTTTGTAGAAGAGTTGTACACCTGCTTCTTTGGCCTTGCCAGCACTCCCCCAGTTCCCCTGTGAAGTCAGGCACTGCCTCGCTTGTCCCCTTGTCTGGAGCACATCTGGAGTCACCCCTTTGTCCTGATGAGGACCTGCTCATAGATCTGCACATGGGGAGCAGGGGCACAGAGGAGCCCTGTGAGCAGCAACAGCATGTGCAAAGTATTCAGCTGATGCTTCTTCTTTCCTGCCACCACTAATATAACAGAAGAAGTCAATCCCATTGTTTTGTTTATATATAAATACCCTCACATGTGGATTTATATCCATGTAACACATACAAACCCCTTTGCTGCTATGGAGGCTCCTCTGTGACAAATGACTTTGGGGTTTGAGCTTTCTTAAAATGAGCTGTTCTCAGCAGCTGGGAAGGGAACCCACCAGGAAATCTGCATATCTGTTCCTGCAGCCCCTCAGGTGGGGGCACAGTTACCATGGCTGCAGGATGCAATCATGGCAAGTCATATAAATGAAGGACACTATTGATTGTTCATTTTTGCACACACCATTACATGCACACACTTCTGAAAATAAGGCTCGGGGCATAATTGGTTGCCAGTGGAGCTTCACCAAGTTGCCTGCATATATTTGGCTTCCCTTATTTTTACATTTTACAGAGCTGTTCATGCTGATTCACAGAACCTGTCCTTAGCACCTTTAATTTCCTCCTGGAAATTCTACTTCTGCATAGCTCTTGTGTTATGTACCTAAAATAGATGATGTGGTCAGCCTTTTAGATATGCTGGTTGTGTTCTGCTTTAACCCTATAAAGCAAGGAAATGAGTGTTCCCCAAAAGGCTTCCCAAGTTTGTTCCCAGAAGCAAAAGCACAAGACTTTCTTGAAAAGCTTGAGACAAGATATGTGTGGGGACAAATTTGACAAAGTACTTATTGAGTTTACTACTGAGCAAGTTGCTGGGGGAAAAATGCAGCTCCTCTCTTGAAAGCCAAAGATTACACAGGTTATTGAGGACTCCAGTGTTGACCCTGAGGGTGGGGACTTGCCTTGGGTGCTCTCCTGGGCTCTTCAGCAATGAGAGCCACCTTGAGCACAGAGGCACCTGTGTTGTTCCAGTCGTTCCAGGCTGCCAGCTGATGAAGTGACAATGGGTGTGATAATTTGCCAGTCAGTGCTGGATTACAGAGCCACCTCAGCCCCTTAACACTTCCTAACCACCCTGTATGGCTCTGCTTTGCTGACCCTGAAAGGCATTACAGTAAGGACTCAAGAAAGATGAAGCCCATATGAAGTCATGAGTGTTCCTGGAGGCTTTCAGGTATTTTTTGAGCCAGAGTGAGGCTGGGAGACTAATGTCTAAAGAATTTTGTGCATAATGCCCGGCACATTATTTATGAGCTTTACTTGAGGGGGAGAACCTCTGGGCTGCTGCATGAGTGACCTGCTCATCTTCCCTGGAGTAGAGAGGAGAAGGGGTACAGTGAAGGTGGGAATGATCCAAAGGAACTAAGAGATAATGGAGGACAGAATGTCTTAAGACATCCTTCATCCTTCAACTTCTATCATTACGGCCAAGAAAATGGTGCATAGAAGAGTTTCTTTAGAGCTACAAAAGTTAGTCCATAATTTCTGTCATATATTACCTGTATTCTACTTGCTGCATGAATTATCCTTTAATGATGTGCACTGTATAATAACCTAGATAGATAGATACACCTTAACTATTATCTTTTCCAAATGGTGCAGGAGCACTGGACCGGTGCATTACACCACAACTGAAGCAATCAGGCTGTAGATGTTTAGTCTGGAAAGGTCCAGAGAATATATTTCCCATACCACCTAGTCACCACAAAATGTTTCCAGTGACTTACTTAAGACATAATGAAAAAGATCAAAAGGCTGTACTACACTAGAGGAAAAGAGCAGGAGAAGTCAAAGTCACCAGCAGTGTCCTAAAGCCTGGGAACTGCAGGTAACTTGCTGAAATTCCCAGGAAATCCTGGGATGCTGGTAGTGCAAGTAAAAAATCTTGAGTGATTGCTATCAGTAGGGCTTGGAGGAAAGCTCTGTCCTTAATCCGAGATCTTGTGATAAGCTGAGCTCAGTGCACACAGGTGAGATATATGAATGAGTAAACAGTGGCTCTGATGTTATTGTAGGTCCTGATTTGCCTGTCTTGGTGTCCTGTTCTAGTTAGGGATCAGGGGAAATTGATAAAAATCCTCAGAGTCAATTTTCCCCCCTTTGTGACCTTTGAAGCAAAGTAGTGGAAGAGCTGAAAGATGGGACTAACCCAAAGTGAAGATGAGGAGGGCATGCTGTGAAAAGATTTAAAGTAGCATATTTATTATGTCCTGATTGAATATATTAACTTTTTGTGATAGAATGAGATAAGTGAAGTTAAGATGACCTGGCTGGTTTAAATCTGTGTAAGTACACAGTCTGTACAGATACCCCTGCTTTGGATAGCAATGGGAGTTTTCAGTGTCCACCAAAATCTAAATTTCAGTCTTTGTCTTATTGAAGCCCTGACTCAGCGATCCCTTCAGCATTGCTTTGCTTTCAATTACATTATTCACTGGCTTCAATGTTTTGGACTCCCCAGTTTGATTCCAAGTGAGATAGAAAATGGCAAAATTTAGAACATGGAACCAATAGGTGCCCCAATCCCCTGATGTCTTCGGTGCCAAGTTGTGTTTCAAATCTGGCCCACATGCAAAATATCCTCTTCCCTTTTTATAGTTCATTTAGTCAGGGGTGTTTTTGACAAAAACCAGCAAAATATCCTGGAATTACCTAACGTGCTTGCAAGGGATTGTCCAATGGTTTGTGCAGTGTTCCCATGCAGGAGTTATATAAAAATGTTCTGTTGCTATGTGAACTGGAGGTTTGTTTTGATGTAGCATCACTACCCAGGAGGGGAGAAAGGGGTGGGGGGAAGGAAGAGAAGGGAAGACGCTGGCGTTGTGCCAATCTCTGGAGTTTTTTGTCATGATAAATGGCTCACAAGGAGTCAGCATGACCCGCCAAGTAAACCCAAATGCTCTCAAAGAGCCGTGGGCTTCAGATACTGCTGACAGACAAGTACTCCTTATCAGCCTTTTTGTTTAAACACTCGGGCAGAGCCTGCACACGTAGGAGATCTGCGGCAGCAAGGGAGAACCAGGCCAGCAGAGAGGACTGCACTGGCAGATAATGTCCACCCAGATGTCCACAGCTGATTTCCACCCACCTGGACTTCTGCAGAAGCTTTGCATTTCCCCTCAGCTACAGACACAGGTCACAGTACATCCCTCTGCTGCTGCTGCCTCTGTGGACGGGTTGTGGAGTACAGCAAAGGCTTCTTTGGTTTCTGAAGGGGGGAATTCATATTCAAAACTGTTAACTGAGACAGGGGGGGCCTTGTTTCTGTTATACCTGCATCAGAGGCAGAGCTTCTCTGCACTTGGCTTGGTTTTTGTTTTGTCCTGCTTTTTGTTTTTTTTTAATGTATTTGACTCAAGTGGAAGGTTTGGGATGTACAGCTTTGAAAATGGATTTCACATTCATTTCTGATATTTTTTTCTCCTTATCCACTGTCTCCTAGAAAATGTCAGTTTGTTCTGATGGGCAGATCAAGGCATGAGCACAATGAATGCTTGTGCACCACTTAGATCTCCTGCCTGATTTTATGGAAATCTGTTGTGTAAGTGTAGCAGTGCATCAAGCAGCCCTTTGCTAAGAGAGACCATAATGCACTCAATTTACACTTGCAGGAAACAACTACAAGGACAACCAAAGGTATAATTAATGTGAAAGAAGTATTCCCTGGCAGAACAGTCTTAGGAAATTGATGAAGCTGAAGAAAACTACTTTTCTCCAGTTACTCTCAGAGGGAATTTCAAAGCAATGGAAAATGTTCAGGAAAGTATTCAAATATAAGAAACATGTTAGAAAGATCCTACCCTTAACTGAGAGTGAACCATTCATATTCTCTAAACCTGAGGAGAATGAAGCAAGATAGATAGAGAAATTAAAAATGTCAACCAGAGACAAAAGATAAAGAGATTGAATCATGAGTCTTCCACTGTTTGGGTGAATGTAATCGTCTCTCCCTTATCCACTTTGCTGTGTATACTAAGGACAGGCGACGGGGGAAATAGGAAGGACATAATGAAACATAAGTAGTCACAGGACACTTGAAAATATGAAGTATTTTAATAGTAGGAACTGTGAGCAGAGTGGATTGAATAGGTGTTTTAGTGAATAGCTGAGTTAAATGATCTGCAAGCCCAGAGCAGTGAAGATAGAGCCCGGTGTCAGCAGCAGTGAGATGGGGTGAGCTGGCAGGACACTCTTAGGGGAGTGAGGGCAGCAGAAGAATCTCTTGGAACAAGCTGTGCCTTGTATCCCTGAGACAGCTCGGGGTGAGCTGGAGCCTGCACAGTGCAGTGAAGCTGTGGGAAGCAGTGCTGGTGTGGGCTGCAGGAGTGGTGTAGCTACATCAGCTTTGTGCCAGGGATGAAAGGCTCAGGAGCCAGTGGGGCTGATTAGCACAGGCTGGGGAGGCTCTTCTCTTCCTGGGCTGGAGTGAGCTTTGTCACAGGCAGTGAGGGGCTTTTTGTGCTGTTCTTTGCTGTAACGTGTCGATGGGTCTTCAGGGCTTGACATGAATTTGTGATCAGGCTGACTCCTCTGTGGTTCCATAAAGCACGTGGAGTTAATGGAATAATACCTTATGGTAAGTGCAGTGCAGACATGAGAGTTAATGCTTGCAGTCTGTACCTGGCTTTTGACTTGACTGACTTTGTTGTGACACTTTATTTATCACTTTGTGCATCTGCAAAATGAGGAGAGGTGGCAGCAGGTATCACCTTTCTGCATGATTGGAGAGAAATGGGAAAGAGATTGGAGAGATATAGAAAAGGAGAGTCTAGGAAACAGGTTGACATGAGTGGGTGAGGCTTCCAGGGATGAGGAGGTGGCTTATCTAATGGGCTAACCAATTGCTTCCTCTCTACTTAATTATTGTTGCCATCAATGTGAAGACCCAACAGCTGAAATACATATTTGATTTTGTGAGTGGGACTTAAGCAGACAGAAAATCAAATTGGAGCCAAGAACTAGCCTGAAGGCAAGCACATCCTAATGCAAAAAATTTTTAAAGGAATTTGAGCATTCCCTGTGGCACAGCTTCTTTGTCCCACTGCTGCTGATGCAGCATGGACTGGTTTCCCCCAATTTCCAGGAGACCAAAGAAATAAAATACTGTTCTGTCAAAACCAAAGTGCCTCTGGGCAGCAGATGAGGAGGGTTTGGAGCTCTCTATCTTTTTTTGTTGTTGTTGTTGTTTTCTCTTTTTTTTTTTTTTTCTCCCCATCCTGCATTTGCTCTTTAAGAAATTGTCATTGAGGGGGGAGAAGACAAACAAAAGTTGACTTTTGCTAAGCGGTGGAGACTTGGCAGTTGTGTGGAGGTCATGGTGTTCAGTCAGTGTCAGCCTCCATTCCCCAGAGTTGTATCCTGTAATGTATTTATTTATCATTACAGACGGCCAAATTTTTTTTTTCCCCTTTCAGTTTGTTCTGTCCAAGGCCGCAGGGTTCCGACAGAGATCAACTGCATTCCTGCAGTGATGAAGCAGCTCGTCAAAAGCTGAATTAGATGTTAAATCTTTCTGAAGTGGGGAGGAGGAGGAAGGAGGGGAATCACATTGTGCTAAGAATTTATCATGTGTTGTTTCCTGTGAGATAATGTATAGGAGAAGATTTGTTATGGTGCAAGTTTCAAACTGCTGTTTCAGGGCTACAGTGTCTGCCAAGCTTATGATGTATTTGATCTTTTCTGAACGTCCTTCTTTTCCTTTGCTACCTTTTAAGCAGACTGTCTTCCAGGTAGGTAAACACTTAAAATGCTTAAAATGCTTAAAATCTACTGAAACATGTACATGTATGCCCCAAAATTTTCATGGATAAGAGGAATAAGCAGAAATAAAGTAGATGAGACTGTGAGGCTCAATGAGGCTCCAGCTCTGGACAGAAGGTTGGGTGCTCAAGTCCAGGCTGAGTGCTCAAGTCCTCCTGATCTTTGCAGGTGGATGTTAGACAAGCTGTGAAGGTGTGCCTTCTTGTGGAAACCTGTGAATTTTGGTACAGACCCTGAGGAAAGCAAGGCCTTGATTTGCACAGGTGCTGCAAGATGTGCCCAGCATTACTTAAAGCCCAAAGAAGCAACAGCTTGATGGTGCTTCTGAAAACATTTATTGAACCATTCTGCATCAGTGGCCTTCTCTTACAGTGCAGGTGGTTACCTGGTAGAAATACTCTTTATGTTCTTGCTTTCTTCATGCACCTTTTATCCTCAGAAGGACATAGAGCTGAGCCTCATTTATGATTTCTGATATAGTAGTGTTTGCTATCTGCAGTTGTTGAAAGGGCAGTTTGTGTCCTGGACTAGTGGACTCTAAAATGCACCCTTTTAAATCTAAATTGAGAGGGGGGGAAGTGTCCAAAAGATTTTTCTCAGATTTTTCTCTCTGAATAAGTACACTGGTGTAAGAACATTTGAGTTAAAGTAGCTTTGCTCCAATTCCTCAATAAAATGTCAAGTGCAATGATAGATGAACGAGCAATCCCAAAGTTTACTCAATATTGTTTTGTTCCCAGTATCTAGGTCAAGATATTTCTGGTTTGTTTGAATCAGAGTTTCTACAGGTCTTAAATAACACTGTTAATATTATGAGTGGTTTAGTTATCAAGCAGGAAGGAAGTTTATTGATCAGCAGGAAAAGCACTGTGTGCATATGAGCCATCTCTTCCTGCCTGGCTTTAATGGATCTGAAATCCAGCATCAGACAAGGAAAGTCTCTTGTGCTGAGGGGAGTGGGAAGGAAGCTTGTAACACACCTGCCTCCTGCCTCACCTGATTGCCTGGTCTTCACCAGAAGCACCTTTAATGAAACTTTTCCATAAAACAATCCTGAAAGTATGATCTACTCTGTGCTTTGCTTAGGAGGGAGTGAAGTACAGGGGGAAGTCAAAAATTCACCCACTGTTGAATTAATTCGGGCCCTGACTTTGGGTTTGATCCCAGTATTTGTACTATCAAAGTGTTGGTTTGTCCTCTGGACTGGGTCAATGTGCTTGTCACATGCTAGTTCCCTCCTGAATATCCACATGGGGAAAATACATGACTGGTTTAAGCCACTAGGCTCAGAAAACACAAGCAGATACTGAAAGTGTCAAGGGTGAACAATGCTTTGTCACAACAACCCCTGACTTCATCCAGCTGGGATGGGATGGGACCTCCATCAACAACTCAGGTTGCTCAGTTTCAGTACAAAGGACTTGGGGGGAAAAATCCAGGGGAAAAAAAAAAAAAAAAAAAGATGTTCTGACTTAGCTAGGTTGACCTAAAAGCAGCTTTAGGGCATCCTTGCTTTTGGAGGTTTGTGATGCTGCCAAAGATGTTCAGGGCAACCGGTCTTTGCTCAAAGCAGAAAGGTACATAAGTTGTGACATCATCTTTCTTAAGAAAGGCTGCCATTTTTCACATTATATTATTTACAGAAAATGGGGCAGTAGCAGGAATCCCTGAGTGTGCATCAGCAGCAGCATGAGATGAAAGAATCATGGTGATTCCACTGCCCATTCACTCAAGGAAACTTGAACCCTTCCTTTGAAAATAGCAAGGCTTTGACAAGAGGTAAGGTGAGGAGCAGGCAGCCAGGCAATTGCAGCATTATTCTGGGATATGGCAAATATTAATTTGCAGCCCTCTGGTTGAGAAGTGAGGCTTCTGTGGGAGTACAGGAGCTGCTGAGAAATTCAGTGAAGCAGCAGTGGCATTTCTGTGGTGCGGTTTGGCCCCAGCAGTGGGCTCTGGGAGGAGCACACCCCACCTGGGAGTGCTTGGTACTCACCTGCAGCTCCTGCAAAGCACTGAGAGAGATGAACACGTGCCTTGTGGAGTCCAAGCAGAGCTGGGCTGAGCTTGGTGTGCAGCTCAGCTCAAGTGGGGACATGCCCAGATGCTGAGCTGCTCAGGGAGCACTGCTGATGGAAACGAGGATGCATAAAGGGTTGGGGATTGGGCACAGTGCCTGTTCCAATGAAGGCAGCCACAGGGCAGGTTGTGCAAAGTGGCTGAGCTGATCTGACAGCTCACTCCTGCCAAGGGAGAGAAGTCTCTCTGTATCACCCAGCTCTTGGTAGAGCTCTGCCGAACCAGTTCACCACACTGAGTGCAGCAGTGGGGAGCTATCAGAGCAAGTATCTCCTGGGACTTCATCCTGCCAGGTGTTTGCAGAAGGACACAATGAAACAGAAAAATGAATCCTTCTCTGCCAAGCAGTTTCATTTACCATGTGTTCCTCTTTGCAGTTTCTGAAGGATCTGGAAGGAATTACAAGAGTGACAGTTGTGAGAGGGACGTACTCCAGATTGGCAGGGTTGGTTTGTGCTTTGTTACCACATGGTCTCTTCCTAGCAAAATGGATGTGCTGGTGGTATTCCTGGATTTCTTGAGCTCTCATGCTAACTCTGGTAAGTGTGTAGAAAGGGAATAATGAGCACCATGCTGGAAATATCAGTTTAGGGGTCTTTTTGTTGTTGTTTTTATTTATTTATTTATTGTTGTTGTTGTTGTTTATACAGATCCAGGCTGGAAAATGCCTCTGTAGCCCACTTGCATAGGAGTGTTGTATTGCTTTTCCTGGTTCTTTATTTGTTCCATATTCCTTTCTGTTGTATCAAGCTGCCCAGCCTGTGCTTTTGGGGAGGATCTGGTCCTGCCTGTGGCACTGCAGGTCACACAGCAAAGCCTCCCAGTAAAGGAGTGCAACTGTCAAAAGAATGTGTTTCCAGTGCACAGAAAAGAATTCTAATAGAAAAGTGACATGCTAAAAGAGAAGCTGTGTTAAACAAAGATATTTTCTGTGTATCACACCCAAACATAATGTATTTCATAATACAGCAGAGCACATTTCATCAGAATCCCAGGGAAGAGGCAGACCTGCTAAAATAATAACATTTTGGTGCCAAGGAAATTGTGCATTTAATAGATCTCCACTGTATTTTGAAGGCAGATTTCCATCTACACTGAGTCTTGGCTAAAATGTGATGGCAACATGTTGTAGGAGCCAGTTCCTCCTCAGGGCTTCCTGTTACAGCAGTGGAGCTGTAAATGGAGTTATGGAAGTGGCAAGTGTCAGAAGGCAGCAGGATGTCATTGCAGTTGGGAGGTGCTTTTGATTAACTGGCCCGTTCCAATGCTGAGTTGTCCAGGAGAAAATCCAGTCAGGTGGCTTTTCAGATGCTTGGAGGGGAGGAAGTTTGACTGTGCTCAACATGCCTTGTTGCACTGGATCCTGACCCTGATCCTTATCCAAATCTACTCTGGCCAGAGCAGAGCTTCAGGGAAAGAGCTTTTTTTCCTGCATGCAGCCTCCCCTCATCCCAGGCAGCTGCTGATGGGATGCAGCTCTTGCTGAGAGGCAGGATGGATGGAAGGAACTGGCTTGGTCTTCCTTCAACCTGTCTCTTACTGGCAATTCCTGCTCAAGAGAAACCTCAGCTCAATGTACTGAGCAGAAATCTTTCCAAAAGTTGCCTGCTTTGAGTGAAAAAACATGGCTGTGGTGTTTTGGTTTTGCATAGAGGGTTTGAAAAAGATCACCTACAGCGTGTCAGGGTGACAGCTGTTTGCAACCTTTTGGGCACTCCATTTCTGCAGCATTCAGAAGATTAAAGAGCTCATCCTCCATCACTTGTGTATTTATCTAGGAGAGCTGGGACTGTCTCTGAAGAGAACAAGCTGTTAATGAAAGATTTGTGCATTCTGACTACATGAGGAGAAAAGCTAATTTTACAAAGATTTGTCTCACTCCTCTGTCCCTGCCTTCCCACACATACCTGTCCCCACTGCAAAAGGAGACTGAAAGGAAAGAGGATGCTGAGTGGGACAGTGAATGGTGCTCTTGGCTGATGCCAGCAGCAGAAGGGACCAACACAGGACCAGACACAACCTGGTCTGCAGGGACAATCTTCCTCGTGGTAGAAAATCCTAATGGATTAGTTTTAATTTAGGTTTCAAAGTCAATAGGTTGGTTTCTTCTTCCACATTCTACTCTTTGAGTGATAATTTTACTATTTTTCTGACCATGAAAAGATGAACAGGATGGATGAAGCTACTTCACAATGTATGAGTGGGAGAAATCCCTGTGCCAGGGATGGCTGGGGGCAGGTGCAGCCTGAAGAGGGAAGCAATGGGCAGGGTGGATGTTCTCTGAGCCCATGGGGTGATGAGGGGGAGCTCCCACCCCCAGCAGTCACCACTGGTGCTGCAGGACCTGCCCTGTGTCTGCAGGCTTGTGGGGGAGGCTAAAATAGATTTTTGGCATCAAGTCTTGGATCTTGGAACCTCTTTGCTTAATAGATTGCTCTGTCTCCCTAGTGATACTGCTGCAGCTGCAAGCCACAGAGGCATTTTGGCTGAAGTCCTCTTGGTTTAAAGGAAAGAATACTGGATGGATCTGCTCGGCAGCAGCATGACTGAATGCTCTTTCCACCCTGGCCTGGGAGAGTCCCAATTCTGCTGACCTGAGGGACACATCTCTTCATGTCCCAGGCTCTGGAGATGAGAGAAGCAGGGTCTGAAAAAGCTTTTGGTTTATATAGAAAGATTTGAGGTCTCTGCTCAAGAGACCTTTTTTGTGCCTTTTTTCCCTTTTGAAAGTTACTAAGTTTATTTTTGTCTGTGTGAGTTGGCCTGGGTTTTTTTTTTAATATATGGTAAAGGTGGCTAGACTCCTGCATAGACACTTTTTTATATTTCATATAAGCCTAAACAAATGCATTAAATAAAGGTTCTTTCACCTCCAGCTTGATGGTTCAAATCCAATCGTGCTTGGGAACAGAAATGTTCAAGCAGTAAAAATAAAACATCTCCTGATTTATGAATAGAAGTGTCAAGCTTTGACTTGCTGTGATTACTGGCATCACATTATTTGTGAACATTCAGACAACTGCCAGAAATCCATGAAACACATTTGTGAATCCCAGAAGTTTCATAAACTTCAGCCTGAGTGGTTATTTGCTTTCTGGTGGATAAGTGGGCTGGCTAGAGTTGTATAACGAGGCCAGCTAACTAATGCCCAGGTCTCATAGCAATAATAATGAGTGCAAAGCTCTTGTTCCTGTTACATAGCAGAAGGTGGCAATTCTGCTCCAGCTTACAGCAGGCAATTGCCATTTGCTCTGGGGAGATGATGTTTCTGGTTTGAGGAAGCCAAAGGAGAGGGGATGCAACCTGACTTTCAAACCTTGCACTGGGCCAGCTGCTGGGGAAAAAATATATCAGTTATTTGTTCCAAGGAATTGTTCTATTGGAGAAATCACAGCAGTGGTAGTGCCAGGTAATGCTTTTAGAGAACAGGAGCTGGTGGGAAATGGTGCTGTGATCCAGGGGTCTGTGTAAGGCAGAGCACATCAGCCCCTCTTAATATTTGTACCAGTGTTCAAGTGCCTTAAAAACATGGGAATTTGGCAAATCCATATGGATTTCACATTGGGAGAAGAGATGCCACAATTAAAGCCTAAACTCAAGGCACAGCTGTGATGAGATGAGTCTGTCCCCAGCAGCCCTGCCATGCACCTATTTGTTGGGCATTCAAAAGCTACAAGTGAATCCCAGGCTGGGGGAATCTTGGCTCAAAGCAATGGCAAGATGTGGTCTACAGTATTGCAGAGCTACTCTGGGACTAATTGTACATGATATTTTAAACAGTTTTTAAGTGTTCCTTTCCTTTATATGAGCTTTTACATTCTCCCACTGCTTTCTCTCCATCTGCAGAAAGTAAAATTTAGAAAAGATTATCATAGCAGCTTTGTCACAATATATGGTACCTGCTTGGGGAAGTGACAGGTTAGGGACAACATGGCACAGTTGGCTTCTGCTACTACTCCGCTTATGTGAGACTTTAAAATATTATTTGCAATTTCTGTTGGTATTATAAATAATAGATCAGGCCCACAATTTATTTGCTGGAAGTTCCAGCAGTGTAATTAACAGACTGTAGTCATTAGGATTTGGAGAGAGGGTGACATATCAATTTTTAACTGTTTTTTCCTCTTAGAAACACATCCAAGTAGTGCTGCCTCCAGAGGGATCTGCACATGGATGGATGCACTTTGTGCATGCCATTTTATATACATTCTCACTTTGCTTTCCAAGTATTAACATGTGTAAATCCCTTTGGCATGTGCAGATACGTGCAAGTGGGTTGTGCATCCATAGCATTTATTTGCATATGGGATAAATCTTATGTGGAATTGTGTGCACTGAGTTACACTTGCACTGAAGCCCTTGGAGTGTTTGATTTTACAAAGTTATCTCTTCAAACCTGCTGCTCAGCAATTCGGTTCCTTTTGCCTTGAAAATAAAGGGTGACTTTGTGGAGGAATCACAATGTTATTTTAAGAAATAAACCTTTTGAGGTGTATTGCTCAGTTGTCTTCCCTTTAATAGAGTAACATGAAAACCACAGAGGTGGGGAAACCGGTCTTGGTGAACAAGTGCAGGAGTAGCTCAGTGGTGCAGGTGTTGAGCTGGTACCCAGCTGAGTTCAGGTAATTATTGTGGGGGAGATTGCTCTTTCTACCCACACAGGTAGTCCTGTGGCTGCAGCACGACACCACAAGCTCTTTGCTGCTCTAGCTCTCATCTGCTCAACAGACTTGTCCAACAAGTTGATTTGGCTCTCAGGGTTGTAAAACCAGAGGGAGACTGCAGTGCTGTGGTGCCCATTCCTCACAGTAATTCAGGACATGGCCCACAGGGGTGAATCTCACAGAGGTGATCCAGGACCATAATTATAATTAGCTTCTGGAAATATTAATGCATGCATTTGAGTTTTGAGGGTGGTTGAAATAGAGAAAAAGTTTTGAGAACTTTCCTTTCCTTTCCTTTCCTTTCCTTTCCTTTCCTTTCCTTTCCTTTCCTTTCCTTTCCTTTCCTTTCCTTTCCTTTCCTTTCCTTTCCTTTCCTTTCCTTTCCTTTCCTTTCCTTTCCTTTCCTTTCCTTTCCTTTCCTTTCCTTTCCTTTCCTTTCCTTTCCTTTCCTTTCCTTTCCTTTCCTTTCCTTTCCTTTCCTTTCCTTTCCTTTCCTCCTTTATTTTAGGAGGGCTTCTAATGATTTTGTCCAGTAGCTCCTAACTTCTGCCAATAGTTCTATTCTTCATGCATGGATGTAAAGATGATGACAGTATTTGAGATAATCTCCTTGAAATATCAGTACAAAAAACCTGAAAAATTTTCCTGGGGGTGCTGATGAGAACCTTTTGGAAAACTATTGGGTTTTCTACCTCTAAATACCTACCACTGATTACTTATTTTTTGTTTTTTATGATAACTAAATGAGAGTACCCCCGACTTCCCCATGTAGGCAGCTTTGTCCATGTGGATTTTTTTTTCTCTTCTTTGGGAGAAATTGAATGTTTCATTCTGTGTCTTATAGAGGCTCTAATTCAGGTTTCCTACTGTTATATCACTTTATTTAAGGACAGGGCAGGAGGCAGGAATCTGAACTGACTGCCTGATGCTTAAGAAAGTGAATAATGACTTGGAGAAGACCTTGTGTGTATCTTTTGATCTTTGGGCTTCAGACACCCCTTCACCCATAATTAACTCCTGTGTTGACTGATCACCTGAGTGATCAAGGGAGACTCAGCATGTCAGTGGGAACCAGGGAACTATTACTCTATGGCAAAACAGCAATCAAGCCAGCTCATCTATGATACAAATCAGATACCTGCAAGAACAAGTCACGTAATGGCAAGCTGTACTGGAGATGGATGATAGCCTAAATCATTATCTTCGATAGCATCAATTATGTTTACAGGGTAAGCCCATGCTATCTTCATGGCAAGCCCTACATCCAGATAGCAGCAGCAGCAGCAACAACAAAAATTAAAATTACAGCATGAATTTTGGGAGGGGCAGTGCACTGTGCACGACTGGCTAATAAATCAAGACCATCCGTGGATTAGATGGAGGGGAATGGGAATGGTTATCATTCTGTTGTATAAAATGCACAGCTTAGGCTCTGTAGATCATTTAAAATATATATGAATTTGAAATCAGCCAAAAGATATGTCAGGCATTTTTCTTCTTAGAATAATGGCATGTTTTTAAAGCCTAAGTGCTTTTCAGTACTAATTTTAGGATGTTTTGCATTCAGATGAAACATCTATGCTACGTGTGAAGCCCTTGCACACACTGCCTGTAAAAGTGGAGGGAATCACTGGATTTATAGGTTCTTTTGCACATTCTGTTAAAGTCAGTTCTGCCTAATGGAGCCCATGGAACTGGAAAAGCTTTCATTGCACAACTTTCCATGAGAGAGATAATGTTTACTGCCTTACACATTGCAATGCCTCAACGAAGACTCAAAATAAGTTTGTGTTAAAAGAGGGAACCTCAGCTGGGAAGGGATTAAGTGAATAATATTTTCTGTAATGTCTTTATCAGCATTTCTGTGGCCAGTTTGTGACAATAAACAAGGAAAAAAAAAGCTCATGCTGGAGATGAAAGTAAATTTCAGGCTGATATGAGTGATGTACCTCATAACCAGTTATAATTAGAAGGGAGGCTTCTTACAGCACCACTCCTCTATAAATCACAGAAGATATTACCCCAACTTGTACAACTATGAAATACGCTGTGAAATTTGAAGCTCATGAAAAATAGCTTCTTTTGTTGCAATTTCATTCTCAGAAAAGCTCTCAGTTGATAAAAGCTTGCGCCTTTTTTTTGACTGGTTTCTTAAAACTAAGGTAGCCAGCCTCAATTTCCTAGAAAAATGTTAAAATTTAAATTTAGTAAAGCATTTTTTCTCTCTTTATTTCTTCTTATAATCACAGTTTGTGCAAGATGAAAGTGTCGCATATTTTGCTACACAGAGTCCTTACTTGGAAGAGTTTATCAAAAAAACTCAAGCAAAACTTTTCTATAGCAGAAGCTTCTTATCAAGCACAATTTTACACTTAAGAAGTCAGAAACACAGGTTGATAGCTAATAGATGTGTATTCTCCTCTTCTCTTCTGACAGAGTCAGCTTTGAACTGGCCAGGTGCCCACCTGCATTATTCCAGATGTGACCATGGAAAGTCCACAGGGAAAGCAACCCTAGGGAAGAAGGTCTTGCTGGCTTGATGCCTAAAAACAAAATAAAAATCAAGTAAGGTTCCTCAAGTTTTTCTCTTGCACTAAGGTCTAAGTATTTTTCCTATGATATTTTAAGAGCAAATGGATGAGTTCATTTTAGAAATGTGTTCTCTGCAAACCTATGAACCATTCAGGACTGTTGGCATGGTAGGGCTGTAGCTGCTTCTATTGATCCTGATTTAAAGCTGTAATTGCAAATAACAACATCATTATATCCCCCAGCTACCTTAATTGAAAGGATTGACTCACAGGAGCAAAGCATGGTAAGAAGTTCTGTATGGGCCAAGTGCTTCTGGCCATTTTAACACCCTCATTTTGGCATGGCCTGGGTTTGTTCTTGTGTTAGAGAAATTGGGGAGAGACCTTCACTCTTCTGCTGTCTGACCTCACTTCTTGGGCTGCACTTGAAATAAAGCAGGGGACTACACAAGACTCTGTGGGCAGCAGGAGGGTCCCTGGCTTGGCCTCCCAGATATCAGAGTTGCCTGGAGAAGCCACCTGTACATGCAGGTGTACCTGGTGTGTGCTCTAGTTGTGTGAAAAAAAGGTTTTCACTGTGACTGGCTGTGACAAGAGTGAGATGTCATTGTTCAAGGGAATGCATTCTGTCAGGCTGGGTTCAAACAAGTGGGATATGCTCAGCTGCTTCAAAAACAAATTAGCATTTATAAAGAATTTAACACAACTCTTGCTTATTAGGTGAAATTATCAATTGTTTTGTCTTCCTGAGGTAAACAAAGAGCTGAGGGAGTCTCAGTCTCTCAATCTTATGACCTTATGGTCACTGTCCAAAATACCAGCAGTGACGTTCCACACTGGAAAACTAAGAAGAAGAAAAGCAGATACTCAGCAGGGTTAGCCCAGTGTCTTTCCAAGTAATCCCTTATTTTTTCAAAACATTTCCATATGGGAAACTTTATCACTGAGCAGATGCACTGAAAACAGTGTGGTCAGTGTTTTGTGTAGATGCTGATACGGGCTGTTGAATACCCAGAACAGTTGAGAGGCTTCAGCAGAGCTGCTCTGCATGTCTAAATGTAAAACTGATGCCTGGGGCTGAAAATTGATCTGTAACACTGAACTCCAACCACAGAATGGGCATCACCATTTGGAAGGGAAGCAGATAACTGGTATTAGCTCATCTAGTAAAGATAAGTAGCTGGACAAGGTCTGAAGAATTCTTGCAGATATGAAATCCTTACCCTGAACTTTGTGGAAAATTGGTTCAAAACACAAATTTGTAGCAGATACTTATTTATATAATGTGCCAGAGATGTAGCCCTGAATCTAAATCATTTTTTACTGGGCAGAGTTGAGATCTGGCTCTCCACTGACCCTGCAGGACAGCCTGCCTGCTGTTCACTAATCCTAGAAAGCAGACAGACATACTCTTTTTTTTTTTTTCCCTCTTTCTCTCACCCTCTTTCTTTCTCTTTCTCTTCTTTTATTTTTTTAAAGGAGAATTTGTTGCAATAATACAAACCCATCATGCTCTCTCTGGTTACAGCTGAGTGACTGTACATCAGCAGCAGGATATGTACAAATTAAACTGTAACAACGCACCAAGGAGAGGCACAGCAATATCATAAAAATTATCCACAGTGCAATATGACTAATGTTGTGTGAAATCCATTCATTGGCCAAATGATGTCTAGGTGTTTCTTAAGGAGTTATGCTGATGGAGATAATGGTTGTAGAGCAGAGATAAAGGAAGGAAAGGCGAGTGAAAGACAAAAGGTTGCAGCAAGGGCAGCCTGGCTGGGGAGGATGCTCAAGCAGGTGAGATTGAACAGGAAAGCTGAGCTGCTCTGGAATGCAGAAGGATGTGAGAAGAACTCAGTGGCACCTTTCCTCCTCACACGTCTGATGTGGAGGTGTGCTGCTGTTTCAGGCACACACACACATTCCTGTGCTCTTTCTCACTTCCTTTTATGCGGACTTTTTACAAACATTTATCTAGAAACACAACCTGCATATCGGTTAGATATCCTCTAGCTCTGTTTGTATAGAAATGCCTTTGTTTTCTCTTTCTAGATACAAAAAAAAAAACCCAATAAATCCAAAGAGAAGGGGCTGATTTCATTAGTATGTCCAAAACCAATAAATTAACTCAGCCATAGCCAGAGGATGGCTAGAGTAAACACATCATTAAGGTGCACTTAGGAGTTGTCACCTCATTCCTTAATCTGAGAGACTGTGAAATGAGTAAGTGTTTTGGCTGAATAAGAAACTTGGTTATTAGTAAGTCAATGTGATTTTCTTTTTTGTTAAGAATAGATTTAGAAAAAAATCTGCCCAGTGACCCATTGTGCCATCATGCTTATCCAGAGATGTTTATCTAGACATCAACATTCTGTTTTCAAAGGAACTTAGGGATTACCTAAGTAAATCTTATAACTAAATTGCATTTTCCAAAACATCTCAGGTGAGCCCCTACCTCACAGAGTGTCTCTTGAAAATGTAAATGCATTTCAAAATCAGCAAACTGGTCAGCAAAGTGGACTTGCCTGAAATAAAATCAATCTCTGTGCAGTTGGTTGCTGGAGTTCAGGGCCAGGTGCAATCACAGCCTCTCAAATTACTAGAAAAGTAGAGTGTTTTCATGGTATTCCTGATTATTTGTGACCTGGTTGGTTACAAAGAGAGAGCCTAGGCCAAAATCATGCAACAGTTGTTTCTGATCTCTGGGACCCATGTTAGCCAGGGTTTCTTTTTTTTTCTCATTTATTGATATGTACAAGGATGGGAGGTAGGCCCAGCCAAAAATGCTGGGATCCAACTATTTTCAAAGTCCTAAGATATCCAGAATGGGGAGTTAATTTTGTCTCCAAATGAAGATAGGGGGTCTCCATGGAACATTTCAATGGGAGGCAAAGCTCTCCATAGTCATGGGGTGTGCTGGACTGAGCATTTCTGTTCTGCTTCAAAGGCAGAGGAGGAGGGAGCGATGTGATAAAATCAGAATTTTCAACCCTAAACCTGACTTGGATCTGGGGGTTCTTTGTGAACCTTACAAAGCTTTTTCTGCAGCCAACTACCTCCACTCACCACCGAGCACGTGCCAGGAATTCCCTAGCAAAGGCAGCTGCCAAAACCCAGGGAGTTGTGATAACTCTCTGCTATCACATCCATAAAGCCTCAGTCAAGGCTGCTCTTCCCTCAAGTGGGAAGGGGCACAGTGTGGCCAAAGAGGAACATCTTCAGCCTATAATAAAATAAAAATTATTTCATTCCCTTTCTGTGCTGCAGCTTTGTGTTTTCACAGGACTGTGATGGCTGCATGCAGAATCGTTTCTGCATTCCCTCTTCATCTGGGAAGCAAACTTCAGCTATGTGTTCCGGGGGCAGGAAAGCATGCTTCTCCTTCACTCTGACAGGAGGGTGTGCAGTAACACAGCGAGCTCAACCTTGAGAAGGGGGAGAAGCACTCTGGGACCCAGGCTGGTTTATATCTCAGCTGATTCTCCTCTTTCCCTCTTCCGTATCCCCTTAATAGCTTGACAGGAGAAATATAGGGAAGATACAGGCATCTGATTAACAGTGCCGGGGGCTGGGGATGGATGACAAGGAAAGGGAGCGCAGCGTGGCTACCAGCCAAGTTCCAGAGAGAAACAGAATATCTGGCTTCCTCTAATCTCTGGAGGAAAATTAAGTTACAAAAACCTTTAGTGGAAACTTTGCATACATTCAGTACCATTGCCATGCCTGACAGAAAAAAAAAAAAAATGCCTGATATATTATTTAGTTTATAGTTATAGAATTAAAGGAGCAAGCTTTCCCACCAGGGATAAAGAAAAAAAATCCTCTCGAAAACTAAAGACAAAACCCTGTAAAACCCCTTGAATGTTTTGTGCTGTCAGAGTTCCTGAGAAATTTTCCTTTTTGTGATAATGGGTGGTTGTGTGAATTGCGTGAAGACATCTGAACCTCCTCCCAATGAATTTTTGCACTTACATGTAGATCCGTTCCTGTTTTCCGAGCTGTTTATTCTGCCTCGGGCAGAAGCAGTGAAGGAGAGGAGAAGGTGGAGGTGGGGAAAAGGCTCCAAACTGCCCTGGGCAGACACCACTGCCCTAGGAAAGGGCTTGGGCTGCTCCTGCCACCACTGAGCCCAGGAGCCAAGGCCATCGCCTTGCTGTTCATCAAATGTGTGCTACACACAGAGAGGAATTCCTCCCCCACCTCCGTGTCTGTCATCGATGTGTTGATGAAAAATAATGGAGTTTGATTTAAAAAAAATAGCTTAGGTGTTAAGTGAGCAACAAGCTGGGACCTGTGCATATGAGAGTGCTGATTAAAATGAAATAGCCTATTTATTGACTGTTACATCTAAAGCAGTTGGAGTCACCATGATGAAAGTATTACATGTTAGCTTTATGAGAGGGGAAATAAAGAAGCTAGATTGGCTAGTTAGAACTTCTCTTCATTAAGTCTTACAGTATGTTGATATATGTACAAAGTGTGATTTTTTCATGCCAGAAACATGAACCCAGGGTCTGAACAGCCATTGCCTGGCTCAGCACCATGCCCTCCCCTGGCTGGTTGTGCTCTCCTTTGCTGGCTACCCAGGCTGATGGGAATCTGCCTCTGCTTCCTCCAAGAGGAGAAAGCACAGATGCATTTTGCAGGATTTCCCTCCACCTTGGTGCAAACAGCTTGCTCCCGGCCTTCCTCATGTGATTCCTTCACCAGCCTTGTCTGAAGGGAACACTTTCCATGCACAGGAACGTAAGAGCTGTGTTTACGTGCCATTTCCCTTCTGAGAGTTTTATTTCTCTTCAGCTTCAGGGGCCTAAACACCAGCCAAAACTCAATATGGGGCTGAAATTGTACCCTGGCTGTCCCCAGCCCCAGGCAGCCCTGCCAGGGGACAGAGGGGTGTGTTTGTGTAAGTGTGCACGTGTGTTGTGTGCACACAAAAAACAGATGTGTGCTCTCCAGAATAAATGAGGCTATTCAGAGTGTCACAAAATGGACAATTTATGGCCAGTTTCAGCAATTAGTCAGACCAAAGGAGTGAGGTGGATCAGTATTAAAACCCTCACTGTGTTGTTTGTTTTAAAAAAGCAACAGGGAGTTCCAGCTGATGAGTAAAGATACTGAGAAAGGGTAATTAAAGAGAAACAATCTTTGATGTTTCTCTTATTACAGTTTCTCCTCATTTTGTTGTGCTCCCCTTACATGGTCCTGGGAAACAGAGCTGCTGCTTTTTTTGGGGGGAGGGTGGTGTGGGGGAGGCTGCATGGGCAGTTCTGCAGCAGGAATTCACCATTTGCTTCCTGCCAGGCTCTTGCACCTTGAAGTGAATTCAGGTACTTCCTGCAGAAATGCTAGCACCTGGAAGAAATTCTAGGTGTCAGCCTACAGGGCCATCCACTTGTGTGACTATTTTTATTGAGTTAATGGGGGGAAAAGTTCTCCTGAAAAATAGTGATAGCTTCTAAAATACTCCACCAGCCCAAGAGTAGCTTAAACTGTGTAAGTTAAACCTTGAGCACGACCTGCCCCCATAGTTCCCTATCTCTGTTAGTATAAATATTCTGTTCCATTTGGAATAAGTATTTTTTTCTTGTACTCAGGTCTCAGTTCTTCTGCTTCCAATGCTTTATTTTGTGCCACAGTCATAAAATTACAGGGTTTTTTTTGTTGCAAACTCCTGAGCAACCCAAATCTTTGTGCTGTGTGAAAGGTTTTTAAGTTCAGGTTGTACAGTAAGAAGGTGAACTTTGCAGAACTTTTTGTTTATCCTGGCCTGTGGGCAGCCTTTTCTGACTTGTGCATCATAAGTGTGCTCAGTTGCAACATGGTGAAGCTGGCTGCTGCTCATGGATGCTCTTTCATTTGTGGGGATGACAGTGAAAGATGAAAAGTGCAGTGGAATGTTTGGGAGTTATTTAATCAAAGTCTTTCAATGAAATAAAAGATATTTTAATATGTGGTTTGATTCACTGCAAATTTTTGGCAGTAGATGGGGCCCTTACTGTAATAAAATTCCATCGAGTTGGGAAGTCTCTTGGAGGTGGTGCCCAGATGCAGCACATTGGAGCTGACTCCTGGAACATCATCCCTGACCTAACTCAGGCTCTTTGTTGTCTCCATGTAACCTCTTATGAGAAAAATACAAAAAGGTGGGAAAGGGGAAACAATGTTCTTCCTCTGCGCCCCAGCTTTACACTGCACTCTATGCTAATGCTTTCTTTTGCTGTCTTTCTTTCCAAAAAGCTGCAAACCCATGAGCTCCCTGACTCTGTTCTTGCTGACTCAGGACTGACTTGCACTCAGGACTCTGCCTGAGATCAAGGATGAGCAGAAGGGGAGCACAACCCTGGAACAGGATGGGGCAGAACCAGACCCCCACCTGCTGCCACGACACAGGGAATTCAACATTTCACTCAAGCAAACCCTCATTTCCTGGCAGTGCTGGGGCTGGCCTGGAATCCAGACCTGGTCTGCTCAAGGTAGAGCCATTATCCTAAAGTGCTTTTATTGATCTGTTGACTTTCTGTCTCCCTCCTTCTCTTCCTCTCTTCACCCTGCCAGCCTCTTAAAGACTCATATCTTGTCTCATACAGCCGAGGTATTTTAAGGGGTGAACAATGATTTTGAAGTCACATTCGACAAACTATATCTGACCAGTAAAACCAGATATCCCCATAATATCTGAAGAAGGATCTGTCTACATTTACAAATGAGTTGCTCTTTCTCTTCCCTTCTCATTTTTTTCTCCCTCTATCTATGTCCTGGTGTTCTTCAAACAATCAATTTCAAGGGTTCATACATCTCCTCTGTAGCAGCCTATCCCCCCAGGTGGCAATGCCATATATTCCTGCTTTATTTTCAGTTGGTTAAAGAGACCTATAGTAGTAAATCTATATCTGTGCTGTGATATCCAAGCAGTATTAAAGGCTGAGATTTAAAGACAGGCTTGAAAGACTTAGTAGTTGATGCCTGTAGAAAGCCAAGAAGAGCTCTGTGCCTTACTGGAAATTTCAGGCACAACGTGTTGGAGTGAAATACATTACAGTGACCCAAGCTGCAAATCCTTCTGAGGAGATAAAGGGAGAAAGAATAATACTGGAGAAAATGTGAACAACACTGTGTTACCAAATACTAAGAAAGGGCTTGAAGTCAGATGATCTCTTTCTTATTTCAGTTTTTTCTCATAATTTCTCTGGTTTCTGGAAAATTAAAATTCCTTCCTAATAATATTGCTCATTATCTAGTTGGATAAAGTATGGGCATTTAGTCAAGGATCTGAACAATACACAGGTAAATACAGAACAATTAAAAAAGGCTAAATTTTATTATAGAAGTGCATTTGTGTTTTAAAAATGTGAAGTCCAATGTCTTTCAAACAGCTGAGTACATCATTGTTCATGAAGTCAGTATTTGAAAAATAAATAAGTTATCAACAGTTTATAGCAATGTAAGCATAAATATGCATGCATGCTTTATAATGCACTCTAATTTTTTAATGTTGAAACAACATAAAAGCATATTTGAGTAAAAACCAGAAATTCACACTGAACTATTTTGATAGGCTGGGTAGTACTACAGTGAAAATAGTGTGAATGTTTTCACTGGGAAATATTAATGACAGTAAGGACAAAAACTTCTGCAGTCACATCCTTTTTTCCATTTTATTCATATCAGCATTAGTTTTCTTTTTTATGGAAATTCGCAGAAAATAAGATAAATTATTTTTTTCTAGTCAGTAATTTCCTGTGCACTATCAAAACTCTCCTTCCAAGTGTCACTACAGATTCTTGCAAGCCAGGAACAGGAACAACCCTGCATGTCTCAGGTGAGCAGTTGTGCAGGACCTGTCACAGATCACGTCTGGTGCTTTGGTCAATAATCAATGTGGAGGGTTTAAAAACAACCTGCTGGCTGAACTATGCTCATGTAAAGAATTTATCTAAGAAATCCAAATATTGTGAAGTGTCGAGGGAAAATAAATTAATGAGGAAATGAAAAAAAATTTGTTGATCACCTTCTCAGACCATGGGATGGCCACTTATGGACATAGGAGAGGGAACTTTGATCAAATTTAGGATTTGTGTGATGAGAAGCAGTTCACAATTCAGTGAATTGCAGATAAGTTAGCTAATTGTAATACTGTGTCAGTAACAGCAATCTTCCCTTTTGAAATCACAGACAGGGAAAAAGGAATGGAGTCCTGGGGGGAGAGAATGCCTTGGCAAGCACCCCTAAGTTATTCACCTTTTTGGAGGAAGTACAGCAGCACCACAGCTACAGCCTGATGTGTACTGAGCTGCATCTCTGGAGGGTGAGCAGCAAATGCTTTGTGTCCTGCACTGAGCTGGAGGTAAGAGCCAGAGCTGTCTTTCCTCCCAGAGCTTGCATTGATGCTGCTGATGGCAGCAAACATAACCCAGTGCATTCCGAGCTAGGCACAAATCTGCATTTCCCAATCAAAACTCACAGATTTTAAAGCAATATGGTGTTTTTTTAGGAGATATGCTTGCCCAGTTCTATAGAAATCTTGATCAGAAAAGCATTGGCTCAGCCTGTGATATGCTCCTAACTGCTAGATGTAGACTGTGAAGTTTGTTTCTGTGTTTCAAAACCTTATTGCTTGGTGAAACTACCTGAGTAAACTGGTTCCAGGGCCAGAAAAGGCTCATAACCATGCTTGTCTGGTAAGAGATCATACAAAGATAAAGCTGACATTCATTCTAAAAGGTAAATATGTCTTTTTACAGAGCAAGGTGAATTTGTGGACTTTCCTCCTGGGAGATGCTATCAGGACAAGCTGTGAAGTTGGATATCTGAAAGAGATCAAGCCAATTTTCTAAACACCAGTGCACAAGTAAGCACTGTAAGTAATTTACAGCCTAGAGCAAGTGAGCCAAAAATCACTTCTTGAGACACACACAAGTGTGAGCAGAATTATGTGAAACTCTGCCTCTTCTGACAGCAACACTGAATATGGACAAGGGCATTTTGTGATGTGGCACTGCTGAGCATGAGCCTGTTGGGAGGCAGGAGCTCAGGCAGGTGAGCTGATCTGCTGGGGACATTCTTTACCAACAGCAGTACTGTCCTTGTGGTCTCCGGGCTTTGCATGAAAGAACTATCCTGTGTATTAGAATGTCACATTTGGTGTGTTGCATTACACAGGAATGAAGGCAGTCCCAGGGATGAGGATTATGAACTGGGAACTGCCTGGCTGTTTCCAGTGAGTATCTGCCAGCCAGGGGAGCCAGGCAGCTGCATGCCTGGACCAAGGGATAGCAGATAAAGCAAGAGGAAGCAGGAAGGGAAATATTCTCTGGTAATTCAGGGGGAAGAAAGAGGCAGAAGGAACCTCATGAACCTTTCAGCAGAACAGTTGTGAGCTGTTAGGTGTGAATCCCACTGAAGCCTGTTGTAATTAAGCATCCTGTAAGGTGAGGAGGGGGGTGAGCACTGCAATAAGCTCATCAGCAGCATCTGCACTGACTCTCTGCCCCCTCTGGAGACCCTTTGGAAATCTTCAGCGTGTTTTGTGTTTGTTTCAGAGCCAAAAACGAATGCTGGCAAATGCAAAGGTGTGAAATGTTGGCCAACTCATCCCAGCTTGCCCTACAAGGCACTGGAGGGAGGATTGCTCTAAGTGGATGATGAGCTCAGTTCAGAGGCTGTTAAGTTAAAGCTTATTACCCTGATTAAGAGATGTGTACAACGTGGTTTTGAGCTTCTGATATGGTAAAACTAGCATTTTCCAAATGTTTTGTTGTCCTGTCTGTTATGCTTGGAGGGGAATTCAGTTTCTGTTTCACACTGGGTCAAATTCAGTGCGGAGATAAGATTTCTGCACGCAGTTTAGAATTTGGGATTGCCTCTGTGAAGGCAATTGTCTGGGGCAATGTGCTTTGTCAGAACCAGGAGGGAACAGAGGGAAAGAAGGAGCAGGGTGCAGAGAGGTTCATGCCTTTGCTGAGAGCCAGTGCTGTGCTGAGAGCACTGGGGATAAAAGGCCAAGCCATGCAGGTGTCCCTGGCTGTGCTCTCTGCATGGCAGGAGATCAGGCTGTACTGCTCCCAGCAGGGTGTAAATGAAGAAGGTACCATTAACTTGGGTTCAGGACTGACCCTGCAGGACTGGGCTGGTTTGCACAATAAGATTTGAGCGTCTCTGCCATGTGCTCCTCATCATTTCCATTATCTGTGTGTTTCCTTTATCTGGGGTACCACAGCTCCTCCCTATGATGGAGCACTGGCTCTCCAAGCAGCTTTAATCTCTGGCTGTCTTGGGAGGGTCAGGTCGGGAGAGATTTGAGGTGCTCAGCCCTGAAGTGAAGCCCTCCCTGCTTCAGACAGGCCTGCAATTGAAACCAGCTGATCCCAAGTTCTTTGCAAACATTTCCATTTCAAACCACTGAAGTTTTATGTCTTTCTAATAAATTTTTTTCTCGAGCCTCATAAATCTCATAAAGATCTTGAACAGCTAGTAAATTTGGCCATTCAGATACACGTTTTCCAGTAAAGAGGATAATGGTTGCTGTTCCTGATGCCACCTCCCCTCCCTACCCCTTCAGCTGTAGGAATTCACCTCTTGCTGCTTGCACACAGCTTGGGCCATGCTAAGAAAGGCAAAACGTGCAGGTGCTGTTTGAAGGAAGGATCAGAGCCTCTGCTGGCCCGGCCACTGCCCCTACCTGTGACCTGAGCAAAGTCATTTGCTCTCCTCACAGGAGAGGAATGTTGTCCTCTCCCTTGCTCAAGGGGTTGGGAGTCTTGCTCTGTTCAGACCGGACGTAAAATGTTCCAGCCACTCTCTCAGGCTTGGTGGACTTGAAAGGACAACATAAACCCAACTATTCCTCAGACTTCGTTTGGAAACACCAGGCAGAAGTGCTGAAGTTTTTTAGAAAAACATGCTAGAGAGATAAAAAATTTCAAACATATTTTCTCCTTCATTTGTTGTCTCCCAAATTCAAACAAGCTTATTTCCTTTCCTGCAATGCTGTTTTTGATAATCTTGTGCCAAAGGCACTGAATCTGTTCTTCTTGCTGTCAATAGCAAGATGCCTGTTGCTTTTAATGGTTCAGCTATTAAAACACCACATCCCAGTTGTCTGGCTGTGAGCAATCCCGAGCTATCGCAGTGACAATATGGAACCTTTTTCCTCTCTGAATGTTTCTCTGCAAAGTTTGACCATTTTGGCTGGGGTAAAACATGTGTCTATCTGGGATTCTTTCCAAGGATGAGATTTTGACAGCTGTGCTCATGTTGGCAAAAATCCTGACATCTTGTGCTTCGTTGAAATAGCAGATTCTTAGTGGAGAGGGGTGGGAATCCGATTTCATAGATGAACACTTATGAATTGAGGACTGTGAGCCTGGCTGAGCTCTTTTCACTTGGGGGAAAAGGTTGAAGCCATCCTTTGGGAACAGGGTGGAGCCTGCCTTTTTTCCCATCCCCACCTGTGGGCACAGATGGCCGATGGGCAGTGGGGTGGATGGAGCTCTCTGTGCTGCTGCCAGCTTTGTGCAGCAGTTTGGGACATGCCTTGGACGGCACCCATGGAAGTGGGAGTCAGCCTGCTCACGGTCCATGCATAATGATTTTCATTTACATATTGGATGTTTTGGGCACGACTGGTGGGTGGTACTGGTGTGCTTTCAGTGAAAATCCACCTTTGCAACTCTGGTCAAAACTTGGCCTGATATTTCTGCCAGAGAGCTGGTTAAAAACAAAGCCTTGCTATACTCTGAAATAGCCTGTTTTGGGGGTTTTATTATCACTATTGTGATAAAGTTGATTGAGTGTTTTTTGTTTGTTTTTTTCACTGAAATCTCCATCTTGAACTGTAGAAATATTTCCCTCAAACACTGTAATTATTCAACGCTGATATATTTTTGCAGTAATGTTCAATCTCATGAAGTGCCACTTTTCTGATGAAGAATCACTTGTTTGGAGACTAGAATTCCTATTATCTCAGCAAATAGGGAATGGTGGCACAGAAAATTGTGCCAAGAGGTCACCCAAGAGCTCCATATCAGGGCAAGGATGAACTGGAATGGATCAGTTGGAAGGTCATCAAATTTTTTTTAGAAGGTATATTGCAAATATTATATTTATTTCAAACTTTCTAGTAGCCAGACAGTTCCTTTATATTTTACAAAAAAAAAAAAAAAAAGAAAAAAAAGGAAAAAAGTAATGAGGTTTTAAAAGCATCGGAATAATTATTTTCTTTCTCTGGTATTTCACTGGAAATCAAGGAAAAATCCTTTTTAAAACACAAATAGAACAGTAGTCAAACAACAAAACCCCAAACAAAACATGCCTCCTGTTGAAAACAATTCAGTTTTGCTCAGGAAAGGATTTAGCTTAGGGTTAGGCACACAGAGTCAGACATTCCTGCTTGCATCCATGGCAAATGTGAGGTCTTTTATGCAGCAGTTAAAGGAAAAGCAGCCAATCTGTCTCACATTCATCCTTGCTGTGCATTAAGTGATGTATACAGATATTTATCATCCATCAGAAAGCACTTGGGCAGCCTTCTCATGTGTTTAATCTCTCAAGCCTTTTTCTAAGGATTTGGGAAGCTGCTGAAGGACAGATGAGTCAGATTTGAAATCATAAAATTTGGGACAGTCTCAGAACAAGAAAACATGGATGTTTGGGGTGGCTGCGCATGGCTGTGACAGCAAGCAGGCGAGCTGAAATGAGCTTTGGGCATGGATTATTTATCTTTGCACAGCCTGGCCTTGTCAGCTGAGTGGCCAAAAAAATGATCAGGAGGCACAAAATTAAATGGGAAAAGCTGCACCTCCTGTAGTTTGTTTATGGGAGATGGGTTGGGGAGGACAACAAAGGACACTGTCATTGCATGGGAGGCTTGGTCAGCAGGGACTGACCCGTGGCCTTAGAGGCCCTTTCAAAGCCATGCCTTAATGACAAGCTCTTTCCTTCCTCTCCCACTTGTTTTTTTGGAAACTAGGGCAAATATTAGCACAACTGTGAGTGTTGGGCTGTTGTGTTGGAGTGCTTCTAACCCGTGTTAGCATGATTAAAACTAACATCACCGTTTCTACGCTGAGAAATTCCAGTGGTGTGCCTGCCATAAATTTAACTGAAATTCCAACTTTAAGTTGTCTTTTAGTTCTGCAGCAGAACTGTTCACTCAGGAATAGCATAAGGCAGATGTCTTCATGTTTGCTGATTCTTAATAGGTCACAGGCATTGATTTTAAATAGCTAAAAGCCTTTAAAATAATTTAAAAACAGGCTTTCCCCCTCCCCTACAGACCTTAACCTTTACTTGCCCTTAACTAGAAATGCCCAGGATAACATGATCCTAAAACAGACCATATAAACCAAAGAGCAGCTTTAGATATATAATGTGATCATTACCTGAAACCAGTGAAGAGGTTGGAATAATTATTGCTCATGTTTACACTTCTGCATTTCAGTGGGTTGTGTTCAATCCTTTAATGATGATTATTAAAAACATACTAGAAACACATAGTAATTAAAGAGAGCACTTAACCATGATTCTGAAAGCACAGAGGCAGCTTTGAAGTGGAACTGGACACAATGTCTGTTGCCAAAACATTGCAGGAGTTGGAGCACCAGGTAGCTGGTAATTGCAGGTACCACACCACATCTGTTTTGGCACCTGCAACATCCTCCTCCAGCAGCAACCTCAGAATCACTTCTGGTACGTCAGTGAGACTCCTGCAGCCTCAGAAAGAGCTGATTGATGGTGGCTGAGGGAGCAGACAAATACCCTGCTTTTTAATTTATGTAAAGCCAAAGCTGAATTTGGGCTTGTTTCTCCACAGGGGACTTTTTGAAGGTGAGGCAATGCCTAGGAAGAGGGCAGGAGGAGGAAATTTGGGGTGACAGCAGAGAGTGGGCACTGATTCAGGCACTCTGCCGTGCCAAGGCTTCAGTGTGGGTACTGACATGAAAGGGAGCTCTCAAGCCACAAGCTCCAGACCTTCTGTTTTAGGAGTGTTACTGTGAGTGAGGGAGAGGGCCATGTGCTGTGGAATGGATTCTTTGTTTGTTTTCCCCATTTAAAACAACAAAAATACTCTTATTATAATAAGTGCAGAAGGATGAGTGATGAGGCTTATGCTGTAAAATCATGTTTGCTGGAAAAAGTTGTCCTGTTTTCCATTGCTTAATTTCATCTAAGGAGGGAAGGCATGGAGGCTGGGGAGAGCACAGCCACTTTTTTGGAAGTATTTTTCCAAGCACTTGAGATGGGCCTTCCCAGGAGGAAGCAGTTTAGCTCTATGTAAAGAGAACAAAGCTCAGAACAGGTCCTAGTGTTTCTTTGGGGCTGAAAGGGATTCACTTTTGGTCATTGTCTCTTAATTTTATATTCCACATCTTTTGGTAATTTGCTCTGCAAACCCAAATTCAGTTTCTGCCCCTGTGCTGGTGCCACAGAGACCACCTGCTTACACCATGTGAGTCCCAATTCCATGGTGTTCCTGTCCTCCCACAGTGTCCCCTGGAAGAAGACCAGCTATCAGCTAACACTCAACATGCCTCAGACAAGAGTTTTCCCCCTAGATCTCTCAAGCAACATGGACAATATTAGGATCCTACCTGTCACTCAGACCCACAGATGTTTGACTCTCGTCTCTAGGTTCACCTGCAGGCAGTGTCAAACTTTGGCCACTTGTTTCTATAAAGCCTCTCTAAAATATTGCCATTTCTGTCCCCCCATCCCAGGCTGTCATTACTGTGCTGCTCAATCACTGGTACACCACTGCTAATTCTGGACCTGGCAAATCCAATCTTACCCTGTTCACACATGTTCTTTATGCTCCAAAACAAATCACTTGCCTGTATTGCCTCTTTTGCCTGTCACCCCTCTCGCTGCAGCTCTCTTGCAAGTGTCTGCTCTTGGTCATATTGAACATAACCTGTTCGGTTTCTCCCACCAAAAATGGGACCCTTTTCCACCCAATACAGTGTTTTTGTTTTGTGGTTAAGATGCCAGTTTTGGCCTCTGATCAACCCACTGTGCCACTCTGTGTTCCCCAGCTGTTGAAATCTGAAAGCACCCTCATGCATTTCCCTGTGCAGTTAAGGCAGCTGCATCGTCCTCTCCCCAGCTTCTCCTCAAAGCCTCTTTTTTCTTAGCTGGCTGTAAACCCTTCAGAGCAGTGGGCTGTTAGTGCAATGAGCTCTGATGGCTGTGTGAGCAGAGATGGTGCTCCTGGTCTGTAACATCAGCTGCTAGATTTCGGCTAGGTGTGGAGAATCATCTTCATCTCCCTGGCTCAGAACCATCTGTTTGTGCTGGCTTTGCATGGTGTCTCCACTGTGGGTTACTGCCCCACAAAGGGAATCCACAAGTGCTGTGGTATTATGAAATAACAATTTTAAAAGCAAGTATTAATAGTGCTGTGTTTGTTGTTGCCCCTGCAACACTGAGCAAGCATTGGTCCTGGAGGAAGTTGTTGGCTTTTACTTTCTTGGGAAAAAATGTGGTGGAGACAATTCCCACCCCTACTCCACAAATCTTTTACAGACCCTTTTCATTGCTCCATCAACCACTGAAATGAAGGGCAAGGCTTAAAAAGTAAGATTATAAGTGGTAGGACCAGCATTATGCAGTTCTACTTCTGGGTCTTCTGTCCATTCTGTTCAGAAATCATTGCTAGGGACTTTCAGAAAGTGAGCTGGAGTGTGTTTGTGAGAGGACACAGGGGAATGTCATTGATTCACATTTGATTCCATTATTTGTTTCTTGTTGGGGTGCCCCTTGGAGAAGCCTGACATTGTACATGCAGTGCCCAGTACCTTGGGCTGTGCAGGATAGGAAAAATGCACACTGGTGGGGCTTTGCAGCACCCTCTGCAACTGCATTCCAGCTGAGAATCTCCTGAAGATTCCAGCCACCCGAAACTGGAACAAATAATGCTTTTGCCTGTGAAAAAAAAAAAAAAAATTAAAAATCAGATGCCAAAATGTCAGGCTGCAAACCCAAACTGCCGAGCAGTTCTTCCTGTGAGAAGGGAGAACTCTTCTGGTGGAGACCAAAAAAATAAAAAATAAAAACTCCAGCCCTGTATTGGGAACAAAGGTCGCTGCCTCTGCAGCAGCCAAGTGTGTAGCCCAAGGCCAGCCAACATCTTGAGCCTTCTCTGTGGCTTTGGGACCTTTTACAAAAGCTGGGCATTCTTCCAGCCCTGAGCTGTAGGAAGGACAGTTGACCCATGTTGCACCTGGGCCACCTCAGCCTCATTTCATTTTCACATAAAGCTTTGTCTAGGTTTATTTTATTTAATGGGCTGCTTTTTTTTTTTTTTTCTAGTTATACTGTCACAGGAAATTCTCACTGTTCTATTACCTTTTTCCTGTTGGAACTGGCCTTAAAATAAAATGAATAAATAAATACATATACATACATATAAAAATATGCAGACAGGAAAGCCATTCAGATCTGCAGAGGCCTTGATAACGCTGCTGATGAGGTTGCCAGCTTTCCCCATGTCTGAGCTGAACAATTCCCCACCACCTCCCCAACCCCTGGGAACTTAAGGGGAGGTAGTTGTGAAGTTTCTAATTCTGACTACAGGTGTCTGGTTTGAAAGACACCACATGCCTTGCTGTAACCTCATTTAGGAAAAGGGCAATTAAATACAAATACAGATGTGTTACAGTCACAGTTCCTGAACATCTAAAATGCCCATCAGTTTTAAAAAGTGAAGAATAAAATCTCTCTAGAGGAGCACTATCCTCTCATCTGTTGTAATATTATTCAGTATTAGTATTTTAAATAAGAAAAATGGTTTTGAATGTCAACATCTGCTCTTAACTGTCTCTTTACAGCAGGAACATTGTGTTTGAAAACAAACAAGATTGGAATGCCTAAACTCCTCTCCTTCTTCTGCTCTGCTTATCCAAATATTCCTGCCAGTGTTTACTTGTTGCACATTCTGCTCCATCATTTGGTGTTTTTAAGGTGCTGTAGATTATCAAAACCAAAGGAGTTATTAAATCTCTCAGCTTTGCCGTAACAAATCAGAAAGCCCCTGATCTTACCCTTTTGAATCATTAGATTTCATTAGAATAGTTTGAATTTTGAGAAGTGTAAAGGCCACTATATTTTGGATAAATTGCTTGAAAAGACCATTTTGAAAAATATTAACCAGCTTTAAGATGGACTGTTCCCTGCTCAGTAGTAGTGATGATGGTAGTAATGATAACAATAAACTAACTACTGAATTCAGCTGGTCTCAGTCCAGCAAAATATTTAACCCCAAGCTTAATTTTCCAAGCTTGTGTGCATCTCTGCAGCAGGGCTGAGCACAGGCTGTAGCTCTTTGCTCTATTGCTGCTTAACTCCAGCATGTGCTGCTCCTGTTGTTTATTTGAATTGGGCTGGTTTTGGGTTTGACTGGAGAATAAACTTCTGGGATTAGCAAATACTGAAGATTTGCTAATATATTAAATATCCAGCATAATTCAGGGGGATGCCACAACAGCTGAGTGGTGTTATTGCCCTGATTGTTTGCTCCATATTTTATAAAGTTCTTGGTCTCTCCTTGCCACTGCTTAAGCCCCTTTGCTCTTGTGCTGCCTGAGGGAAGGAGATCCTCAGCTGTGAGTGGAGACTTGGGCCTTGGAGGAGGAGTATGAGGGTACCAAGACTGGTGGCATTACTGTGAACCTTTCCAGAAATGGAGGGGGTTTTCCTACAGCCTGAGCAGTTGTAGTTGTGCTATTTGTTTGAACTCTTGCTTTTATTATACCAAAAATACACCCCAGTACATTGCTCCTCTGGAGAGGTACAAACCCACATGTTTCCAGTCTTCATGATGTGGTGGAAGAGAGCTTGAAACATGATGTGGTTTTTATGTCTCAGGCTCCAAAATCAAAAACCACATAGAAATTCATTTGTGTTTCTTAATAATTTTTCAGGATTTTCATGCCAATATCAAGCCTTTCTGGGACCTGACAGGTTTTTGAGCACTTAGTGCTTGGCAATTCCTTGAGCCCCTGAAACTCAGCTTATGGGGAATCAGATCTCTATAGAACTTTACAGAACATTCATCCTTCCTTGCTGTGCTGAGCTTAAGAGAAGCACCACACGAGAACGGGTCAGGGCTTCAAAGTCTTTGCCATTAAAATGACAGCCAAAGAGTAGGAACCACAACTGCAACAGGTTTTATCAGCTCACACCCCACTTTGCAGCACTGATGTAGGAGCAGAGCCCTAAATCAGCCCCCGGCTCCTTGCATGCACAACTCAGAGATGCTGCCAGTCTGAGCTTCAGGCTGTTGGGGGAATTTCCCCAGGCTTAGTCCTTCACCCATCTGTATTTGCAGCCATCTGAGAGCACCAGCAAGCAGGGGGGAGCAGAGATCCCCAGCATGCCCCTGAGAGTATTGGCTTTCCAATTGGGCTCCTTGGGTTATTCTGAAACGCCTACAAAATACATGAGAACCCTGCCATTGTCTCAAGTGATCTTTGAATCAGGGGTTCTTAAACAGAGGATATGCCATTCTTCTTTTGTTCCACACTCCCATAATGCTCTTAAAAGAAAAGGAAGGCAAAAAAAAAAAAAAAAACCAGAAAAAAAACAAGTAAAACCCAAACCTAAAATGTGCTGTCAGCTTTACCCCAACAGCCAGAGGTGGAAGGGATGGTTAGCCAAGATTAGAGTCCTAAGTTGTGATTTCTTGCTGTGAGTTATGGCTGCATGTCAGTAACAGTAAGTAAAGCAAAATGCAGTAGCTTGACTGGTGTTCTGTTCAATTGCCTGGGGCCCCAACTGAAATTTAATAAGTAAATGTAAGATTTTAGTGCTTTGGAATGGAAACTTCATGGTAACTTCTTTCTGCAGCCCCTGTTTAAGTGATGTATCACATGTATGCCTTGTGCAGTGCACCTTGGATGAATCCAGCTCTGCTGTTGTGCTGTTCCTCTGCCAAGCTGCAACCAGGTAAATCTTCAGGTCACAGAGCAAGCACTGGTACTGAATACAATCGTGGCTGGGATACCTTCCCTGCAGCTCCATTCACAGGGACAAGGAGAATCCTAATGGCTGTGGCAGGTGGGACAATCTGTACTGATTTTTTTTTTTTTTTGTAATCAGAGGTTATCTAGTCATGTTCAGGGTTGGCTTATGGAGCATAGACATTTGGATCATTCTTCATATTTGAAAACACAGGAGTCTTTTTTTGGATTCTCTGAAATTATCATTATTTTTAATTTTTTTTTTTTTTTGAGACACAGATATGTATTGCTCACATTCAACTCACTAGTGAGGATGGAGAACCCTCTCATGGGAAAATGAGAAAAGTTCCTTATTTTAAATATCCATCACTTCTGTTCCCTGCTCAGGGATGTGTGAGGAGTGTACATTCTCCTCTTCTGCCAGTTTCTGTTTTGCTGTATCTGTTATTTTACAGTTTCTTCATTATGATGGCTCACAGAGACTTGTCAGCTGTTCCTCATCTCTCTCCAAGCATGAAAATCTAGTCTTGAGGGGTGTGTTTAGAATCAGATCGTATCAGGAGCAGTTGGCAGGAATGCACAGGGATGGCAAAGGGAGCTTTACCCTTTTCCCAGCTCCCTGCTACTGTTTCCCATTAGTACCAGCTGGCACAGCCCATTTGTCAGGGATTTCCTGTGTGTTACTCAATACCTCCAATATCCATGGCTGTCTTTAGGAGATCAGAAGGCTGAACAACTCTCAAGAAGTGGTGAATTCAGTCTAACCAGATAAAAATAAAAGGATCCTCTTTACTTCACACAATTGACTATTCCAGCTTCGTCCTTCCAGCACGTGCAGAGGATGTGCAAAGGGCCAGTAAAACATAGAGACCTCTCTCTAGAGAAACACATCAAAACTAGCCATGGTCTTTGTGCTCCTTGGTACCTCTAGCATGGTTTTACTGGCACTGGGCCCGGGCTGAGGCTGTCTCACTGTGCGTGTACCGCCACTGAGGACAGAAATTACACAAACTCTTTCAAAACCCATGTCTCTGTTTCAGCAAAGTCTTTCAAGTTCAGTCACTGAAAGGTCCCCATGATAATAAACCCCTGTTCATTCCTTTTGCCTTCTCATGCGTGTGTTTATTTCTGGTTTTGCTCCTTTCTTTTTCACAGATGGCAGATAAATCTTGTCAGTGCTTTTTTGGCTTTGCAGCCTTTTCTCAATCATCTTTCCTTTTGTATCTCCAGCAATGTGCAAATCTGGTGGTTTGCTATTTCTGCTAAGTGTATTTCTTTTCCAGCCTGGCTCATTGTCTCAGTCTTGTGCTTTTTTGCTGGGTGAAAGAAGAGACAAATTTCCAGTAGGCAAAAAATAAACCAGCCCCAGCTCATGAAAAAAAGTGAACCCTTTTTAATCATTGCTATAAAATGTAATGGTTTGATGCAAGTTCCTTGTCAAGGTTGGAAGACTGACCAATAGGTCCCAGAGAAACATCTTTTGATCTGTCTCCTGGATCAATTGGAATTTTATTGCACATGAGGAGAACAATACTGCACGAGCCCTTGAAGTGAAGCGAACACAGATGACATTTTTATTCATTCTCAGCCAGATTGCCTGGTATTGTGTACCTTCTGTGAAAAATGACACTCTGGCAACAGGCCACTGAGTGCAAAGCATCTTGGCATGGGCCTCCTGTTTGTCTCAGCCTGAGCTGAGCATCACCAGAGATGCCAGACTGTTGGCCACGAGCTGAGGGTGTTAAAGCACCATCTTTATCAGCACCTCACTGCCATTTTTGGTGGGAAATCCTTGAGGGAGGAGGGGTAGTTCCTGACTGTTTAGATATTTGGGGGCATCAGCAATGGTGATTGGCTCTCCCCTTGGGACAAGCAGCAGCTCTCTTGGCTGACAATGCCACAGTCCTGCCAACCCTAAAAAAATTAGTCCTTAGAGTTTCTGAGTCTGTTCTAACCATCCTCTTTTTCTTTCCTGGTGTCTCAAGTGGAATGTTTAAAAGCCTTCAAGTGATTAGGAAGACAAATCTCATTGACTTCCAGCTTTGTCTGAGCCATCATAGTTGCTGCAAGAGAGCCAAAACCTCACGGATTTCTCTCGGACTTTTCAGAAGGCAATCCCTCAGTTTGCCTGACAGAGGTGTCATGGAATGTCTGGGGACAGGTGACACTGAGCTGCAGGTTCTATTGTAGCAGGACTCTTGGCTGTCAAAACTGAGTGTAACACTGAGGCATTTCCATCATTATAGAATAGTCCATATCATAAATTGTTTTTCTGATGTCCCTATTGAGTCTTTCTGCCTTCTGAGAAAGGAGTTTAAATGGAGAAAGTGGAGGAAGATTTTCTTCTTCCAAGCACAACAGTTTAACCCACCTGGACACATTCCTGTAAGCTGCTGCAGATTAGCCAGCCCTGGCATGGGCATTGGACTGGCTGATCTCCTTCCAGCCCTAACTATTCTGTGAACTATGAATTTCGTAGTGTGACCAGATTTTTATTCAATTTAAATATTTTTTGTTCCATCCAAGAAGCAATGTGGCAAGGTGTGCAACAGCCACCACTGTGCACTAGGAGACACTGGACTGGAAACTGGATGTGAATTTGTCCTGCCTGCTGGAACCAGACTCCCTCTGTACCTACTGCTGTGGAATGGGTATTTCCCTAACTAAATATTTGCATTTTTCTGAAGGAAGGACAGTATCTTTGCCTTCAGCTCTGATGCAGTGTGACATGTACCATAGGACCTGTCATCATTCATGAAGTCAGTTCTGCTTCAATGTTAATAAGTCCTTAATCAAGTCATTTGTTTCATACAGGATGTCACATTTAGCAGGGAATTGTCAAATGCTTGTGGAATCATAGGAGCACTATTTAATACTAAATGGTATCTGCATCATATCTGAAGCTGGAACATGCCAGGCAAACATCCTTCACATTCTGCACTAATATTTCCAAGCTTTCAGGACCAATCACAGGGTGGCTGGCTATGTACATTATTTCTCTCTGTTTATGTGTGGCATATGATTATATCCTATATTTAGTAACTCATTCTCACAATGCTTATCTGCTCCTTATTTTTTTTTTTTTGGCTGGTTCTTTTGTTTTTTTAAATAATACTGTTTGGCATTGGACCACTCACTTGAAACCAAGACTAACACTCTCAGTCCAATTGAAAAGAACTGAAATTTAAAACTGGTGCTCCTCATTCTAGTCTGTTTTGTGATATGTAAAGAAAAAGAAGAGGTTTGAGCCAAGCAGCTGCTGGTGGGATTAAGTGGGAAGCTGTCCAGAGAGACCAGGTTTATGATTATCATCTCCTGTTCTTGATGTTGTCTTCAAGAGGAACAGAGCTAAGGGCTAAAATTGTATCCCTAATATCTAGTTCCTGTAAGTCTTTTCCATTTGAAAAGAAGAAAAGGAAGTTATAGTGAACTCATGGCAAATATTGTCCCAATGAATTTTCCTTCTTTTATTTAAATCACATTTAATAGAGTGCCTGTTTCTGTCTGCACATAGGTACATCACAGTGCCAGTGGTAACAGGAAACACACCTGTACATGCCCCATCTGTTGCTATAAAGCAGTGTCATTATGTACAAAATATCTGCAAAGGGGAAGATTGAAAAGTCTTTTTTTTTTTTTTTTTTGTTTTTTCACCTTAGGGAACCGTTTGTATTTATATTTTAACTCTGCTGTGCTGTTGTGTTCTTCTCGTGAGCCAGACCCCTTGTGGTAGTTCTGTGAAGACACAGAAGGAGTCCTGGTTGTATCTGTGGGCAAAAGTGTTTGGTTTGGGGCTTCCCCCCGTTTCTGTCCTGAAATATTCAGTAAATAATAGTTTAAAAAAAGAATTTTAAAATACTACTGCAGATTATATTTTGTGTTTCCACAGTCGTTCCTGGTTCCAATCAGTTGATCAAAAATCCTGAATGTATTAAGGCTCCATGTTTTCTTAAAAAAAAAAAAGTTGTGTTCTTCTAAAAGCTCTTTTTCCCTATAAAATGTTCTATTTGAACTTAGTCCAAGTCATAATGAGTGCTGGAGCAATTAAAGTATCAGCCACTATAAGGAGTCTTGGGAGCACAGGAGACAGATAGGATCAGGGTTTAAGCTACTTAAATACCTTTTATGAGAAATAAAGATTTCACAAACCTCAGTTTCAAACAAAATAGTTGACATATGCTAAGCTCAAAGTACTAAACTTCTTCTCCTGCCCGCTCCCACTAAACAAATAATGATCTATGAAATATTTAAACTTTATATCTGCGGGAAGAAAGAAAACACTTTATTTCTGTTTTAAAATTTTTTGGCAGGTGCTCAGATATTTATGATAATGGGATCATAAAATGGTGTGGAAAGGTTAGTGGGAAGGTGCGGTGGGAATTTTGAGTGTGACTTTGTAAAATGTCTCATTTGTTAAATCTTATTCAAGTTGTAGCCAGGGTGTTTGTTCATTTATGTGTCCTAGAATAGATATTGTGCATTAGGAAGCACTTAAATCAACAAAATGTTTGTGTGTAGAGATGGATCATGCCTTCACATGCTGCAATCAGTTAAATTCCGTTGATTTAATTCTTGTAACCATTACCCTTAAAAAAAAAAAGAAAGAAAAAGCCTTTTAAATATTTTTTCATTAACACATACTATTAAGTGGGTAAGTGCCCTAAGTATATTTTAATTTAATTTAGATTTAGCAGCAACATTTTTCCCCATACTAATTAAATGCCAGTTTGTTATTAAGAAAATATTTATTGAAGTTGAACTTGGTGATAGATACATATCTATCACATCACTGTTAGACCTCATTAAATAGTGTTTTAATTGCAATTTGTTTTTTAATTACCATTCATTAAGCATATTATTAAATCTAAATAGCATGCTTATGAAAGACGGGTTTGCCAATACAAGTGGCTGAGGCCCTTAACTACTGCCTTGCTTTTAGGTTCCCATAATTTGAAGTGTGTAGGGTGAAAGTTTGATCTATTTATATTATTTCTTTTATTATCTCCCTCGCTGCCTGTGTCTCTAATCTTTATTAACAGAATTAATAACATCTGAGGCAGTCAACAGATTAAAAAAAGGAAAATAGAGTACGAAAAGTGGTGACAAAACAGGTCTTTGGGCAAGGAAGCAGGGAAGAAGCAACAGCAAAGGAGGAGCACAGGCAGGAAAAATAGCAGGTAAGCAGGGCACTGGAAGCAATTATCTAAATTGGAAGAAGGAGAGGATGGGGACTGGGAGCCTGAAGGATGCAGAGGGATGCTGTTAATGGTTTGAAGAGCTCTTTGGCTTGTCATGGGTAGTCTGGCCTGGGTCAGTCTGAGACAGTCCAATGGCTCCTCAGCAAAAAGGTTTGCTGGTCCCAGCCTGGATCTGGCACAGCTGCAGTGTGGGAAGGGCTCGTCCTCGAGATGAGGACAGAGCATTCTGCTGGAGTCTGTACAGCAGCAGTTCACAAACAGTAGTTACAAAGAAAACCCTTTCAGATTTTCCAAACTTTTACCCATAGGCAGCACTGTCCCCCTTTAGAAATGCCACTCAAAGGAACAACCACATGGGCTGTGTGAACTTGCTTTTCTTAGACGTGTTTACCAGATTTCTTAGTAGCAGTAAGGTAAGCTGAAAAAAATCCTGAGATAAGAAGCTTTCTTTACTAGGGATATCAGCTCTTTCAACAAAAAGACCCCCTGAGTTGCATTTTTAAAGGCTGTGTTTTTTTAAATCTGAAAAGAAAAGAATCTTTTGGAGCCTTTCATCCAGGAATGACACTTGATTTTTGCCAAAAGGGAGGAAAGGCTGGGAAGAAAGGTGTGAGATTGTTGTTCTGCTGGAGGCCATCTCAACATAAGGAGTTAGCAGGCTGGAGAACCATTCCCAAAGGGAGAAGGAGAGGCAGTAGCTGACAAAAGGCATGGGCTGCAGTGGTGGCATCCTCTGTTATGCCACTGTCTGACCCTATCACGACACTCAGGGAGGAATTAGTGGGAATGGGGGCTGCTGGACAGTGCCACAGGGGAGGAATGACATTTGTACATGGAAACAGCAGTGGCAACCTGAAGTATTGCCAACTTTCCCATGGGCTGGATATAGAAGGACAGTAAAACTCTGCACATTGACAGTCTCTGGCTCTGGTTCTGCTTGCATTGAGGATGGTTTTGTGCCAGGTTATCTCCATTGACTCCAACGGATTATCTCCAATTCACTGTGCAGTTTAAATCAGAGGCAGGACATCCTTTCTTCTCTTTCCAATTCATGAATCTCTTTCAAAACCGTCTGTACCAGATGTTACAACTGTAAGCAAATTATCCTGGCAAACCAAAGTATCGCCTCATGAGTCTGTGTCACAGTAGGCCCTGGTGCCTCTATCTGCCTCTGGATCTTTTGCTCATAAACCATTAGTTATACTTTTTTTCTTTTTTTTTTTGGCAGATGGGTATCTTTCATGAAAAAGCCAACTCCATTCCAAAGCAACAGTGCTTTTATATGGCCTGTTTCAGTCCCTGTTGCACAACCTTTTTTTGCACAATGATTCATTATTCTATCTTTCTTCTTGATATGCTGAATCATGGGATGACACTTTGCCAGCTGCTTTGTATGCCAACAATAACTTGCTCATGTTTCAAAGATAGAGAAGGCTGCACAAATCACTGCAGCACAGGGAGCCTGGACATTTGGCTGAGGGAAGATCTCAGCAGGCATTAAACTCCATGTGGATGGGGGAGTTACCTCTCAGCTCCTGCTCTCTTCAGATGGCCGTAGGGAGCTGCGTATGCCTTCACTTGTCTTTACAAAGCTGGAGAAGGCTCCTGTTGCCACTAAACTGATGGGTAATCAGCCTCTCCTGCACTGTGGCCCCTTAACTGAGAGGACATAAATTAGTGCACATCTCCATGGAGCATCTGCACTCAAAGGTTTGACTTAGCAGAAATGTGGAATGGTGGAGATGACTTCAGAATTCTCCACACAGATACATCAGGTGCCTCTGTGGGATTTCCTGACACCATCTCCAGCATGTGGATGTGAGGAGGCATCTAAAATAATCTCCTTCCTACTGCAGTAGACTCAAGGGTGCACATTCCCCCACGTGTCCCTCCATGGCTCCTGGGAACAGGGGTGCTGGGTTACAGCACAGCTGCTCCCTATCCATAATTCAAGGCTTGGGTAATGATTTTTAACTTCTATTTAAAAATTATTTTGCTTTGTCAGTGATGCACAGGATCCTTGCAGAGGCAAATGATGCTTTCCCTTGGCCATTTTCAAGTTCTTTCTGATTTGTCTTTGCTAGGAGAGTCTAACTGTAGCTATTTATCTGATCACAGAGAATCCAGAATCCATTGTGTGTATTCACAGGTGTTCTGAGAAAAGCAACAAGATTTTGGTCAGAAAGGAATATATTAAACTTTCTGAAAGCAGGGGTTTTGAAAGAAATGCTCTTGTGTTTTTAATATTTTTTTTAAATTTGAACTCTATATTGTAATTATCAGTGTACTTCAGTTTGTAGCACAGCATACTACTATAGACCTTACGCACTTCAGACAGTCATTTGAAAGGCCCTTGGTTTTCTTTTGAAAACAGTAAACCAATGAAAAATTCTAGTTTAGGAAAGTGGTGTCCCAATAGACCTTGAGGGTACATTTGCACATCTAATTTTTAAGTGTAATTATTGTGAAAATTTCATATACAGAAGTACCCAGTATTTTTAGGTGTTTTAACCTGAGATTTCTATAAGAGATATTCCTCCCCCTGTGCTTATTGCATGCTCATATTCCATGAGAATCTGTCCAGGTGCAGTTAGGTTTTGATGTGAGATAAAATAAAGATCACATTTTAAGAGCAGTGTGTGCATAATTGTCTGACACATGGATGTATAGAAAAGGTCAAAGGACTTAGTGTTCTCATTCAGGGTATGGGAAACATTCTTCTGATGGATACTGTATTTCTATAATGTAGGATTTTTAATTTTTTTTTTTTTTGCTTTGCTACTTCTACTTCAGCCTCAAGCGTCCTGCACAATTATTCCATGTATTTATGTGTTTATTAGCTTGTGTCTTTATTCCTTGTGTGTCACCTCCCTGCTTTCTCTCATCCCCAAGTGGTTCTCTAGGGCTGCACTGCACAGAAGTGGGTCAGCCCAGCTCCAAGGGTGCAGAGTGCTTGGATGAGGATCCACCTAGCAACACCACCACACTAATGCCACATTGGGAAATTTGCCCTACAGGAGTTTGTCTTGATTAAAGGCTTGGGTCTGTCTTTGCAACACAAACACAGGAGCCCCCATGCTGCTCTCTGAAATTTACAGCGTATTTTCCTTTTACTCAAGCATATTGAAGCAGAACAGAAGAAAGGATCAAAGGTACCGTAATGTTTCTATAAACAAGTACTACTTAGTTTGGTTTTTTTTTATCTTGGGTTTATTTTTTTCCAAACAAATCTTCTAGGCACATTAGGCTCAGATTACATTTTATTGCCAAATCACCAGCTGGCAACAAAATCACATATGTCTGTGTAAATACAGTGGATGAGAAGCTGAACAGGAGATGGGGAGATGATTCAAGGAGTCATATTGGCTTCTGCACCTTAAAATTTGACTGTTTTATCTGTCTATTCAGCAATGTCCTGTACATACCCCATTTCAACATGAAATACTAAAATCTCAGCTTGGGGTAATTCTGTCTGTGGTTTTCCTCTCTTCTAGTGAATTTACAGGAAAACAGATAATTCTCTGGGACCATAACTGAGAAATTCACTTTTTGTTTGCTCACCAAGTGATGACTAATCCACTCCCTGTTACTCAAATATAGGTGTAACTCTTGTGATGACATTATTATGAAGCATTTTCACTTTGAGAGCCAGATGATCCTTTGAAGGTAATGTAATTTTGCAATTTGCTTGAGGGCTCTATTGCTGCCTTTTGGGTACATTTGGATTCACTTGGCAATGAAGCCTCAACATTGATTAATTTATCATTAAGGTCAGTGTTGCTATACAGCCCTTCTTTATTTATACTTAGGCATTGGCATGGTCACTTCAATTTGTAAATTCAGTTTCTTAATGCACCCCATAATTCCCAGAGGAAAAAACCCTGTCTGTTATTAGGCAAATATATAAAAAAGTTAGCAATCATAATTTTGCTTCTAAAAGCCAATGAATTAAAGCATCTTTTCAGACTTGGGGTATGATACAGAATTTTCCCCATGCAGTTATGAATAATGGGTTTGTTTTGGCTAAAATTATGCTCCTTTGGCGTCCCAGATGAAAAAATATTTGAGTCTCATCAAGGGAAGATGTTCCTTGACAGAACTGGGTAACAGGACTCCCTTTATCAGAACAGTGGCACAGGAACACTCAGCAGCTCTCAAGGATCTGTTTGAAGGGGCAATCTTGCCCTCAGTCAACAAACTCTAAAAGACCTTAATTAATGAGCAGGGAATGAGCTCCATTATCTGGGAGGTGGAGGACAGAAATTAAAGGGGTTAAAGAATAAATGGGGTTTGTTTCTTGCTAAAACTTTTTAACTTTTGTTCTCTAACATCCTACTCTTAGGAGATTTTGATCCCAACTGACTTCTGGAAGCTCTCATCTCTACTACAAGTTGTGCTTTTTCTGTCAAGGGCTCCTGGTCTGATATTTTTTTCCCAGCATTTACCTTTAGTCTGTAATGCACCCTGGGGTGCAATATGGGGGAGAGGGGCTCCAGTTTTTGAAATAACAGAGCATACCCACTAGCTGACGCTTTTCCCAAATTGGCCAGAATAGAGAATATTTCCTGCCCCATTCAGAATCATCTGCATAGAAAGATAAAACAGGAGTTAACAAGGGTCAGGTTTATGACAGGGAAAGAAGGCTGCTAATGACCATTATCTATGCCACAGGTTTAACTTCATTACTTTTGCATTAAGTTCTTAATGCCCAAAGCAATAAGCAAACTGAGTCCTGTTGAACTGTAGTAACCTAATCTTCTCTCCAAATGAAATAGAGGGGAAAGCAGAGTCATTTGGCATGGCCTTTATTTTGTCTTCTCTTTCCCCATCCCCCAGTCACATATTAGGCCTGTTGTGAGTTTCCTTCTCACAGCCTTTTTCTTTTATCTCTCTCCTTTCTTTCTGAGTTTTTCTGTCCAAGTGGTATTTGGTGCAGGATTTAATGAGAGGGTTTAAGCCTTCCATAAAGTGGGTCTGGGGTTATGTCACAGGGAGAAGTCTCTCTTGATAATTTTTTGAAGTACAGAGTTATGCAAACTATGTCCAGAATAAAGACCTTTTAATTCACAGTTAACAAACTTCAGCTGGCCATGACACGGGGGGATCCCAGTGAGACAGGTCTAGGAGAGAACATTTGCTGGGTGTTTTGAAGTGTCATCACACTTTTGCATCACAAGGGCAGTACTGGATGGTTACATCCCAGTGTGGCTGATTGGCACATACCAGCCTGGACTCCAAACATTAGTTCATGCTCTGCCCATTCTCCAGTTGACATTCTCCTGATGACAATGGTGAAGTGTCCAAGGCCAGGCTGGATGGAGCTCTGAGCAACTTGGTCTAGTTGAAGGTGTCCCTTTCCACAGCAAGGGGGCTGGAACTGGATGTTATTTAAGGTCTCTTTCAGTCCAAGCCATTCTATGTGTCCATGATTTATGGCTCTGAAGTTGCACCAGCAAATGTGTGAACAGCTTAGGCTTAGTGAGCAAAGGACAAATACCAACAGAGAACTTAATGTTATTCGTGAATGAGATCAGCATTTCCGTCGTTTCAGTTAATTTCCTACTCACCCTCAAATTTGACAAATAAAAAATAATGAATTTCCCCTTTCTGGTGTGACCTGCAGACTCTTACTCTGTAGCTAGGAAAGGAAATGCACTGAGTAAGAAGAGGGAGCAAAACTGGATTTCCTAATTCGTGAGATTCCCAGGCCAACGGCCTCAGCTTTTGGCAAAGTGAAATCAACAGTTCATCTTTTTAGGGTTCCCCAGAAGAACGAGAGGGAGCAAACCCGTGCTGGCAGCAAACCCTGCGTCTGTCCAGTGTGCAGGGAATATATTACTGCTCCTAGAAAAAGGATCCTAAAGTGACAGATGCCTGAGAAACACACTGGATTGGATAGATAGAAGAAGTTAATATAAACAATGGAGAGTTAAGCAATGGATGTGAACACCTATGCAAAAACTCTATCAGGAATACAAGGTAATATCTTACACTAATCCACTATTATATGGTAACCTCCACATGAGAACCTTGCACTCTGAGAAATAAGTGCTGAAAGCTGAACATTTGTCTTATGAGTTGTTCCCTGTTTAGAACAATCAGGGTTGCTAGATACTTGGGACTTTGAGAAAATTGTCCCTCTGTAATAACATTTCCCTGCCATGCAGTACAACAGGGCTTCATTTCCTTGCCCCTTTCTGTCTTGGAAAGGACATATCAATGTCTTTTTCTGTAGCCAGGCAGCTGTGGCTACAGTAATGTCCATGGTATTACAGCTAGGCTTGATATATCAGTCTGACAGCCATAATTTGTTTTAAGAAGTGGTATCTCCTTTCCTCAGATCTGTCTGCTTCCTGAATGCTTGACTTGACCTTACCAATATTCTCCCAAATGAGGTATTTCTTGGTCTTTCAAAATGAGAGTCAAGCTACAAGGCATGCCAATTCAAGCTGCTGGGAAAGCCAGAGGTAGGAAGGAGGGGATGGTGGATACCTCAGGTATGTGAAAATGGGAGAAATGAAATGGTCTCTGCTGTGTCTTAGATACTGACTTGCAAAGCTTTCCTCCCTTTGATGGCAGGGAAGGGACTGCACTTCATCCCTGCACTAGGATATCAAACTCCAATGTCTCCCACTTGGATAAGTTTCTGGCCTCTCCTGCTTTTCATTTTCTTTGTGTTTTTCCTGATCGTGGTCTCCTTTTAGACATGGGAAACAACTTTGTTGAATGCCAAATTGTGTATTTACTCACTAAACACCTATTTTTTGAACAAACAAGCTGCCATAATTCTGAAGTTCAGGGTGAAGAGGGGTTAGGGAGAAGCAAAACTATTTTTGAGGCGCACAGAACAGATCAGGAGCCCCTGTGCAGTGAACTAGATCTAAATCAACACAGCCCGCAAAATTAAATCTTGTTCAGCTTAAGCATTTAATTACTGCATATGTTCAGGAGATACTCTGAGAAGCATCACCTACTGGGGCCTTTTGGACAGATGCTGTTTGCTTTGACACTCCATCTGTCACTTTAAAATAATCCCTGAAGCTTCAGATGGCACAACCCTGCAGGGCTGGCATCAAGGCATGGCATGGAAGAGGTTAAAAATGAGGCCAAGGTCACAGCATGCCATGCCTGGTAAAAGGTCAGTGGATGATGATTCACAGTCCTTGCTCTCCTGATTTTCAGCAGAGAGCATTGTCTCTGCAGCATTACACAAGGACTTGGGTTTTGATTTCTGGAGGATCTTCTGACACCAATATCATCCCCTTGGCTTTTTATATCTTTATATCCAGAGTGGACTTTGGAGATGAGCAAGATATAGTGGCAAATAATGGGTATGGCCTAAACCAAATGAAAAAATTGATTGTTTCATATTAACAGAGATTTGGGACACCACTGGGATCTACCAAAAGAGTCAATTTATTAACCACCTACCAGAAGAACATATTTATTAACTGGGCTCAGAGAAGGTTAATAAATATGTGCTTTGGGAAGGCTTATTAGATTTCTGCAATTTGTTAGCGTAGACCAGTTATTTGACCAGTACCATCTCTCCTCTTGGCTATTGGCTTGTGGCATGTGGAACTTTTGGCAGGATGTTCATAAACAAGTCCTAGCCACATTTGCTCAGTGAGACATTTTCACTCAACTGAATTGCCCGTAACAGTGTCAGAAAGCTGAGAGCTTTTTAGGGCATCAAGTTTATATCATTACTGGTTTACATAGTTTGGTATTGCTGCCTGTAACGAGAGTGGTTGACTTGTAATCAATAATATTAAGGTTGTTCATTGTTGTCAAGACTATGTTGGTAGAGGTTTCTCCAGCCTGGTGACTTCTCTGCCACCTTGACACATTTACAACAGCGATATTTAGCAGTTCTAAAAGGGTTTAGAAATGACCTCTCATGAGGGAGACTTTGAGGTTAGATTGTCTTTTCATTCTGCACCTCACAAATAATCAGTTTCTGTATTAGTCATCCTGGTTTCCAGCAGGATGGGAGGGGATAACAGCTAATATCCCATTTTGCTGCTTTATCCAGGTCATCAGTAGGAAACATTTAGGCTTTTTTTTTTTAATTGTCCATGACTTGGTTATAGGTAAATATATCTTTTCCACTCCTCATTTTCTTCTAAGATCTAGGCCTTGTCTAAGTAGATTATAAACATTGATTTAAACATTCAGTCATGCAAATCTTTCTACGAGGTTCAGTAATAGCAGCTAGGTTAAATTAGTGCTCATAAATGACTAATTCTATTTCCTCTTGTTTATTACCCAGGCTTTTGGCATTGTTGTATAGTTAATTAAATAATTTCTTCTTCCCATCTTCTCTTTGCATTCAGTACGTTTCTGACCATAGTCTCCAACAGAAATCCATCAAGGGCAGGGTGTACAGGTGCAGCAGTGTGTAGATGGTGTTCAGGGCTCTCTTCACCTCCCTGGATCCTTCTGAGACACCCGAACATTGCAGCACCAGCAGCTGTTGCCACCTCTGCTATTCCCCTCCTGCATCCAAACTGAAAGCTGAGGGATGGAGGTCAAGGGGCTCCCTCTTTGTCCTGTAACATAGAATCCTGTCTCTGTCCCTTTGTTCTCCAGAATTGACAGATTATTGTTCTTTGTCATTTTTTGTCCCTACCCCTGATCGAAGGGGATGACTTCAAGGGATGTACTTTGTGTCAGGAGATCAATTAGGTTTGTTCAGTGTCCCTTCTGGAGTTTCTTTTTTTTTTTCTTTTTAGTATCCCTTTTTATGCTCCCAGGTCTGATTTCTGTTACTGCTTATCCTTTATATAGATTTTGTTCCCTTCTTCATCTGAAGGAGAATCTTTTTCCTATTAATTGGTGGCTGCTGCTGCTCCTCATCCCAGGATTTAAATAACTAGCATTTTTCCTGTTTTGCCAGCACTAAATTCGCACAATATAACAGAAAACTAAGCCCATACACTGTCAAACAGAGACACTCCCACAGTGTGGTGACCCTCTTTCTGTCACCTGCCATATTTTTCATCCTCAACCTACAGCTGTGAAACTGTTTTTGCCCCTTCTCTTTGAACAACAAGGTCCAAAGAACACTCCTCAGTTTGATGCCTGTCACAATTTGCAGAACATCCTCGGACAGAAATGATACTGCTAATAGTGAGGGAAGAGCTGTTCTGAAAGCAGCAGCAGAAGCTTTTCATCACCAGCTCTTCCAGTGGGTCTGAGCTAATAAGAGCCATGCTGCAAACTTTATTTAATTTGTATGGGCCTGGTCCAGAGCCTTCTCTTGACTTCAGGGCTATTGGATCAGGCTGCATGGTAGCTACAGCTTTGCTTTATGACTCAGTATCACTGTCTTGGAACAGTCTCTGCCAAATCAGTCAGTTTTTCCATTAAAACATTCTCCAAGGAGAAAAATGAGTGTTCAGCTAGCTGTCTGCTAACAGAAAAATCTGATTTTTCACTTGCGTGTTTTTCCAAAATAGCCTTCTCCTCCTCCATGAGAAACTTCTGGGCTCCAGGTGAAACAGTCCTCTGAGTGTCTCACAGGCAGCTGAGAATATCTGCCTGAATCTTTACCAGCTTCTTTGAATGTTCCTTTTCGCTTTCAATACATTTCCATGTTTTACCTGAGAGGAAACTAATTTTTTAGGAATAAAATATGCAGACTATATTTCCAATTAATCTTCTGTGACAGCAGTTGCTGTTGTGTGACTGACTGTGACTCAATAACTACAATAGTAAAATAATTATAGCCTAACACCATAAAAAATCCCTAAAACTCTGACTCTGTAAAGTAGCATTTTTTATGAGCTGAGTATATACTCCATTAGGGAGAAGGAGACTTTTTGCATTACCCAGCTACACCATATACTTGCCTTTTTCCATGTAAGTGAATTCCAAAGATGGCTGGTTTAGGCTTGTTTTCTTTTACTGTTGCTTTGGTTTGTTTTTTTTTTTTTGTTTTTTTTTTTCCTGAGGGAGAGCTAGACCTGAGTGTTTTAGTTGGATTTGTGTTTTATTTCAATTGTTTCGTTGCTGGAAATGATAAAGGGTGTGAAGCTAATCAGCCCAAATAACAGACCTACTGTCACTCTGACTCAGTTTTTCACCTGCTTTCAGAATTTAGTTGCTGTTCCATCCATACTCCACTCAAGGCAGTTCCAGGCCCAGGAAGGAAGGGAATTCATTTCTCTATATGCAGATCACTATGATACAATTTCTTTCCAGCCTCTTGCTTTTTAACAAGCAGCTACATGTGCAGACCTTTAAAAGGACTTCAGCCAGCTGGAGAAAATGTGGTTATGGATGTAAAAGCAGTGACTGGAGATACACAAATGCACAGCGAAGTTGTAGAAGGAGATAACTGCTCCTAGAAATTCTTGAGTCATCTGATATCCATCTGACAATCTTGCCCCCGAATGTAGGGACAGACAAACACAGGAAATTATATATATGGACATAACTTTATTGTTTTCATGGGAATCATGAAGCCCCATAAGAATGCAAAATTTCATTTCTGAGATGGAGCTGGGTTTGAACAGAGGAAAGTTCAGATGGATGGACTGAAGTTACAGAGCAAACCACAGCACATTATGTTGAAGTCAGGACATGACTGGAACAAATTTCTCACAACACCATGCTCGGAAGAAGAGAAAAGAAGTAAATCAAAAACTACTATCAGTTTACAATTTTGCTGCTGTCTATCCTTGTGTTGGTTTTCTTTTTCTCTGTTCTAGGAATTCTATAGTAGTGCTGTAAAGAATAATCAATTAATGCTTAGAAAGCAATTATAATGATTCCCAGTTTACACATGAATAAACAGAATGCAGCTTAGGTGACTGAGTCACAATCATTTTTGGAGTCTGATAGGGCACGGGCAGCAACAAAGAGCCAGCTCAGCACTTGTGCTCTAATTGCTATTTTGCCAGAAAAGTTGGGGCTGGAGATCAAACAGACAGAAATGAGTTGTAAAGCTCCCTGAATGTAAATGGTTGTGCACTGTTTTAAAAAATACTATGAAAAAAAATCACTACATGCTGTAATGTTTTCATAACTGCTACATAGCTAAGACAAGACTTGCCTGAGGTCTCACAGGATGACCATGGGTCATACCAAGGACAGGATCCAGATGTGATCTAGTGCTGTGTTTAAGCAAGAGACCCTCTTTTCTTCTTCTAAAAATTTGATATTTGATTCTAGAGCTCCTTACCATGCAAGCTCGTATGTGATAGTTTCTCAAGTGTTCAGCCTGAAACATGGTTAATATAGAAATATCCTTTTTCTGTGCATCATAGCTCATGATGTCTTGCTTTTACTGGCAGGTTCACAGCTTAGCTCAGACATGTGGCCTGGTGCAGGGATTGCTCACTGACGTTACTCACAGTAATGAACTCACAGTCCTGTGTGTGCACTGAGCAAGTGCCTGTGGTACTGTGTCTTCAGACAGCACAGGAGATGAGGATCACTCTTTTCTCTTCCAGGCATGAAGGTGTTACCATGATGTGAAACCAGGTCATGGTGAAGTTCCTCTTCACATCTACATCTACATCTGTGGATGTATTTTGTTACTTGAAAACCCACAGAGCCCATATAACTGCAGAAGAGCAGGCACAAGCCTTGCTATCCTACCTCATACACTATCAGCCAAACAAGCAAGCCAGCTTTGAGTCCTCCAGGGTCATTTTAATTTTAGGGCTGTTGCCTGAAGCAGGAAGAAAACAGCTTGAGCTGTAGGCTCTGCTTGGAGCTCCCAGTGCTGGCAGCAGAAAGCAAGTTCTTTTGACATGCAGGCTGAATTGAACCAGTGGAAAAATCTGTATGGGCCAGGGAGACACCATGTTTTGAGTGTCCCTGTTCTGAGGCGCAGCACATCTCCTTGTCTGTCACAGAGATGATTTACTTTTGGTCTCTTCAGCCTGTAGTTGACAATCCAGCTGTTTTGCTGTCTCTTTATTTAATGGCAGGTTTTATTCTCCCCATGCTTTTTCAAGTTTTTAGTTTTTGCTTGTTTGTCTGAAATCCATCTTGGAGACACTTGTTGCGCTGTTCTCTGATCTGTTTTGAGCCTCTGCCAGCTGCTGCTTCTGCTGCCAGTGGATAAAATGACTGAGTCACCACTTTGTGAATTTTGCATTTGCTTGTAGGGTGGCAGAGCCAAGGCCATCATGAACATATCAAGGAACCACAACAAACGTCCAAAACACAAACACTGGGACTTAACCTCGAAGCTTGTGCTGGAGCCCAAGGAGGTGACAGCCAGCAAGATTCACATGAGGGACCTCAAAGCCTTACCAGCCTCAGTCTGACTTTAACCACATCAGAGGCATGCACCTCACGCAGCTCTGGGTCAGGGGAGGGGGTGTAAGGGAAGGACTGAAGTGACAAAAGGACTGTTTTCCTTTTTCCACAGTGGATTTATCACAGCAGATGTAAAAAACAGAAAAAGAAAAATATTCTCAGGGTTATCGAACTCAGCAAAGCTGCAGTGGAAGAGAGCAGCACTAAGTGCACATGGGAAGGCAGACTGGGTCCATCCCTAAATCATCTTGTGTGTCTTTGAGCCAAAATGCCTGTTTTGCCTTGTTTCAGCAGGTCAGGGTGGTTGGCTGCTCATTCCCCACACCTGCACCATTTCTCTGTGGAGATGGCAGTGGCACCACACACTGCCTTGGCTTTGAGCTGTACCTGCTCTCACAGAATTGTGCCAGCACTGACATGCTGTTAGTGACTGCATTGCCCTGTTTCTCGTGTTTTCTAAACATTCTGCTTTTTAGCCTAAGAAACTTTCTATCAGGGAAAAAAAAAAACTGTCTCTGGTTGAACAGAAGGACCACTGTGTTTGGGCCCTTCACACTTCTGTCTTAGGGACAAGAGCTTGTAGTTTATACCCAGCTTGGTGATTAGCTAAACACCAGGTGATCACCAGCATGGTGATGCTGATGCTAGTGGAAGTTTTGCTGCTTAATTTTAGCTTGATCAGGGTCATCCCTATGCTGCCAGAAGAGGCAGGGGGGCATTTAATATCACTTAGGCATCAGGGCTCTGTGGCTGCCTCCAGGTTTGTTTGGCTATCTCTGGGTTTTTTCACTTTGGCTGGTGGTGTGAGTTAGGTTTTAGGGATAGACAGCAGAAAGACTGAAAGGCACTCATCCAATCTTCAAGCAGAGGACGGGACTGCATCAGTGTGTCTTTTAAAATATCCTGGCCTGTTTGGCTTGTAATAGCCTTGTAGTAAAAAGATTTTTCATTCTTGGCCCTGATGCAAAAGGGAAATGGGTTCCTATTTGCATTATCCCCACAGTGTTTGTGTAATTAATGTATGTAGGGGTTCTCCCTCCCCCACACTCTCCCAAGGTAAAAAATGACCTTGTCAAAACTTAGATTACAAAATCTTAGTTACTAAGCAATGGGTAGGGCCCCACAGGGATGGCATCCCAGCTCCTGAAATGGTATGTATAGTAAAAACTAATAAAAATGGTGTCAGAGGCTCTCAGGCTTCCAAGTCCCCTGCTGTGTGACCCCCTGATCCCAATTTATTAGCTGAACCCAGGGAAGCAGACAAACCTTTCTGGCTCCAGACTGTAGGCTCCAAGAAATCAAATAACGTGAGCTCCAGAGCAGTGGCTCCAGAGCAGGAGGGAAGGAAGGAAATCCTCATGGAAAACAGGGGGCTGAGAGCAGGGCTGAAGGGAGCTGCTGACAAGAGCCATCTGAGCGGGATAGGAAAGGGAAACTCGCCTTGTGATATCTCAGTACCTCGATGCTCAGATGCTTTAAACATGTCAGGGAGGAAGTGCAGGAAGGGGGTGGGGAGGTAAGGAGGCCACCAGCCAAAGTTGCTTCCTTTCATGTGCTAGCAGTGCCTTTGCTCCGGGATCACCTTGTGCTGGTGACGGAGGATTTAGCAGCTGGGGGTGGCAGATGGAGTGGCAAAGAATGTGCCCTGTGGGTCAGAGGGGGATGCACCTTCCCCATTCCTGCTCCCCAACTGCAAGAATTTTCGCTTGAAAGCAATAAAGGTGCTGCAGCTCATCATGTTGCTGCTCCCCCCTGGATTTCCTCTTCCGCCTGTAATACACATAGCAATTAAAGCGTGTTGCACGGGGGGAGTGGGATTTTTTTTTTCCCCTTTTTTTTTTTTCCTTCATCCTGAAGAGCTGCCAAAGTAAAGTGATATTGATGAGAATGGCTCGCTTCGATTAGAGGAGGCTGGCTAAGGAACAGCCACCTCCAGCCTGTTTCTCTCCCCCTCTTCTGCCTTGGACAAGAAACTTCAATATTTTCTCTGCTTTCAGCTGTTGTCTGTCTGTTCTGCACCTCTAATCTATGTCCAAATCGAGTTTAAGTAGGGGTAAGAAGTGTAACAATAACTCTCCTTGTTTAACTCCAGCCACTGCATTTGGAGTGCTTTGGCTTCCCAAGGGTGATATTATCAGAAGGCACTGCACTTTTGTAAAAAATCATGATTATTCAGTAAAACAGCTAATGATGGAAATGAAGGGTTGAAAACCATGCAGCGGGTGAGCTATGGTAGCAGAGCAGGCCTGTCCCATTTGCTAACTCTTTATTCAGGTGTAATTTTCTGTTTGGAAATGTATTCTGGGGCTCCTGAGCAGAGGCTGGCCCACTGTTTCTCCTACTCAGTGACCTAAATGTTTGTGTCTAAAAACAGATTAAAAGACAGGTCTGTAGCTTCAGGTTTGCACAAAAAGGGGTTGTGGTTTTATTCCTGCTTACCTGGAGGTATCTTTGAGAAATACTTTCTGATGCAAGACCAGGGCAGATAACAAATTTGGGGGCTGGAAAACATGTGCATACAGGCAGATTTTCTCCTTCATGCTACGAGGAAATAAGGCTGCAGCTCTATAAATCTGGGGTTTCCTGGCTCTGTGTAGTTTCTTTTTAAACCACTGCCAGGGTGATCAGTTTAAACACCCACATCATTTGTGTTTTCCATAGTCAAACACAGGAATTTTTGGAGCGTTGTCTAAAGGAAAAAAAAAATATAACATGCTCTTCCTCTCTCACTCCTTAACTGTGATCAGTGTGAGTCTGAGAACAAGCAGAGGTCCTTGGTAGAGGATCAAGAAATGCTTTTTCCCCTGGATACACACTACAGCCTAAAGCTGTCTTCAGGCTTGGCTCAGGTTTTGCTGTTGATACATAAAAGAACCTGAAATGTCCTTGGTGATCTGGTACTTGGTGTTTGCCTCCACTGTGCAATGAAATAGGTGGGATTGTATTGAGGGAAAGGTGGGCTGCTTCCCCAGGAGCAGAGCCTGGGCTGGAAAGGATGCTGCACCTGCACTTCCTAGGGCTGGGGGCTTCCTCTCTCCCCAGTGAGGCAATGGCCCTGCATGCTGTAGCTCCTACATCCATGTGCTGTGTCCATGTGACTGAAAATAGAGAAGGAAGCACAGTCCCAAACGGGCTGAATTCCCTTCTGCACGGGCTGCAGTAAGGAGCAACCTCAAGCCTGGACTAGTAAGAGTCACCCTGCTTTAGGGCTTGTGTTGGTGATGGTGTGAGGCATCATCTGGCTGCTGCCCTGGGCCAGTTGCACAGCACAGCCATGTCCTCTAAGTGCTTTCTGAGGTTTGGGAAGGGGAAGGTAGCTCCTTTGGATGAGTGTTATTGTGCAGTTTGGTTGTGTGAGTACTCAGTATCCACAATTTAGGGCAGCAGATATTTTGCCTCCCTCACTTGTGTGCTGAATCAGCCTAGGGGTGGAGAGTCTGAGTTATCCATAATGTGGATCCCCTAAAACCTTGGGCAAGTTGCCCTCACTGCACAGCCCTCACCATTTGTGGCTGAGCTATCACTTTTCTCAAGATAAGCTGGAATTGTGTGTGTTGTTGGATGACTTTTATCTTGCCATCACAGCCAGTGTGCACTTTCAGTGTCAAAGAAACTGCTTTGCTTTATAACTTGCATGTGAGGAGGGATTATTTTGCAAGAGGTTACGGGAGAGTGAGAGGATGTATGATCAAGTTGTGCCCTCTGGGATATGCTGTGGGATTAAGATTTGAAGAGTGATATTTTCACTTTTCTTCCTTTCCCCTTTTTGATGTTGATTCAGAGCAGAAATGACCTTGGTCATTTTATGTCAGCAAAGATACTGAGCAGATCTGAAACAAAAGGAGAAGAGCAAGTCAGTGTTTCAAGTGCATTTGTGGTTCAGGTGAATGAAAGCCCAGTCTTGCCAACTCATTATTTGATCACCAGTGCTGCAATGGATAGGCCTTTCCTATAGCTCCAGGTCTTGAGTTACAGAAGGTCTTAAAATATATTCTGCTCACCACCCCCCTATCCCCACATCCCCCCCCCCCCCCCCCCCCATTTCCCTTTAGGTTTCATGATTTCAAAGAAAATATAGGAAACATGACCTCAGTGCACCCTCAGGACTGAGGTGGTGGAAGGCAATGGATTAAAAACTGGCTCAGACTGTGAAGTGAAGAGATGGTGATATACAGTTCATATAAAAAGATTTATTTTTTTTAAAAAAAAAGTGATTTCACTATTGGCAGTTCAAACTTTGAACAGCACAAGAAAACTTCATGGATCTGGGATCTGAAAAGGAGCTTCAGGTCACCTATTTGTAGCTCCATGGATTGTGCTAAGTGGGTGGGAGTTGCAGAAGTGTCATGGGATCTGCAAGGCAGATGTGAAGGCAGGAGAGTAGCTTTTGTGAATTTTTACCAGCACTGTGGTCTTGGCCACATTTGTATAAATCCAGAGGAATACAGTTTTCTTGTGTAAACCAATGATTTCTTACTATTACCAAATTAAAAAAAAAAAACAAAAAAACAAATTGAAAAGAGATCTTTTGTTTCCTCTGACTTAAAGTGATAGTAAGATTTTTGGGTTTTCTCTCCTTTTTTCCTAGTTTCTTTTTGATTAAGTGGGGGAAAGCCTTTAAATCTCTGTGCATAGTGGGACACTGAATTGTCCTTGCTGGCACTGAATTTGGTCTATGCATAAATATAGGGAATACTTTGCTTGATACTATCAATGCTGTTGGATATTTGTGAGCACAATGAACATCCTCACATAGAAAATTGTTAATTGATAAATCAGTTACTACTATAAGAGATTTGAAAGTCTCACATGGATTTGGAACTACAGCAAATGCTGTAGTCAGTCCTACAAAGCCAGTGAACAAACTAATATTCCAGTGGGAATGAAAAATCTCCTACTCTCATTCCTGACCTTGAGAATAGGTTTGGGAGCTGGAAAAGTGTTTTGTCTTTTCCTGCTATGTCAGTTAGTCCTGTAAAGACATTTCCTTGGGAAGGAAAAAGACGAATTCTGTAGTCAGTAAGTTATGGGCTGGTTTCTGGAGGGCAGTGAAGGGCAAGGTTGGGTTAGACTCTATCAGGGATACTTGCCAGGGTACATTTGCTGACAGTGATGGGAGCTGTCAATGAGAATGACACTGGGGAGTGTCCACCAGTATGTTTAAAACATGTTCTGTGAATTCAGATGTGAAGGAGGCCAGAGAAGATGTAAAAGATGTGGAAGGGACATGGGAGCTCCTCCCTAAGGTGAGAATTTGGATGCAATGACCTGCTTCGGTCAGGCTGTGTTAAAATAAATAGGTAAATAACTGGTTTTGGTTTTACCATTAATTCTGCCTTTGATTAGCACTTATTTTTACCATATAGTTAGTAACCAGTTAGTTACCATATAGTTAGTTACCAAAGGACTGGTCAGAGGTGAATTGAGCAAAGAAAAATAATTATTTGGTGAATCCACCCTGATTTCAGTGTAACCTGACAGATTTAGCAGGAATGTTGTTGCCCCTACAGGGCCAGGGTAGGGTTGATCCCACCTGCCAGTGTGTGAGACAACGATTTGGGGTATGGAACAAGCAGGCGTGATGCTCCTGTGATGGAACTGGCTCCCAAATGCTGCTGAGCTCCTGGGAGCACTGCAGAGCACATCCTGCTTGGTGGATGCCAAATACACTCTTTTGCTTTAGGGTGAGAGCGCAAAAAGGCCAAAGGGCTCTACCCTGTGCTGGGGAGTTTGTTTCTGCTGCATTTTTAGTTTAAAATGTAAATTTCTCTGTTTTAAGAGAGAACAGCTGTCTTGGTTTAGCTGGCCAGGTTCTCTTATATTGGGCCTGATTTACAAGGAGATAAGGAACCCCTGGCCTATGCAGTTCCCTCTAGTTCAAACATAAGGGATAAAGCCAAAAGGTAAAACTGAGTTTGGGGAAGACAGAAAAGCAGTTTCAATGCCATCATGATATCTCCACAAACATTGCACTTCATAGTCCCAGTCAGAGAACACCACCTTCCTAAAGGGAGTGTGTCTGAGAGGCAGAGAGCTGCAAGGATGAGAGGGGTGGAAAAGCCTGAAACAGGCAAGAATAAATACTGGTTATTCAAAGCCTGAAGGGGATGGAGCGTGTAGTGGATGGATTATCAAGCCTTGGATCTATAAATAAAGGTGCCGTGTTTATTCACTTTAGGGCCCCATTGTCAAAGAGACCTTTCCCCTCACCCCTTGTGAGCCAGAAGAGATAGACGTGGTTTGTCTGGGAACAAAGTATGTGCTCCTCTCCCAGGGCCTGACACAGCTGTGGGGATGTGGGTACGACAGGGAAAGGTGCACTTCAAATGGACCTTTTCAGGAGGTGAACTCATTGTCACTTCAAAGAATCAGATGATTTACTGCATCTGTTTATGGGCAGAAAGTAACATCTTTATCTTTCCGTGGTGTGCTTAGGAGAGACATAACAGCCTGGTCATGTGCTGGAAAGAAATGACTCATTTCATATTGGGTCTAAGTGAAACTAATGTATTACTCATTTTTATGCAACTCTAGTAAATTGTACTTATTAAAAAGGAGGGGGAGGTGGAGGAGGGACTATTACCTAAAGTCTAACCAAGATGTACTAGAAAATTAATTTAGAAATATGGTTGACCTCAGCTTCCTCATAATGAAAATCTGCTGACAAATCTTGTGACTTTGTTACTCTTTTTAAAGCAGCCCTTGGGATTGCTGGCAGTTCAGGTGTCAGGACCAGTTACTCATTCGGATCCCGGCTGGATGATTTTTCCATTGTTCTTCCAAAGAAAGACTTCATATTCAGTCATCCTTTGGGCTTTCTGCACTGCCTGTTGCTAAAGCATCTGAGTTCAGCCCCATTGCTGAGGTCTGGTGGGGTGTGAAAGAGCTCTGCAGGCTGCTGAGCTGTGAGCACAGCTTCAGCAGCTCTGAACATAGTGGTTGCTGCCCTGATGATGCTGAAATCCTGTGATGTGCCTATGTGCCAGGTGAGGCTGATCTCTGCCTCACAGCCCCTCATGGATTTTTTGCTGACTGTCCTCTGCTTAGAGCAAATAAAACCCATTCCCCTTCCCAGCACTATTTATCATTGAATTCTGATTAACTGCAGTGCCATATCCAGAGGAGGCAGGAGAGTGGCAGCACTTTTCAATTAGTGTGCCCAGAACAACCTTGTCACCTCTTTCACAATCATTGCTTTTATTTGCAAAGGTTAAGGTCATTTTTAGCAGCACTGAGAGCTCTTTTCCTTCAGTGCATATGCACAGAAGCCCCTCACACACTGCTAAGCTGAGACTCAGATCACCAATAGTGATCTCTGTTGTCTGGTGTCCTGTTTTTCCATCAGTGATTTCCAGCTCTATCTGCCAAGTTCTCAGAATGGCAGGTCTGTGCTAGCTGGGAAGAGCACACTGCTGGGCAGTTTAACCTCCTCCTCCTCCTCCTCCTCCTCCTCCTCCTCCATCTCTCTCTGTGCAGTTTATGGAGTTGGAATGGAGCTGGTGGCTTGGTCACAGGGGTATGAATTAGGCTGGCATCTGTTCTGCTCTCAGCAGCTACATCACAAGGTCACTGTTCTGGGAGCAACCAAACACTATCTGATGTGGGTTTTGGTGAGAATTCAACTTGTGAAGGGACTAAGAAAAGTGGATATGATATTTCATATTAGGGAAGTGATCTTTTTTTAACGGGGTTGTGTGTTTATATTCTAAATCACTCTTTTCACAATTGAAAAGGAAGGAGCCTGGGAGCAAGCAGATCTACTAAAGAATTGGAGTGATTCTGGCTGGTTTAAGGAGTGGGCAGAGATCTAATTGTAGCCCTTCAGTCAGGTAGGCTGTAAAAAGCACTTGTGCTTCTGGAAACAAGGACTGAAAGCAAACCTAAGCAGAGGCCACAGAGCCCTTCAGCTCAAGGGCTTTCAATAGATGTATCTTAGTGGGTGTGTAAGTGAGACTGGTTAGGAAGCACCTGGAAACTTATCTAATTTTCCCAGCTATTCCGGTTCATCTAATGAAAGATCTTATTTCTGCCTACACACACTGTTGTGCCTCGGTCCTTAGACCCTCAGTGTTAAAGCAAAGCAGTGCAAGAAAAATATTGACAAGACAAAATGGAAATATGGTTTCCTCCTGTTTTCAGTCCCAGCTTAACCCCAGTTCTCAGAGGACTATGAAAGCTGTGCTCTACTAATGCCTGAGTAATGATGGAAAAAAGATGTTATTTTAATTTTTCAGGATTTTGTATTCACTTTACACATTGTCAGTTAAAAAAATGGCTGAGGTTTGCTGGCAGGGCAGCTCTGGTGTGTTTTCAAAGGCCTTGGTGTGTAGCATAGTGCTTCTGGTATATATTTAAAAAAAAAAAATCAGATTTTCATTGTTTCATTTCTAATTAAAAGCTCGGTGAAATTTAGGAGGTTTTACAGCAGAAAGTAGAAGTAAGAAAAGGATTATAGCCATAGAAAGCAGCTGTGGAGACCTAAGCAAAGTGAAACCAGAGTTCAACAAATTCCCTGCATCTTTATGAAAAGCACATCTTCGAGTCAGCAAAACGAGCTCGTCTCTCATCTAAAAATGTTCATCTTGGCCATGTTCACAGCTGCGGCGCTTGACAGGGTGGGGCTGAGGCGGGCACAGGGCTCGGCTCCCTCCTGGCTGGGGCTGGGACGGAGCACACGGCTCCTCTCGACGCCTGCGTGGAGCCATGCTGGTCACGGCCATGGGAGCTGTGCATGGAGCTCTCTGCCTCCCGTGCCTGGGTGATCCATCAGGAGCTGCTCTGCACAAACCTGGGGCTGCAGCTCACCCAAACCCTTGGCACAGACCGCGCTCACCCCCTCGCTCACGCCAACGCTCACCCCCTTGCTCGTACACACAAACAGGGGCAGCTCTGGCAGTCGGAGCTGTGGGTGGCTGCTGTTCACATCAGTGGGATTTTGCATTCTGGTTGTGGCTAGAATTGCACCAGCCCTTTGTAAATTTATTTATTTTTATTTTTTTTAAACAACATTATGGAATTACTCCAGGCATCTGACTTATTCTGTCAGCCTTTCCTTGGCAAAGCAGCTTTACCTCCCCAGCAGCATGACTCAGGATGCTTGTCTTGCTGGCTAAGGCTTTCTCTCTCTTACTCCATGTCACCATACACCCTTTCCCTCCCTCCCCACTCCTGGTCTCTGGCATGTTCAGCAGCAGAGCTTGTTGAAAAACACAACCATCTTCTTTGGTGTTGATCTGCCTTTGACATTCCCTGGCCCACTCCTCCAAGCTGTCCTTCCCTGAGCAGAATCCCAAACAAGCTCCTTCACCCACTAATGCAGTGTTAAGACCATGAGCGCTCAAATCCCTGAGATCTCTCCTTCCTCACAGAGGTTAAAGAGAATCGTTTTTGAAAACTTGAGCTTTCTGCCAAGTTAAAAGGGAGGAGATCAATGGGATCTGTGCAGCCCTGACACAGTGCCCTGCAGGTCACGAGCCCTTCCAGCACTGTCTGAATCACAGAGCTGGTTAGGTTGGAAAAGAACTCTGAAATCATAGAGCCCAACTGTTCATCTAGCACTGCCAATTACACCATTAAACCATGTCCCTAAGTGCCACATGTCCCATCTGGAAAGATTCTGGGAAAACCATGTGGGTGGGAAATGCAGGACTGCCTCAGGTATGAGAATTTGCAGGAATTTTTTTTGCAGGGAAGCTGCCAGTCCAGGGTGGCTATCTGGCTGCATTCCAGAGTCAATGCCATCTGAAGATAACCAGGCATGAATTTCTTATCCTTGTTCATTCTTGTTAGCAGCCTGGAAGTGGGCATGGAGGAGAGCCCTTGGGGGCTGTGCGCTGTGCGCAGGGCACTCACTGGGAGCTGGCCAAGGGCTCCTCCAGCAGCTCAGCTGGAGGCAGGGGCTGGGCAGGGTCTCACTCAGCCTGCCTGGTGCTTCCCAGGGCTCCCATGGCTCTCTGCTACCTCCGTGGAGGTCGTGTCCCCTCTCCTGACCAGCCCTCAGTGAAACCTTCAGCCCATTTTCTCCCCAGGACCTGGGTGGCATCCCAGAAGATCAGGGTCTGGATATCAGCAATGACCTTCATTGGGGACACCCTTGGGAATGAGGCCATGGAGCGTGAGGTGCAGCCTGGGAGATGATGAGCTCGTGTGTTTCTTTTTGGTTTTGTTAACAGCAATCTCTGCTAACTGCAAATAGGTTGTGCAAAAAGAAGACAAATAGTTGACATTAAATGTGGTTTAAGCTAGCCAATGGTAACAAAAATAGGAGGATTTATTGAAACTGGACTTAATTTGAAAGTCCATTTTAATCTGGTCCCTGTGCTTCATCCATTATGTGGCTCTCTGGCCATGATTTTCAGGGCTGCTGACCTCTGAGTATGCAGAGGTTTATGCAGAGCTGGAGATGTATTTCTACCATGTCTGTGCAGGCATTCCTGTTAAAAACAGGGGTGAACTCATTAGAGAAAGGGAGTGAAAGGGGCTAAGGAGCCCCACCAGGTGTGTTTGGGGTGATTCATGTGCTCTCTGAGGGTACGGTGGGGTTGCGCACACCTTTCCAGTCCTATCTTTTCTGCTCAGATTAAGGCCAGGCCTTAGCAGTAGAGGCTAAGGCAGGGGGCTTGAAAGGCAAAGATCTGGTCTCTGTTTCAGGCAGTGCCACCACAACATGCTGTTTAAGAGGGCTGGTGGAATATGCTTTTCCCACAACCAAAGGGAAATGCACTCAGAAGGGAGTGTTAAGAGGCAGCCAAGGGGAAGAGGAAAGGGGTGATGTGATCTGATACCCGCTGACCTCTCTTGTATAGGCGTATCTGCCCTTCTCCTGGGTACCCTGAGAAACACACGGCCCTCTGCAGAACGGATGTTCTCTGACTATTCTCCCCCACACCCTTTCCCCCCATCCTTTAGGCCTTGATCTGTTTAGAAATTCCCACTTGTTTGCCTCTCTGGTTTCCATAACCTCACTGACACTGAGGCACAGAGGAGAGCCCAGTTCATGTCTTAGCCATGGAGGTTCAGCTCAGTCCAGCTGTGGGCAGTTCAGTGTTCTCCCTTCCTTTGTTTTTGGGTTGGGGATTTTTTCTTTCCACTACCATGTCCATTTCTGCAGAAGCAGCTGACACTTTAGTCACAAGGCCAGAGCCACAGATCTACAAAAGCTCTCAATACCCAGTTGTATGTTTGTGTGTGCATTTTCTTTTTCAGAGTAAGTACATCTTTTAGGGATGGAATAACATTTTGTCCAAGAATCAACAGTCTTCAGGGAGCCAAATAGTTTTGCAGCCAAGGTTTGTGCTCTTTCCTTGAGGTTTTGGGGATGAGTTGCTTGCCTGTCCTCTTACATAAAAGAGGAGCAAATTGTCAGAATAAACACATTTTAAAATATACAACACCATCAGTCAGAGCTTATGAGGAGCTTATTGGCTGGAAAAGAGATCAAGGCAACCGGGAATTTGGATGGCCTGTCTGAGGAGTTTGGACTAAAAGGTTCTTTTTCATTCACTGGAGCTAGTAATTTTTTTTTTCTCTCTTTCTATTTTTTTTTTTTTTTTCCTTTAGGTAATCAGCCAGGAAAAGGAAAAAAAAAATCCTTCTTCCTGCAGGCAGTGAGTCTGGACTCAGAATCCTCTTTTACTGTTTTTTTGGTTGGTTTTTTTTTTTTTTTTTTTTTTTTTTGTTTGTTTTGTTTTTTTTTTTCCCCACAAAAACGGATTGCTACTGAATATGAGTCCTTGCCTTGAAGCACACTGGAGAAGCAGCCAGCATGCAGCTCTGCTGTCTGGGGTGGTTCTTTGCTCTCTGATTCACAAGTCAGGGACTAATTCAGTTAACTATGGCCATTTGAAAATCAGACCCTCAGTTTTACCATCAGGGTTAGGTCAGCTTCAGTCAGCCCTGCCCAGGGAGGGAGCTGTGGTAGGAACTGGACTGCACAGAAAATCCTGGTGCACTAGTTTTTGGTGAGCTGCAGGACATTTCTGTACAATTGGTTGGCCATGTAGGGAGGAGAGGTCCTCGCAGCTGTTCTTTCTCGAGGTGCTATGGGGACTCTTCCTGGACATAGCTAGGTTTGCAGGTGTCCCTGTGATTACACCAGGACAGGGGGAGAGGCCAGGTGGGACAGCTTTCCTGTGTATGCTCAGAGCAGCAGGGCACTGTCTGCAGCATCCACATAAAGCAGTTGTCTGTGAAATTTCATTAAATTTACAGGCAGCGATTGTTATTCCAGAGCGAGCAGAGGAGGTGGAAAGAGGCTGAGGTCCAGCTAGGAGTTGGCTAGCCTAGTTCTTGGATTGTTTTCCACACTGTGGTTATCCTTATCTGCATCTGGAAACTGGAGTGTGTTGTATGTGTTTGTAAGAGCAAGCGGATGTGTGAAGTGTTCTGGCAAAGTCAGAGACCTCGTTTTCCCCTCAGTATAATGCAGCCTGATTAGATTGTTATTGACATGCTGAGAACCTGCTAGGGTTGTTACATCTCTGTGGAAAGGCATCTGTCTGTTCCTTTTCTCCCTTCTGCCTGGAAGGATTGCAGAGCTGGAAATGGGAAGGACCTTTCAGATGGCAAATCCAGCTGTGAAAGAAATTTGCTGGGAAAGCACGGTGTGCCTGCCAGCTGACCAGAATCCGACAATGTATGTGGAGCTGTGAGTCAATTAATATCAGTTTGGAACCATTAGTAATTCCCTAATGGGCAAAAATTAAGAAAAGAACCCGCAATAAACCCCTCTGAACTGCTCTGTTTTGCTGGGTGTTTTTCATCCTGTAGATCACCCCTAAGCAGAGTTACTGGCAGCGTTTGGGTGATCAGATTTGTCTGACTTACTGCACCATGTCAGAAATGTGCAGTGCTCCGTGAGCTGCTACAGCTTTGACTGTTGAGGCTAAAGCAGAGAGGTGTGTGCAGAATCCAGAGGAGGCTGTGGCTGTCCAGAGGAGGCTGTGGCTGTCCAGAGGAGGCTGTGCAGTCCTGTACCTGCCTGAGCTGCTCCCACTGCAGTGGGTGGTGGTGGGGATCTCCAGCTGATGGCTCCGGGCAGCTGAGAGTGTCTGTGCTGCTCTCTCTACTCCAGCTGCTTCATGCTGGATTAGCTCAGGTATTTCTACCTAGTGCTGCACAGGGACTTCTAAATAAGAGCAAGAGAGGATGTGAACTAACTGGTTTTAAAAACATTCTCCTTCCCAAAAAATGGCTCTTTTAAACTTGGCACTGTGAGATGGTCAGATAATGGCAATTTTCATGATCAGGATTTGCCATTGCAAGATGAGGACAGACTCACTCTAAATATCAGGGATGTTGCTCCCTTTGATCAGAGCTGACGCAACCTCAAAAATCCTCATCCTGAAAGCTCTCTGAAGACAGATTTCTCTCCAAGAATGATTTTGGGGTCAGCAAAATTGCATGTTGCAGTGAAATGATATTTCTTTTCGCCAGCTTATTTATATTCATCATAATTGTCTCACTGTGATGCCTCCTATTCATTTGCTGGATCCACTTGTCTTGCATCTTGTTCTGACTCTGAGTGCTTTTTAGGGTAAGGCTGCCTTTTGAGAATATGCATGATTGGTACCATTGGAATAGTTTTCATGTGCTTGCAAGAAGTGCATTGCTAAGCAAAGCAAGCCAAGGAGCTGGGAGAGATGAGTGGAAAATGATTACATGAAGAAGAGGGAAGAATTAAAATACATGGCAAGGAGTTAATAAAATAAATAAAGGTTCATTAAAAAAAAACCAAAAAACTAAAAAAAACAACCCTCTTGCTCCTTTTTCTTTTCTTTCTTTGAATAATCTCAGCACTGGCCAACCCTTGATACCTTTCTGTCTGATTACAGCTGGGTTGTAGTGATAGTAATGAGTTACCACAACATTCTATTATTGGCAGTGTTAAGTAATGTCCCTCATTAAATTCAAAAGGGCAGGGAAGGGAATATTTTCAGGCTGCTCCTCACTTATAATTATTTATTTTAAAAGATTTTTTTTTTTTAATTTACCAGAATGTCGTTGCTCTGAGAAGGAAAGCTCTCTAGTTTTGATGGGTTTTGGGTTTTTTCCCCCTTCTTCTATAAATTCACACTTTGAAGAGAGTTAATTTACCACACAAAGAATCACTGGAGGTCATGTTCAGTGCCATTAGTACAGAGGATCTTTAAGAACAGTTGTTTGTGCAGGTATTTCTGTTGTTCTGTGTTGCTCTATGAACCAGATACCATTTACCCACCAAAAGAGTGGCCACCTTTCTAGCCACTGTGTGCAGATACCAGAGATCAAGTTACTGTACATCAAAACACAAAGAGCAGAAAGGACCTGTCAGTTTGCCCAGTCCTGGCTTGCAAATCTCCAAAGGAGGCCATTTAGATGTGGGTGGAGAAGGATCCTCCAGAAAGGCTGGATCTGTGAAGGAATTATTGCTTGTGTGAGTTTAGCAGAAATATGATCTGCTGCACTGGCTTTGTCTGTCGTTCTGCAAGAGTTCAGGGGGGAATAGGGTGTTTCTGCATTTACTGTAAAGGATGAGTTTTCTCGAGGATGCTGACCCTTAAGTTGTCAGATCTAACCAATGATGAGGGAAAAAATAGTTTGCTTACACCTAACACAGGATTGGAAACTACACAAAAAAAACCCAAACAAACAAACAAAAAAAAAACAACACAAAAAAACAACCAACCTTTAAGGACTCTGAAAGGTTTCTCACAGGATAAGAGCTTTTGTCCTGGGATTGCTTTAGGTCTTTTAGTACTGTGGAACTTCCCCTCCATGACCACAGATCCTGTAAATTACACAGAGGAACAACATAAAAATCTGATGTTCTTCACAGGAGTAAAGCTGTGGGAGAATACACTGAGGACAGCTCCAGTCCCCTATATTTTTGGCTATTATATGTAATGTGGTTAAAACAGAAGATTTCCAGATTATCTAGAAGCGGGGGATGCAGACAACTAGATGCCAAGGTGCCAAATACTTCCCCACACCTTTGAAAGAAAGGTGATGTAAAGAAGAAAAGGCAGGCTAGAGTTACTTTTGGGCATTGTCTGAGTAACAGAGTGGGATATAAGAACATCTAGTTACTATTTTAGGTCTTCTCTGAATGCACTTTGTGTTGAGTGCAGGTTTTTCCTCTCCCATCAGACAACCTGTCACATGTGCTCCACATTGATGAATACCAGCTCTGCCACATGTTTCCTGGAAAGCAGCACATTTAATTACTCCTTGTTGTAACTTTCCTTAAAATCAAGTACAAACTGTGTGTCAGTCATCACAAATATATAGAATAAACTCTGAGACTGGATTCATATGTGTTCTGCAGAGGGGAAAGATACTCTTCCAATGTCTCCTATAGCTGTCCTTGCCCCCTTACTTTCACAACCTGTATTTATTTATGAGTACGTCTTTTGACTGGGATAGGTGAGTTTTAAAACTTTTGTAGCACTTGACTCCCACCATACTAATCTGTGATTCCATTTAGATGGTCAAAGTCCCAGCACAGTCAGGGTAAGGTTGAGGGGAGGACCAGTGAGATACTGGCAATATTTCTCCATCGTGTCCCAAGCCCTGGAACTCATAGATCTCACAGAATTTCAGAGCTGATTCCTTCATGAGGTCTACTTGTGTGGCACTCATGTGATCCCCATTTCAGGTTCTTGTACCAGCTTACAGTTCATCTGTTCCATTCCTGCAGCTTGTTCTTGCTCCTCAGATCTGGAGTTGCCATCCAGCCTGTGGCTGTCTTCACCTGGCCCAAAGCATGTGTGAGAAGTTCTTGTCCCTGATGTGAGGTCACAGCTCTGACCATCACCTGGCAATCTGCTTTGTTGGAACTTATAGATTGTAGTTGTGGGAAGAAGTAGATATGGAAACTGCTCCTTAATAGTAAACATTACTGCGGGACCTTGCATTGCTGTTTTTCAGTCTGTGACTCTGTGAGGCAGCACAAAGCCTGTCATTCAGTGGAGCTGGTTGGTGGTTTGGTACTGATCACCAACCACTGGGCCTTTTCAAATATGAAATGCTGCAAATGCTCCATCTGCAGAAGCCATAAAGTGATTGCTGGTCTTCAGTGCTCTGAAGACATCGAGTGGAGCCAGATGAGTGTAACCTGAGATCCTCAGTGTGAGCCTTTGGATTCAGAACCCCATTTGATCCTAGTTTACACTTGAAGTGTAGTGGAAATAGGTTTGAAGGGAATGCCACAATTCTCTTCAGCTGTTGGCATCAGAATGTGTGGTTGAGGCTTACAGTCTTCTTGCATCAGCTCTGCTGCCTCTAAATGAGCTGAAGAAGTCCACGGAAAGCCTCTCTGACTTTGTTCTGTTTTAAACAAGGTACTCAGAATTATAAATATTCTTGACTCTTCCTGGTGTTTCACATGAAAATGTCACAAGGTGCAAATATGATACCTTGCAGTCTTCTGGTGGGGGAAGAATCCCACTTCTGCTTGGTGTTTACTCGGATGTAGGAGCAGTCGTGTGCTTCTAGTCTCAGTAGCTTTACTATGCATTTTAGCAACAAAAATAAAATATCTACAGGAACAAACAACAAGAATTACAACAACTCAGAAGGTGAAACAACTAGTTTATTTCTTACTAGTAGTAGATAGTAGGGGAATACCTGGAAAAGAAGTCATTAGAACTTCTTTCCTTTGGAAATACATTCTTCTGCCTTAGAAATATCTGTATTCCCCATCACTTTTCTGTCTGTTAAATAATGTAGGCATATGATTTGAGTCCTGAGACATAAAGGATGTAAGCATGTACCTGAAATTAGGCATGTGTGTGCTTTCTGCTGAGTAAGTGTGTCCTAGTCAGGTATTTAAATTTTGAATGCACTGGGGCCCTCACTCGTAAAGTAAGCAAATTTCAGCCTAGACAGCAGTGGGAGGAATAAACATTAAGCTCAAAACAAACTGTTATCAAAGTAGCTCTTCAGACTATGTAGAATTACACTTTAAGATGGGCAGAGTATCTTTAAAACCATTTTGCAGTAGCTAAGAGCTTATACATTAGCTTTCATGAGAGGCATTACAGATGTCTGTGAATATTATATAAACACCAGCCTGTTTGCAACAGTTTATAAACTTAAATATTTTATAAGAATATACTGAACATTTAACTCGCCTTGTATTTTTTATACAGCAATAAAAACACCATTTTTATCAAAAGTTGCTGGGAAGCCTGACTAATAATGTAACATTTTGTAATAAGCTAGGAGGAAAGTCCACTGGTCTAGAATTAATAAGGTGCATAATCTGTACAGGAATTTTTACACTACAGGGGCAAGCAGCTAACTTTGGTTTTGCTTCTGCATGAAGCTGCATGAAATTTGTGAGAATGTTCTTTGGTGCATCTTTATGTCTCTGTTCCTAAAGAGGCTTCCCTGATTTGCAGCTGGACATTGCTTGGAAAAGGAAAATACCATGTCCTCACATGTGATAGATGCATGGATCTGGATATCTTTGCTGAGTGACCTTCCTGCAGGTGGCAGGAAATGGCCTGAAAGTTTAGACCTGAGCATTTTCTCCCAATTATTTTTATCAATGGGAGCAGCAGTCCCAAAATGGAAAATGATAAAGCAATAAGTGTGCAAGGTTTGGGGCATAACCTTTGCTTTCCACATTTTGCCTTAACATTTCCAGCAGGAAGGCAACAGCTTTTCCCCTCTGAGCAGAGCAGTTGTGTACTGTAAGTGAAGCACCATGAAGGCTTCTAGGGACTTTTAGCACACCCATGAGTTTCTGCTATCAGGTTTAAGCAGCAGCTGAATGGAAGTTTGAAAATCACAGCTTGAAAGAATACTTAAGAGGAGGAAAAGTTTCAACTTCTAATTCATTTCAAACCCCTATTTTTTTGTAAGCTGAGTTTTAATTATTTTTTATTTCTCTACAGCTGATTATTGTCATTGTGCTGATTTTACTGATTGATTTGATTGTTTTTATTGTTTTTATTGCCCAGATACCTTTATCAAGTTTGACCTTTAATGCAAACATTCACCTAGCTTTCAGTAGAAATTCATCTTCTAATTTTGCAGGTATTTAAGTGGTTGCTTCCTTTCTATACCCTATACTAACAGTTGTCCAAGGGTGTTGCTCCATTAAACACATCTATTCCTCAAGAAAAATCCTTCTTAAACAAGTGCTATAGGCCAAGTTGGGATGACACAGTAGCAGAAATTCTTGGCCCTCTCTAATTTTCACTCTTGATGAAGTGAATGTGTATAACAGCAGGAGAAAACTCTCTGTGAATAGCAAATTCTTATCCTTTGTTTTCTCCAGAACACAGCAACCCATCTAGGATGTAATTCCATTTGCAAGCCTGAATGCATACTTTTTACTCTACAATTTCATAGCACTTGGTCAGTTACAGCAGAAGGATAAACAGCATCTGAGATTTCGAATTATTTAGGAATGTACCTTTACTCACTGAGTGATAAGACTGTCCCTAAATGACCTGCCAGCACTAGGTGTGAAAGAATTAACTTCTTGTCCCTTAAAAGGAGACCAAAGCATTAACTGCAAGGATCCAGAGTTACAGGGTATTTGTACCTCTTAATTCTTCCAGGAATCATGGAACTGGCTTTGCTTAATGGAAGATCATGTGTGTTGAAAGGGAAATTCCTTTCAGATCTACACAGACATCAGGTCAAAAAATTTGTACTGGCCAAAAGTGTTATTTCAGTTGACTAAGGTAGGCTGAAAAATGGTGGCCAGGAAAATGCATGCTCTGGAATAAATGATAGTATTGATGTGGCCAGATGTTGCACATATGTATGTCAGGATCAATTCCTGCAGTTATTTCCACTTTACATTGGCATAAATATCGTAGAAAATAAGGTTAGCACTTGTACCATCTACAGAGCAAATGCCAGTGCCAGCCAGAGTTGTGCAAAGTTTTGTGTATTTTTCCTATAGCTTGAACAGGAGTGTGGCTTCCTTAGAGCATGGAAATGTTGGAAGATCTATAACTAGGCTTGTCCCTAGAGCTTGAAGTGTTCTGCAGGCAGTTCTTTTCTATAATTTTATATCTGTATTTTTATTTGGAATAATTCAGGAAGCCATCCAGTCTCCTTTGTTTAATGATTATATTAAGTCACCTCTAAGCTGTGAGGATGCAGTGCGTGAGAGATGGTCCTTTATCCCTACAAGTTTTCTTATTTTTTAACAAGGTTTATGAGCCCCATTTGAGTCGTTGGAAGCTGAGGCATTAGATGACTTGGCCAAGGTCATGCAGGAAATTTGGGATGGAGAACCAAACATATGATTGCTGCTGGTTTCCAAGCCAGCACTCAAACCACTGGGCATCCTTCTTAATTTCCAGTCTTTTCTGGCACTGCTACCAGCTTTCTGGTCCAATTCCTCTACCACGTTGTGCCTCTCCTTCACTCCTGTTGCACATGAATCCAACCTCACAAGGTAACATATCAAAGCAATCAATAGGTACGTAGCAATTTCCTCAGCCGGTTTCACTTCTTCACTTCATGACTTGCCCACCAACAAATTTGTTTCTTGCTTGGAGCATTTCACTGGACTATTTCTATTCAAAAGTATCTGTTAGCACTTTGCTAAGCCTCAGACTGAACATCTTTGATCCACCCATTTCAAGATTAGATGGATGACAGAACCCAAACTCTAGCTCCAAAAACATCCATGTTTTGGAGGTATATTCAAAGCCCAAGCTTGGATTTGGCTCTCAGTGTGGTTATTTTGATCTGTCTTCAGATCTGAATGCCGTGTCCTGTGACATCTCTGTTTCTAGCACAGAATCTCATGTTCCTATCTGTGTGAGAGTTCTGAGACCTGCTGGGTGCCTCTGTGCATCTCGTGTGGGAAACGGCGCCGATGGATCCTCTCAAATTCCATTCAGGTTGTGTCCGTGTGCAGTGGGGCTTTTTCATAGCTGTTGTTTTGTTACTCACCTGGAGGCACAGGGAACTTGGCCCTTTGCCAGAAGCAAAATTGCAAGAAATCCCACTGTTGCATGGGGCTCTTAATGTGCTCTTCTTGCCCGTTTTCCATGCAGCAACTTCCCACTTCCTAGAAATAACGTCACCATTGCTCTTCCCCCTGTATCTCCTGTCCCCACACGATGAGAACATGGTCTGTATTTTTGTTGTTGTTTTTTTTTTTTCCCCCCCATGGATGGGAAAGCCAAGGGCAAGCTTGGTACTGTGGTCTTTTGCACTAACAGAATTTCGGTGCAATTCACTCTTTCCAGGGAATCATTCTAGATTTATTCACCACAAAGTATCCAACCATAACAACTCAGTAATTTTAAGGCCTAAGGAAAAAATGTAACAAGATGTTCAAAAATTTTGGTTTAGGATAATTGGGCGTTGTTTATATCCTTGTGCTGCTGATTATGTTGTCATATACCACCACTACTGGTGTCCTCAGGAACAGGATTATCTTTGCTTGGAAACAAAACCTCCATTTTAACCACTTAAATGCTGGTTAATATAGCTGAAAAAATGGGAAGAAAAATATTCCCCCGCTGTTATTGGATACATGAGATGCTCAAAAATCATAGTGATGAGGGTTGAATAAACAGATAGATGGACAAGTGAAACATAATCACTGTAATTTTTCTGATAAAATGATCAGGGCACCATAATTTTTCTTTAGAGTATTTAGGGCAGAGTCTCCCACTGCTTAGTAGAATCAGTTCTTGTTCTTCCTCGGTTTGAAAAGAACGTTCTGTGCATTCAGATCATACCAAGCTTTCCAAGCTGTATCTTCCTGGGGTTTTGTACCCTTCAATTATTTCTGCATGCATCTAGAATTCACGTCTCTGGGTCACGGTTATTCCCCTGGCTCACTGAAATGCCAGCATTAGCCATGAAATCCAATGGATAATTCTAGTAAATGGAAATGTGTTGTAGAAGGTACGGGGCTTGTCAGTCCTGCTTCTCCTCAGCTTTCCTGGGACAGCTGGAACTGGTATTTCCTATTATTCCACTGGAAAGAATTGTACTGAATGGAGTGGGGTTAAATACTCTGCAGTGCTTTGAGAGTTTAAAAGAAGTTTAAGTATAAATTACATTTGCAGTCATGAATTTTTTTAGATTCCCAGAGTGGCATATGCAAGCTTTCTTATGATTATTATTATTATTGTTATTATTATTTTGTGTGATTTTTGTTTGTTTGCTTTAAGGTGCTATTAATAATGTGTACAGTAAATTCTAAAGCTTGGTACCATTTTCCAGCAAATCTGAGGTTTTCAGCAGTCATTTTCCTCTGCTTTCATGGGATCTGGCACCTGGAATACAGCACCCTAGATGTACTTCGTCGAGAGAAAGCATTGTCTGCATCCTGAGTTTTCATAACATCTAATTTAAAATGCATCTTGGATTTTTTTGGAGGAAAAAAAGTCTCAGAAACTGTAGAGAGGAAAATGAGCCATTTCCTTAGCTTGAACCTGCATGAATTAGTGGTGAAGTGTTGATCTCTAAACTTGCAGTTTCTGAACCATAAAATCTGTTTATTTCACCCTATAAAAGAACATTTTAACTTATATGGCTATTTAAGTTTAAAAGCTATTAGAGAAGTGGGTGGGGAGAGGCAAAGAAGCAGCTTGAATCAGTAATTCAAGCTTGCAATACAATCTTCATCTGCTGCATAGCTTGCATAGAAATCCCCTTCAATGTGGGGTTTCTGTTCTTTTAGCAGTCCCACCGTACAGGAAATATACAGTATATATTTCCAACATTATCCATAATTGTAGTAAAGCTTATAAAGCTACCCATTCCTTGTGTGTTCCTGGTGATCTGCAATAACTGAATATTCTCAAGTATGCATTTAAAGGAGGGAAAAACATAGCAAGAGCTGGCAGAAGTAATCTGCAGTGACTTTCCAAAGGGAGTTTGGGGAAGATCTTTATTGACCTGCTCTTACTGCAGGAACAGCAGTGGCTTTGATTGAAAACCTCTGTACCTGTGCTTTGTTTTGTATCTGAATTTCAGGGAGATGGTGTTTCCCTATAGATTGAAAGTGCTGGGACTAAAACTGTGTGGATCCAGCACCTCCTTGGTGGGCAGGACAAGGTCACAACACCCCTGGAAGAGATGGGGGTGACAAAGAGGGGCTGCTCCTGCTGTGAGCAAGGCAGGGATGGAGGGAGCCTGGACCCTGCACCCTCCTGCTACCCTGTGCCTCGGAGAATCCTGAAGAAAGCAGAGAGGGTGTATGCTGATTCGAATGCAGGGTGAGTGTTTGTCCTTTGTCCCGGTGGGGCACAGGGAGGGATGGCTTTGCAGAGCCCCTGATGCTCATTCACACACACACACACACACACACAGAGCAGCCTTGCTACAGCACTCATCTTCAGCAAAAGGGGAGAGAGGTTTTGATTCTCTCCCTGCAAATTTGGTAGCAAATTGCCAATGCTTTGAGAGTCTGTGCTTTGCTTGAGCTGTGCAGGCCTTTTCCATCTAACTATCCCTGAACTTGCAGTACCTTGCTAAAAATAGTTCAAAGCGTAACCGTGAGTTCCCTGAACTGTGATCCTACCAGTTCTCTATTACTTGGTTCACCATTCCTTTGAAAGTATTCATCCTTCCCCTCATAAAACTTAAATCAGCTTGTTCTTTGGTCCAAGAGTTGACATCATTATGATGCTACATCCTATGTAATGGTGTGAGAGCTGGAAAAGCATTCACAGCAAAACCACGCCGTGAATTGAATGTGCAGTGCCCCAGCCCTTGCAGTCTGAGCTGCCTCCTGCCCTCCTCATTTACTTGTACTTTTAAAACCTGTGCAGGTCCTTGGAAATACCCCATGATAACAACAGCACAGCCCTGAGTATTTATCAAGGGTCTTTTTAATGTTCCCACTTTTCTTTCCGTGACCCCACTTGTTTTGCAGTGTTTGGGAGAGCAGAAGTGATTGTTTTACCAAATTAAGCTAGATTTCTTGCCAGGAATAGAGGATAGAATCCTGTTGACAGATTTGGAAAAGATTATTCTTTCAGTACCTTTTGAATTATTTTTTTAAGTGTGTCTGCCATGTACTGTTTCCAAAATCAGCCCACATTTAACTGTTTAATATTATACGGTGACAGGGACAAATTAGCACCTTTCATTTGCCTATCAAAATTAACACATCCCAAGAAGACATTACAAGATCTACACATCTCTTATTTAGAAATAAATGTAGGAATCTACTTAAATGTGTTCACCTCAGAATCTTAGCACAAATAATTTTTGAGGGATTTGTCATTGATTTCAAACACCTCACAATTTTGCCTAGTTTCTTAGAATTATAGAAAGGCTTTGGCTGGAACGGACCTTAAAGATCATCTAGTTCCAGCCCCCTGCCAGTTTGCTTACATGTGTTTGGAGTTACCTTTTCCTCTCCTGTGTTTTTCATGTGATGGTATTTGTCTTTTTGGTGGTAAACTCTTTTTAGAGTCTGAAACACATCTCATGCCTTTGCTCGAGGGCTTCCTCACAGGCATGAGATGGTGTTTTGATTTGTTTTTTCCTCTCCCTTTTCATGCCTAACTTGCCCTCTGGGTTTGTTTGTTCTTCCCTCTTCCTCTGGAGCATCTGGAATGGGTCACAGCTGCAACTGGGCTAATGGGCAGGGTGCAGAGGTGCTGCTGGTGATGGAAGGAATCTCCTCCAGGTCCTGGGTGGTGCGTATTGCCCCTGGTCACATTGGCAGGCATTGCTGCTGTTTGTTTTATTGCCGTGCCACTCTCCAGCAAAGGACACAACTTCCTCCCCAGGCACTGCAGGTATTCAAGGCTTTTTGTCTTTTGTGTTAAAAGCCTGAAGTTTGTTATAAAGTATTGGATCTTCTTGCGTGGCTTGTGTTTAGGTGGATGTTGGAGTTCTGACTTTAGCACCAAGATTGCTGCTGTGGTAGTGGGGAAATTAAGTAGACAGTGTTTTGAGTTGTGTGCTGTTGGGGAATGTGATGCTAAAAACAAAGGAAATACACAATATTAAAGTGTTCGGGAAATTTTAGATGCATACTCCAGGACATAATTTAGTGGTGGATGTGACAGTGCTGGGTTAATTGTTACACCCCAAAATCTTGGAGGTATTTTCCAACCTTTATGATTCTACAGGGCTGATTTTGCTGTCATAGGAAGTGACTCTAATAATTTGTGCTCACTGAAGCTGCTATGCACTGTAGGTACAGATTCATATTCTTTCTGCCAGGCTTGGTCCACACAGATACCCTGGGTTAACAGAACAGAGCACATGAATCCAAGTCAATATGTCTGTGTATTTCACTTTTCTGTTTGAGAATATTAAGGCCAGATTCTCATTTATACTAAGCCCACTAGCAACATTCTGGCAACAGGAAGACGCCTTAGCAGGAATGTAAATTAAAGCCTCTTTATACTTTTAATAGTGTTTGTAGTTTCACTTGGCTGCAGTACAGGAATGACACATGTCTGTTCAAATGGCATTTGCCATCCTGTTGATGGTTGCTGATATTCTTTGTGCCTCTACCCCCTAACTAACTAGACCATGAGTCTGATGCACACACAGCTTTCCAATTTCTTTAAAGTGTGCTTTGTTTGTTTTTTTTTTTTCCCCCTTGAAACATCTAAACCAGGATTTAAGATTAAGGCAATTTTTTCTGTCCTTCCTTCACTATGTGATGACCCTGTTTGTGTTTTCATGAATCTGCACTGAATGTCCAGTTCTGCAGTGTCCAGACAGATTATTCTTGTCATATCTGTAGCTTAAATTGAGGAGAGGGTTCTTCATCTCACTATGCCTTGTACCATGCAGAACACATTTTTATTTTTTGGATTAAGAAAAATAAAAACCCATACTAGGAATAAAACCTGTCTTTCAGCTGTTGGAGCAAGAACCTCAAGTATTTCACATTAAATCATCCCACTTTATGCATGCTCAGGTCCATTTTCTTTTCTGTCCATTTATATCCTGTCTACAGGTGCCTCAACTTTTGAATAGAAAATTATCCTCCAAAAAGCCCGGAAGTTTAAGGAACAAAGTGAGACCTCAAGTACAAAGTTTGTAGAGAAGCTGCATGTGAACCATATAGACTTAGGAAAAAATGTTAATATTGGCATCTACATAATATATTTCAGTATAATACTGTTTTTGCAATGTCTAAAAACACGGTATAAGTGTTTTATTAGATCTACAACTGTAGATCTGACTAGAAGGTCTTCACCACACATTCAACAATGCCAGCTCTAGAGAGCTTTGGAAAAAAGCCTCTAACACAAATCCAAAATGAGTCTTTGGAATTTTTGTTTTGTGTTTTTTTTTTTTTTAATAAATTTTGGTAAGGGATCACTGAAAAACCCATTGCCTAGAAAAAATTGTAATGCTCCTCTCTCTTATGGAAATCTGGAGCTCTCCAGTGATTTAAGTCTCTCATTCCTTCCTTTTAACTTCTCGAGGACTTAGTCCAAAATTTGTCTGCAGCCTAAGACTGAGTACTGACTTGTTGGAGTCTCTGTCCCTATTGATATTAAATTGAGAAAATTGGGCACAAAGTAAATAGAAAGGAAAGATATGTCTCCATCAAACTAAAATGACCATACTTAGAGCTGCTAAGGACTCAGATTCTAGAATAATTTATGTTGGTGAGAAAGCTTAAAGGTTTCAGTGCACATAAATTGGCATAAGGCATAAGAAACGCAAATATTTATAAGATTCTCTAATTTAGTAAATGGATTCTTAAAACCTAAGAGCTGAGTAGCCTCCCCATGTATATAAAACACGTGACAGCACTCTGCAGACCTCCACAGAGCATAATATGTAGTGCAAAACATTTCTGCAGAAAGCTCTTATCTCCTTGATGCTCTTAAGTCCTCCCCTTATCATCCCAGGGGTGTTGCAAGTCTTTGCTTGCAGACGAGCACTTTCTATGCAGACAAGCTGTTCCCCTTATTTCTCCTTCATCTAAAAGTAGCTTTTCTGCGTTTCTTGATTAAATATTCTTCTTATGTTGATGGGTGACCAGAGGAATTTTCTAAATGACTAATAAGATAAAGATGTCCCTTTTTGGGAGCAGCTTGCACGCACAGCACTGTCCAGCTGAACAGGAGCGCTGAAATTTAATGTCTGCTTCTGTCACCAAAGCTCAGCCATCACCAGTTGCTTACTTATCACGCCGCATTGCTATTTTCGGAAGGATAAACTACTCCAGACCCAGGCAAAGTCATAATTTAAGGACGCTCTGTGGAGTGCGAAGAGGGGAGTCCCTCTCCCCCTGAAGCGAAGGCGGAGGCTTCTCCCAGCCCCCGTAATGTCGGTGCTGCGGGCAGGGCAGGGGCTGCAGGGAGTGATGGAGTGTCTAGGGGAGCCGTGCGTGGCTGCGGGTCGGTGCCCCCAGCGCCAGAACAGAGCGGGCCTGGCGCTAATGGCTGTCAGGAGCAGGCCAGGGCCCGCGGGGCGGCGGGAGCCAGCGCCTGGCACACGGCGTGGGGCTCCAGCCTGCCGAGGGAAGCACGGCTGGGGCCTCGTGTGAATACACGGGGGCTGGGGCAGCTTTTGCTCACGCTTGGTTGCGCGTGGGGCCCGTGCACGCGCGTCCCATCGCTCGCACGGCTCCTCCAGGGCAAACCTGGCGAACTCCCAGCACCATTCCCATTTCCCGGCCAAGGGACAAAGCCCTCTCCTCGCCAGGGGCTGTTAAATCCCCCGGAGTGTCTCTTTCCTTGTAGGATGTTGCCTTCCTTGCCTCTGAAATCCTCCTGCTCTCCTAGGATGGGTCCCCTTTCAGCCATCACCTCGCCTTTTCTATTGCCAGCCCTGTCCGATACACACCAAGATTACATTTCTGCTTTGGCCTGGGTTATGTTTTCCAGGCCAATATATTATGCCACTTTCACACTCCCCTCCCTGCCCCATCTGGCTTCCATCCTACCCCCATAAAGATTATTAATATCGCCTGTTTCCAAGCAATTTATTAGCAGGGACCTAACTGGTGCCATTTCCCATTTTAGTAGAGCACTGAAAATAATCCTGAGGAGTGTGCCCAGCTATAAAAATGTACTTACACTGTCATATTTGCAGTTTTAAACATGCACCACTTGATAGTCTCAAAAGTGCTGTTTAATTGGGGTTTATGGGTTCTAATTAATTATACTATATAAAAAAATTACTTGTCCCATTACAGCTCTCTGTGGTTTACTCTGAAGAGCAATGTAATTTAGAGATAAATTGTCCTTCTCTATCCCCCTGCTCCCCCTCTTTCCCAGCAAGTTCCAGAAGAGTTTCATTCTCCTCTAACCCAGGAATGAAGCTGAGGGAAAGCTACATTTTGTTCAAGGGACACAACTTTTCCCCATACCCATAAACAGCTTTAAATGTGACTCAAAATGGTTCCACGTTCTTTCTGCTGAATCAGGCTGCTGAAATTATGAATAATCCTGAGGCTTTGCACAGCTCAGGTCTGGAGGGGCTGGGATTTTGTGAAGGCTTGAACATGATGGCTGCTTTGTGCACTGTGGATTATTCCTCTGATTCTACAGAGGTAACAGTGAAGGAAGGGGAGAATGAGTACAGGATTTTTTGCTGGATGAAGGTCTAGGTTGAGATTTCTCTCCTTGAACCTGTATGAAAACAGGTGAAGGATCTGCCTGCCTTTATGGCATTTTGGTGTGACAAGCAGCAGGGGAAACATCTCAAGTTAACTTTCTGCTTTTTCTTGCAGAATCATGAAGCCTGGATTATTCAAACAAATTTTGGGGCAGCTTTCTGACTTTTAAATACTTCCTGGAAAGAGTTTGTGAAAAATGGACAGCCAAGCAGGTACAGTTGTGGTTGTTTGAAATATATTATTAAATTACATCCCTCGCTGTAATAAATTTGAACTTGTGAGGCAAAACATGAAATATAGTAGAGCTGAAGTAGAAAACATTGTATCCTATGGCAAGAGAGGGAACAGCTTTACACTGAAAGAGAGTAAGTTTAGATTGGATATTAGGAAAAAAAATTCTTCACTATGAGAATGGGGAAGCCCTGGCACAGGGTGCCCAGAGCAGCTGTGGCTGCCCCTGGATCCCTGGCAGTGTCCAAGGCCAGGCTGGACATTGGGGCTGGGAGCACCTGGTTCAATGGAAGGTGTCCCTGCCCATGGCTGGGGTGGGAATGGGATGATCTTTAAGGTCCCTTCCACCCCAAACCATTCTGTGATCCTATTACTTTATCTAGTAGATAGGGAGTCAGAATGTTAATTAATGAAAAAACACAGGGCAAAGAAACCTCTTTAATTTGCCTTTTAAAGGAAAATATTACTTATTTTAGAAATTTCATGTAATTTAAAGCTTTTGTGTGTGACAGATGCCTCTGAAATTATACCCCCAGCCCTAGGAAGGAAAATTGGTGACCTCTCCATGTCTCTGCTGTTACTCTCTGCACTAAAAAGTTATGATTCCTATTGTCACTGCACAAATGAGTGTTTCCTGGATCAAAAAAGCTTTTTTTAGTCATGCTTCACTAATTTGCTTATTTTATAGATTTAATAATCAGCTTGTCAGTTGCTGGAAACTTGGATAATCCTGGGTGTCCAGATCAGTCTGCTTCATGTGCTGGAGCAGAAGCTGTGAGAACTGCCAAATAAAGAAAGAAAAAACAAAAAAAAAAAAGGAAAGAAGAAACAACACAGTCACACACATTACTCATCAATCTGAAAAGTAACAAGATTTATACTATGAATTGGTTTTTTATTAAAGTAATCCTTTTGCACAGTACAATTAGTTGAAAGAAATTTTAGTGCCTGTATCTAGTTGATTATATTAAAACTAACTACAACCTGCAATGTTTTATGGAATGAGTTAACAAAACAGAGCCCAAACCTGAATAAACCTGAAAATCTCTGACCAGTGTTTGGATAAGTCCAAACAAACCTGAATATTTTGGTGTTTGTACAGTGTTTATGTTTGCTTTTGCATGGCTTTTACTGCCTCAGAAAACCATTTGTGGAGAGGAAACAATGTGAAACCTACTCTTCTCATGTGATTTTCATCATGCAGAGATTTTAATAAGTGGGATCTGCTCTTTTCATGCTATTCTGTCCCCATAAATTACTCCTGGAGGCATTAAAAGGGCTTGTGAAAAGCACCATAATAAATAGCCAGAGAACAAATACGAATGTTGCAAACCACTCATGCTGCTGTGGCAGCAGCTCTGCTGTGAATTTATTGAGCAAAACTGATGAGGGATCTCCATACCTGTGTCAGCTCTGCTCTGTGTGGAGCCTCATTTTACACCGCTAAAACCGATGCTAAAAACCCCTTTTTTATGACATGACTTTTACAACAGTATTGTGACTGCTCAGGAGCTGACTGGGTTACTCTGGTTTTTCCAGAGGAGCGGAGGGTTGAGGAAAATGAAGAGAGAAAGGAAATGCCAGCTGCAAAAGGATTTTGTAGCCCATGGCACCTGCAGCAGCTCGGTGCCCTGGGTGGAGCGAGGTTGTGTAACAGAGGAGAGCTGTGCCAGGTCCTTTCTCCTGACACATCCCAGACCACAGGCATGGCCCCACATCTGAGGAGAGCAGCAGCAGGGGCACGTGTGACTCATGGCCCTCATGACAGGGGAATTCCTCTCTGGCTGCTGGCATGGCCACGCTGAGCCTTTCCACTGCCGGAGCAGTATGGAAAGAGCCCTTCTCAACCCAGGGCTGAATCCTGATTTCTCACCTCCCTTCAAAATAGAAGATCCTGACATAGGGTGTCTGTTTTTTGGTTTGTTTTTGTTTGTTTGATTGGTTGGTTTTTTGTGTGTTTTTTTTGTTTTGTTTTGTTTTTTGTTTTTTGTTTTTTGTTTTTTTTTTTTTTTATTAAACAGTTCTCATGAGTGTGCCTTTGAGAACTGGGAGAAGCCCAGGTTCACAGAAGCCCCAGCATGTCCTTTAAAGGTGACCCAGTCAAATTGCCTGTCTCCTTGATAAGAAAACAATGAGCAAAATATTAATCGGTGAAACTGCCAGGCTGTCTAACTTTCTCTAGCATTTAATTAACCCAAACCCGGGGTTCATCTCCTGAAAGCCCCCTTGATCTGCCCACAGGTGTGTGTTCTGTGCTGGGAGCTGAGCCGGGCTGGCTCTGCCCACTGGCTCTGCATGGAAACTCAGAGCTGCTGCTCCTTCTCACACAAGCTGCTGGCCAGTCCTTTAGGTTAAAAATGTTCAGATTTGGGTCTTTGTTCATGGCCAGATAAAATGAGACAGATCTGTGTGTGAGGAAAGAACAGAGCTCCACTCCTCACTCTGCTCTAAGTGGGAGAGACAGTAAAAGTACCTGGAAAATGAGGATACATTCCTGAGTATCACTGTATTGAAAATAACACATAGCACATTTAGTAAGTTTTTTTTTCTTTTAGTTGCAAAATGTAGATGCTACGGCAGTGGTATTTTAGAAATAGCTGGTGTTGTACCTGTAACAAGGATTGCTTGAAACTTTCCAGGCTTCTTTATTTCCCTGTAACTCTGTCAAGCTCCAAATATTCACATTAAAATTTCCAGTGCTGGTATCAGCTCTGGTTGATTTACTTAGAACAATTTAAACACAACACAAATAAAATTTTAAGAGAATTTGGAAGTTTGAGGCAAGGGAGGCGTAGGTATTCTCTTGATTCAGTATGAAATGTAATTAAGAAATAACTGAATTTCCTGAATAGTGGAAATTTGGATCTCTGCTTCTACATACTCCTTCAGCAGGGAATGTTATAAAATACAAGTGGTTCTGTTTTACCTGGGCACATGTATCTTGATTTCCTGAAACAGAAAGACACAGTCAGAAGGCCGAAACATATTGCACAGATTTTGTTCACCTTTCATTTTAACTTTGAAAACTTTAATCATTTGGGCACAATATACCATGCCAGGTATCTTTTCCAGTCTTTGGAAAATTTTGACTGATTGTGAATCAGGAACAAGAGTATAAGTATGCATAAGTTTATATCATTACACATATATAATAATAATTTAATCCTATATATTATATTTATCATATATAAAATACATTTATGTTTTAGTTTAGAATTACATTTGTATATAAAATTTATATTTTATATTTATACATGTATGTAAGGGAGACTGTTCTCCTTGAAAAGCTTATTATTTAGAAATGGGTATCGGGAAATCATGAAATTAGGGTTTCCTGCCAAGTATTTATTTTGCTTCCTTTTGTACCTGTGCTTGGTCTAGTCTTTAATTACATGACCATGTGCTGTATTTAGCAGAGGAGCCTGGTCTCATTCAGTTCAGAAGGTGGAGCAGCTCAGGACATGAGTCAGCTGGGGAGAGGAGGAGGCAGATGCCTGATGGACTTTGCCTGGATTTGCTGTGGAAGCAGAGAGAGCATAGCAAAAAGCAGAGAACTGAAAAGAAAACTTGAGATCTCATGGTTCAAGCATCTGAATACTGCAAAACTTTCATCCAGTCTCAGAGAATTTGATTTGAACCAAATTCTTCCCAAATGGCTATTAATTTTATTTTGCTTTCCACGTTTCCATTTGCAGAGTATGCTGCCAGTGCTATTTCTCCTGACATATGATGCTGTACAATGTTAAACATTCTGAGAAATCATTTCCCAGACATCTCAGTTTGGGGACTCAACTCTAGCAGAATGTTTTGACCCGAATCTCTTTGTGTTTCAGTTTCCCATCTGTTAAACAAGAATAATAATATCCTCTCGTCTTACAGGGTGTTGTTAGGAGAAACGAGGGTTGTGAGGCACTCATATGCCATACTGGTAAGAGCCCTAGAAAAACTCACAAGAAAATTAGCAATTGTGTCTTCCAAGCAGGTTTGGAGTAGTATGTGGTAAATGAGGCCTCAAGCCACATGCTGAATAATGACACTGGAACAAAATATTGAATATCTGCTTATTAAGTGAACACTGTCCATCCTGAGGTAGAATCTGGTGGAAAACAAGGCATAATCCTGTATTTAAAGAATGAGTCATAATGCAGATGAATAAGGGGCTGCAGTTGACCTTAGTTCTCACATTTTGATCACTTGGTTTTGCAGATATAAGTGGTGCACGTGCAAAAGGATACCTGTGCCTAAAAAGAAACAAAATCTGAGTTCAAAAATTCTTGTTGTTCAATGAAGTGAGCAGGATCTTCATTCTGGTCTCTGCAAAGGAAATGCTTCTTGGTGCCTGGTGGGTTTTGGAAAGACACTGCAGCTCTCCTGTTTGGGAAACAGTTTTCAAGCAAATGTTGAAGTGTAGCTCACTGTCTCTCCTTTGTTTTTAAATTATGAGGAAAGCTTTCCAGCTGGGAGAGCTGGTGGTGGATATAATTTTGAGATTAGTGCTTGGATTCTTGCATGCACCTGGATGGGCTCCTGCAATATTTGGAAGGGGAGCTACAGCACATTCTGTTATTAACACTTCTTCCTGTGGCATGTGGAAGAGGGAACTCCTAAATTCTGTAGCAATCAAGAGCAGAGCTTTCACAGAGCTAGACAGAGTACTTATTAAAGATAGAATAATATTTTGGCACAAGAGCAGAAGGGTATTAATTGGCTATGAATAAATTCTGTCTGGAAAGTAAATGAAGGGATTTTTAACCATCACAGCAACAGGATTCTTGAGTATCTTCCCATTGGGAAGAAACATGGAGTTTCCTTTTTTCCTCACAAGATGTCTGGCAAAAATACAGATGGAGTTTGCAGATCTGAAGAACTGTGTGAGGGCAAATAGGGCTTAAGAACATAAGAAATCTGTTTCTGGTCTCATATCTAGTATTTCTTGTTGCTAAAAGCAGTCCTCAAGGTTGACATTTCTTTTCTCCACACAGGAGAAACTGGCTCCTGAAGGAATGAAAGAATAAATCCAATCTCTTCAACTTCATTAATGAGGACTCATGAGCAGAGCAAGGAATCAAGAAGGCATCTTTCCAAATGAGACAGGCCCTAGTTATGAAAAATTAAAGTTCCCTCTCTCCTTCTGCTCCTCTACAAACCCTTCCCTGTGTTCTGAAGGATGGAGAGCCCCCAGGGGAGAGGGGTCCACCATGACGTGGTGGTGGATGCTGTCTGTACCCCAGGGTTTGCTCCCCTTTTTCTTATTCTCTGCTGTTTGCAAAGTAGGGCTGAGTTGGCTTTGCTGATAAAGGATCCTTCCCATACACAAAGAAGAGAGGAACAATTCCAGGCCACTTTGCAAGTCACAGGGAACAAAACATAGCTGCCTTGCACCTTGTGAGGGGTGCAAAGTGTGTCTGATTGCTTAGCCATCAGCAGGAGGCAGCTTAGGGTGAGCCATTCCTGCTGCTTTGCCACTATTAAGATCCAGCAGTACCTTGATGTTTCCTCACTGGCAATAATTTGCAGGATTAAATACTTCAAACCACTCTAAAATTAGTTTCAGGAGGCATTTTTTGCTTTCATTTCAGAGCTCTCGTGAGCCTTTCCTACTCTGTAAGTCTGCTACAGCTAATTACCTGATGGTTACTGCGCTCTAGAAGATTGCAGATATCTGTCTTTTCCACTGCTCTAAAGACCCAGGTGGGGTTACAGCACAGAACTTGTACCAGGAGTGTTTGCCAACAACTGTAAGGAGCTCAGACAGCTTTGTGAGATGGACACATAAACCACTGCAAACAAAATTGCCTTTGTCCACTGTATCCATTCAAGATTCAAAGGAAACTTATTTCTGAGCCTTTAAAAACATCTCAGAGATCCATTGAAAGTAATTCTTTTATGTCTTGAGCCGTCTACATCTCTCTAACCCACTGGAGAGCCCCAGGAATCAGTACACATTTTCAGCTTCCAGTGCTGTGGTTTAAGAGTTTGCTACAAATACTTGGTATTTTATTTTGAGAACACCTGAAGTGTATGATGCTGTTGTTTGTTCTATGCAGGCATGTCCCTATGAGTCAGAGGTAGAATAATTTTTGGAGAAGTGAGAAATCTTATCACAGCAGCAAAAGAAAAAGCACGGCTGGAAAAAAAGGCCCTCTACACAAATCCACTGGCAGCAGAAGATACAGGTTTCTAGAAGATGTAGTTTACTCTGCTTGGTGTTTCTGGCCACTCTTTTTGTCCCATGCTGACTATGGCCATGCCGTGATCCTTTCTATTTTTTTTTTCCCACCCTTCCCTGGCCCCCTTGAGATGATTCACTCTCTGAATATATATATGTGTCACGTACAAAAATCTTACTCTCCTGACCACAGCAGAAATCCAGAGGGGATTGTTTCTTTACTTGTGATTTCAAAGGCTGATTTTTTTTATACTTGGCACCATGCCCAAAAGAAATTATCTTCGTCTCTTGCTTCTCCCAGTCATTACTGCTGTTAGGATCTTTTAAAACCTGTTTGCTCATTGCTTTCTGAGCCATCAAGGCAGGCCCAGCTTCATCCACAAGTTCCCAGTCTTAATTTTTGAGTTTGGTGCTTATGAAGTTAAACCCAAGGGAATTCAAAACCCATTTCATGCAGCCAGTACCAGGAGCAGATATTTTCACTCTTTGAGCCATCACTGAACAAACTCAAGTTGTTCTTCATTTGCTCTGAATAAAAGCTGTTCATCACCTTGGTCATCATCATCAAGGGAGACACTTGGTGAAGCTGCCCACTGCAATAACTCAGCATTTCTCTCATCAGCTATTTCTGGGAACCTCCAGCACCTCCAACTGCCTGCAGTCACATTTTTTAACTATAGTGGCCTAATGTGAAACGAACCGTAAAATCCAAGGCCCAGTAGCAGGGCTTGGCTGCTTCAATATGATTGTCAGGGTTTACATTTAGAAACGATGTTTGAAAACCAGGTTCTGAGACCCAGCTCCCTTTGAAGTCAACAGGAGTTTCAGCCTCCACTTCCACAGCTCAGGGGTTGGGCTCTTTGTTCTTTTGTCTAGTGCGATTTGTGAGTAATTCCTACGACCCAAGTGACGGGCTGGATTTTCTAACATCAGTTTTCAAACTGTGCTCCTCCTGAGATCAGATTCCTGTACTGCCTCTCCCAAAATAAAATGCCAAAGGAGCATGGATGGAGGAAATCCGTTCAAACTGAGAAAACAGCTCGTGAGGGTAGGCCAGCAGGATTCATTCATGCTCATTCAGCCCAGGCTGGCTGGTTTGATTCCAGTCAGAGCACTCTCTTCATTACAGGCCCCCTGGGGAATGTTAATCTGTACAGTATAAACATTTATAAACATCTACTAAATCATTACATTTCAGCTGCCCCATAAACACTCCTGAATGCTTTCCTTAGGCAGCATTGGTTGGGTAACGTGTGGCTTTTTGGAATGAGTTTATGGGTGTTTGGCACTGGTAGAAATACAGGGAGAGGGTGTAGGGGGGGGGGGGTTAAATAACATTGTTTAAGCTCCGTGACTTTTTCAGGATAAAGACAGAAGCTGTTTGTGATAAATTAAAGTGGACCTAGCTGGTAGATGCCCAGGTTGTAGAGGGGCTAAGGCAGCCTTTCAGCTTTGCACACCTGATTTTCGTGATGCTATTGCCAGGAACATCCCAAAATGCACTTCTCACTAGTCTACTTGACATTTCTGGACCAGGCAATACATCATTATTCATCTGTGACTACAGCACAAAGTGCCTCTGAGAGAGCTGCCTGATGCAAGGGAAAAGTGTAGACATAACTTCAGAAAACTGAGCCAGAACTAACTTAACCCCCAGAGCTGCAGTCAGCTGCAGGCCAAGGGCTCACTTGGATGTGTTTACAGGACACACAAGTGTGTATATATATATACATATATATATACACATATATATGAGCTGGCAAAAAAATGTACTGTGGACCAAAATGAGCATATAAATATTTGTGAAGTGAATAGGAATCACTTTCAAATGCACAGGTAGTAAAGCTAGCCTTGAACTCTGTAAAGCTGAACTTCTCAGTTCTTACTTGTGATCTATGCCCTAACCTGAAGGTGCTGGCATGACTGAGCATTCCCAGGACTGGAGACAGAGTGACTCTCCCCCCATCTGTAGTTCTATTGAATATAGAAATAGTAAATAAAAAGCAAACAAGCTAACCAAGCCTTTCCATTCTCAAATGGGTAAAGGAAAATTCCCTCAATTATTGTTTGTTTGCAGAGGTCTGGAAAAGCTGGGAACTGATAGAGGTGTCATTAATTACCGTGGGGATTGTGTTCAAGTAATGTAACCTGAGCCGAAGTTAAATGTTGTGTAGGAGAGAGTTGTGTTTACTGACAGCCTGATGAATAAGTAACAACCTGATTTCTAAAAAACATCTTAGGGAAAATGATTTAATTGGCTATAATTATATCATATCCTACACTTGAGTGAATATACCTGTGTGCACAGACCTGGTTTACTTGTACATAGCACAGGTACATGGCTGGACACAACTGCTCATCTTCTCCAGCTGTTAACAAGAGCCTCCTTTTCCATCTCCTCCCTCTTGCATTCAGAACATGCAGCCACTGCCTTCCAGCTACAACCACACCTATCTGTGAAATGAGAGCACAAAAAACAGAAGTTTTTTTTTTTTCTTAGATGCACAATGCATCCTTTTCAGACCCTCAGAGCCAAGGGACAGTGGCTGTGACATCTCCAGACCATGGTTCGCTCTGCCCTGACCTGCAGCATCAGTATCAGGACAAAAGTATCTTGCAAGGAAATGGGACAAGGAAACTGGTTTTACTATTCAAATTTACCAAAACCTCCCTAAAACATGAAATTAAACCATACCTATCATAGGCTAAAGGTGTGTGTGTGTGTGTATATATATATATATATATATATATATATATATATATGCATCTATACATCTACATATCTATATATCTATATCTATATCTATATCTATATCTATATCTATATCTCTATATAAATCTATATCTATATCTATCCATATCTATATATCTGTATCTATATATCTATATCTATATCTATAGATGCATCTATATATCTATCATCTATCTATATCTATCTACATATCTATCTGTATCTATATCTATATCATATATCTATCATCTATATCTATCTATCTGTCTGTCTGTCTATCTATCTATCTATCTATCTATCTAGGTGATTTTCCCACAGCTTTTCTGTGGCATGTAATGAGGTGAATTAATTTAAAATCTTCTGTGTATGGTCAAAGTTTGAGATCACGGAAAGCATTGCACATTATTAGTTTCAATTGGTCTTTTAACATCCATCTTAAAGGGTCAATAAATGAGATTGCCTAGAGGTAAAGCCATTGTTATCATGTGTAGGGTTACAGTCACAGCTGGAGGGCATGGGCAGGGACAGGCTGTCTGCCTGTGTAGGAGACTTCAGTCACCAGTCAGGGTTCTATTAATTTTATAGTGCCTTAAATTCATATTGTAATTATGAGGAATAAGTAGAGAGAAAGAGAGATCTCCTTTTAATATGTTTTTAAAAATCTGGAGCCTATTACCCCACTTAATTCCAATTACATTACAGCTGAACTTTTATCTCAGTACACTGTAAATAGATTCAGGCCAAGGTAATTTGGATATATACTTCCTAACTTAAAAACAGGAACCTGTGGGCACTAGACAGAAGAGAGTAGACAAACCAGAGTGAAGCATCAGGAGTGTCACATTATGAATTTTAGTTTTTCTTCTTGTTGAATACCTGGGCTGAAATTTAGTTACCAAATTCAAAAGCAAAAGTAAATTCAGAGGTCTCACACAAGCCCCTAGTGGAAATAATTTATCCACTTGGAAAGACCACTATATGTTTTACCATTATGAAGTCGTTGTTGACAAAATAAGGCTTGGAATATCCTTAGCTAGGAGGATGGAGATGGAAACTTTTAAAAGTGATGGGTGATGTACATCATCTCACTGCTGTCTGGGGTGAAATTGGATACAATACAGCAACTGCATAGATATGGGCAGCCCAAAGCTGAAAAAGTGAAAGAATATGTATATTGACTTGATGAGTATTTACTGAAATGTTCTCAAAGTCTGAAACCGTGTCATTTGGGTATGTCAGCTGTGATTTAAGTGCACAGTTACAAAAGCTCACATGACATGGTTAAGAGGCTTTTCCATTGCATTAAACATGTTTAGAAGAGAGGACTGCAAATATCACTTTATAAGATAAGTCTTAGGATATCAAAACTCAAGGTGTTTTGCAAGCACAAGGCCAGTTCTTCCAGACAGTGCTTGTACTGCCCAGTGACCAAGACTTTCCCTGGGTCTCCACAGGGAACATCTGGATATTTCAGATGCCAGGTGTTATGTAAACTCCATTAGAGCCATTTAATACTGGCTGGGCACGATCTGCTGAAGCCTTTGCCTTTACTCACAGCCCTAAGGGGTGGGACAGTGGTGGTGGGTACTGTTGGTCTAGAGGACTGAACACCTGCTGCTTAAAACCAGTTTGTACCAGGCCCCTCTCGGTGAGGCTGTGAGAAGGTGCTCTGTGTAAATGTCACACTCTTTTCCTCCAGCTGTGAGGAAGAGGAGGGGTTGTACTGCAGCTCCATCAATCTCACGGCTGGGATGGGACACTTTTTGCTGGCTTGGCATGTCTTGAGAGCTGTCCCAGGCAGCCACACAGTCTCCAGGGAGAAATGTGTGCCCTTTTGAGCCTCTCCTGCTCTCTGCTTCTCTACCCAGATGTCTGGCTTTCCCTTGACTAACCTTGTCCGTGAGAGCACACTTAAATCAGCACTTCTCTTGTTTCCTTGAATGTAAGTACCATTAAACGCTCACAGGAGGCACTGTTGTCATCCTGGGTAGGTACCTGTGCCCACACAGGAGATTCTTACATTGTTCCCATCAAATTAAGGACCCAGAACATGAAAATTTTATCCAAAAAAAAAAAAAATAATCAGTTTTTATTTTGTCAACCCTCCTGTCTCCAGTCTTGTCTGCGAAGTGAAGTCTGGGAGTGCCTTTCACAAAAGATATTGACCAAATTACTTCCAATAGCAAATGGCATGAGGGAAATTAAAGATGGCTCATGAACAGCCAGAAACTGGGAAAAGAGGCAAGGTCAGCTGAAGAGAACCTTATAATTTAGTTCCTGCTGAGGAGACAGATAAGCTGTACATAGTCCTTAGGTTGACCTGGTGCATAAAAACAAATCGCGCAGCCAACTTTAGAGATAAGAATGGTTTCAGAGTTCCCTGGACAGTGTTTTCCAACACTAATGTACAGTCCAACCCAGGAATTCAACCAAATGAACAGATTTGGCTGTGGGAACAGTTCAACTTCCTCCTTTCCTTGTAGTGTAAGTTTGTGCAGAGGGAAAAGTTTACTCTTAAAAGTTTAATGCTATTAGTGTGATTTTGCTCAGTTTTTGTGCCCGTGTCTCAGATTTTAGCAAGCACTATGTAGTTAAAACATGAGCATGACACCTTGTCTAACTTTACCCCTGCTTTTTTATGCAAATGCTTTTAGATGTGGCCAGAACTGTGTTTGGTAGTATCATGTAAAAGGCACAAGTCTGTCAAAATCAGTCCCTCACAGGCTAAACTTGTCTCTATCACAAAATCTGTGCTGTGCTTTGTCTGAAGTAGGCAGAACACTTATAGCAGGGAAAGGAGTAGCTGCACAAACCTCTGCCTGCAGGAAAGCTCCTTTCTCATGGCTGTTGTGGTTGTATTTTGGAGAGAGGGACAAAGGGAAAGCACTGCAAACAATGCTTTTGTTAAAGTGATATAAGCTCTTCAACTTTTTCCAAAAAGTGTCAATTCAGAGCCATTCCTTAAGAAGGGATGAGTAAAGGGTTTGATCCAAAGGCTAGTTGTCAGTAGCAGTCCTGCCCATTGGCTGCATGGGGTTTGGATTTGGCCCTAAATTCTACAGCTGTGTACTTAATTAAAAATTAAGTAAAAACCCTTGGCAAAGTATTCCAAGCACCACAAACAAACATGTTCCCAATATGAAGTGCATTTAATGGAGTTTTGCAGCATTGGTCTCCCGGGCAAGGGTATTAGTCTCTGTTTTCCCTCCCTGTCCTAATGGCCACAGCCAGAGGGGGGCTGGTTTGAACTGTGAAGGAGGCTGGTTTCTATCCACATTGAGTGGAGAGGCATAAATTGGCATTCCATATCATCATAAAAAAAAACTTCCCGGCAATTATTAAAAGATTCTTATCTCTTGCTCCCTACATGGATAATGAGATCCCTCTCTGCTGGACTGAGACAGCCTGTCTCTCAGCTCACTTAATGAAATGGACCCAAGTTTGCAAATTAGCATAGCCCTGACTCCAAACATAACCTCTTGTTGTCTAGTTGTACATCAAGGCCCCTGGCTTATGTCTTTTCTTATTAACACCCCGTAATCATGTCAACCCTCTTTAGTTTTCATTTCCTGTTTCCTTTTACAAATTCACTTTTGAGTTTTGAGCAAGATGTTGAATGCCTTTGGATGCACTGAGATTTTATTTTTGTCTCATTTTTGACATTATTGCAGTACAAGTTTATCAGTAGGTCCTGGGGTGGATCAGGGAATCTGTTTTCTGTTCCATATTTTTGCTGGTTGGTTGCCATGTGATCTTAAAGCAGCTCCTTTTGTATGTCTGCGCTCATTTCCCTTCCACTTTTTAGGGTTTTTATTTTAGACTGTAAAATCTCAGTGACAGATATTTTGTCTTGGCCTCTATTTGGTCGGTGCCTTGTGGTTTTTTTTGTTTCTCCAAGGTTATCTGTGTAATAGAGTATTAATAATCAGAAAGAACAGTGATACTGGGCACTAACAAACACAATATGCTAAAGGCTTTCTAAAAAGTCAAGAAGGATGAACCCTTTGAAACTCTTCTTCTGTCTGTCTCCCCTGATGTAAAACTTCATTGTTGAACCTTGAGAGTAATAAATCAAAGCAGCTGAAAGAAGAGAATCATGATTTCCTTTGCCTATGTGTAGCTGACCCAATCTGCCTTTGATAAGGCAGTGGCCTTCCACTTTATCCACTACCCTATTAATTATCCTTCACTTTCATGAGCACTAAAATCCACTCACACATTAGAATAAAAAAAGAAACAGGGATGTGATTAGTTGTGTACAGATAAGAAGCAGCCCACAGTGTTAGCTGGGTAATAACATTTTCTAAGACTCTTTTTTTTTTTTCCCTTGGAATTCATTTCCTCTCACATCCATTGCAGTAAAAAGTACTTATAGTTTGTAACACAAAAGATAACTTTTCAATGCAAAGCTTCAGTGTGTGTCTTTAAAAAAGATTTACTCCTTTATCAAGTACTAATTTAAGAAAGGGTGCCTTGTAGGTAAGGCAACGATATCAGTCGTAGTCTTCAGGGCAGCAGATTTATTAATTTAATAGGTTTATCCATTTTACAGCTTGGATAATCATATTTCACCAAACTGGTACACAAGGAACCCTCGGCCCATCTGACAGCTTTATTCTTGTGTAAGTTAACAAGCACATTTTGTACTCATGACCTTGTGAATTGTACAAGTGCGAGGAGCTAGAGAGGAATGACAGACCAAATCCAAGGAACATGTCAGCATTTCAGTTTTCCTGAGTGAGATTTACAAAGGGAGCAGTGAGGAACCCCAGCTGAAAAGAGAACTTAAACATTTGTTAATTTATTGGCTTAAGGAAATATGCAGAATTTAAAAAAAAAAATGAAATTAATAGAATGTTAATTTAAAAAAATAAAGGCCTAATATGTTCATCAAAGACATGAGTTTAACAGTGAAACTGTTCCTCTGACTATAAAGGAGCTGTTCTTGAGCTAGAACAAGTGGAAAAGAATTGGTCTGGGTTTGTGTAAGGTAAATTCCTTTGGTACATACTCGTGTTTACTCCTCGTGTTTATCTGTGCTTTCTGTGGCCAGCAAATTCCCTCTATACGTGTTTAAAATTCTTGAAACTGGCTGGGAATTAGAAGATTAAGGCAAGAATGGAGCCAAGATTTTAAAAACCACCTTGATAAAAACCATTTTATAGTTAAAACCCACAGGAATATGTGTTGCTTGGAAGTATTTCTTATTTGCTGTATAAGAAAGACAGCAAGCACGCACTTCTTTACTGCTTGGCATTCCTTTTCCTATTGAAACTGTTGGCAGAAACAGAAAATACTTCCCTATTTGTTTGAAAGCTTCACTTAAAACTACACTTTGTAAAAACTATGTTTCAGGGACTTTATTAAAAGGTGGCTTGCTCAGAAAGAAGGTATTTCCTGGGCAAAATAACATTCAACTGAAAATTAACTTGTGTCAGAAAATTTAACATGAATGTTTAGGCTAATCCTGCTCTGTTCTTTTAATAAAAGCAAAAGCTGAGCTACACTCACTGTACTAAATGCATGCTCTTCAAATAAAAGAGCAAATACCTGGGACCTCCTCATAAAATGGTCCATTTGGCAGCAGGGAAAGAACTGAAAGTATTGTAGACCTCAGGGATTTATTTTCATTTATATTCAAACTCCTTTACGCCATTCTTGACACGTAAAGAGGAGTGTTTTGTGCAAATCAGAATTAGGCCACGGAGACAGAAATTTCAAAAGCTTTGAGTACTAGCTGAACGTGACAGGGCAGGGCTGAGATACAATGTGCCCTTAATTTACTCTTTTCTATATCCCTCACTTGCATTTCACTCATTTTTGACAGCAGGTGATGCCTTTTAAGCTCATCCTTGCAGGTGTCGAGGTCTGTGTGCCCAATTTGAATACAGAGCAGTCTAACACTTGCTCTTAAAGTTTAGAAAACTCCATATCCTCTTCCAGTCACTTGCACTTTCTGGTTTGTACACAGCAATAGTGTTTGGGTTTAAAGTGTTGTAGGAGGATATTTACGTTTGCCGGAGAATTCCTTTTAAAAGAAAATATTATTAATCACGTTGCATTTTGAGCTGTTGTATTTACAGCAATGTCTGAACTTTCATCATAAAGTACACAAACAAGTGTCACACAGGGAAAACATTTCTCTTGCTGCTAAAAATTTAGAGCTGCTGCCTGCTGTGCACTAGAAAGAAAGAAAATAAAGATAGTGAATGAACTTCTGTTTAGTCCTTTTTTGATTTGCAGGGCCCGAAAATCTAATTGTGTCCTGCCTTTAGCCATGTTCCCAGCAGGTCTGGCAGAACTGCTCTGAGAGATTCTTTTTGGTTGGTTTTTTTTTTTTCAGGATCCTGTGTTTATTTTCCCATCTGGAAGTCTGTAAATTGAGGTGACGTTTCCAAGATATTGCCATATAATTCCCATTAATTTCTGACCATCTGAGGCACCAAGAAGGTGACCAGTCGTGCTAGAGGCCACCAAAGCCCATCTTCCTTAAAAATGGCAAAAAAGGAATTTCTTGGTAGAGATGCCACCAGGATCTCTTGGCAGAGAGGCTCTGGAGCTTTTGATCATTCCCTTTTCTCCTCTCCCAGGCTGCAGCCCGTTGTTCACAGGAACATGCTCAGTCACAGGGATGTGTTTTACTTGGCTGAGGATGCGTTACCGGTTGGGATCCCTAATTATTATCAATTTGCAGATTGCCTGGAATGTCTTATTAAAATTCGTGCGGAATGATTGATCATAATCAAAAAATTAATCACCAATCAGCCCTGGCAATTAACATTAGCAAGTCTATTTGCATATATCTGGTAATTTATGCTGCTGCTGGAAGAAGGGACTTTTCCTGAATGTTATTGATTAGGGGAGAAGAGCCAGATGCTTCTTTCACTGGGATATGAGCCTTTATTAATAGGGCTAGGAATGTATAAGGAACTGAAATCTGCTCTGACATGGGCATCTTCAAGTATCTGAAAGACATTTCTTACATATTAAAAATGTTATATTTTGCTTTAAAACAACTTTGAGTTTTGGGTCTTGTTTACTGTAGGTGCTTTAAATCCATGAGGATAAAACCACACCATGATATCAGCCCAGGCAATGAGATTTTCATTGCAAGAAGTTACTTAATAGATGTAGTTATTTAATGTTATGAATAAGGAATTTGCAGGCTTGCAATTAATTTGATGAATTGTGGTATTTAAGCTATGAAGAACTGCATAACAAAGTCTTAGTTGTGGCTGACAATAGTCTGTTCTGTTCAGTCAGGAAATTTTTTTTTAATCTTTCTGCGTTTTTTTTCTTTTTAAACTTACATTTTTACATTTTTATTAATGTATTTAAGGTTTGTTATCTGGTCATCAACACTGGTTGTTTGTTTTTTTTTTTAATTTGCTTGAAATTGCTAATGGGATAACACATCTCTTTGAGATATGCTGAGTCTGGTCACAGTTTCTGGTATTTATAATCTTTTTTGCACTGTTACCTTTGGTTTTGCTTCAACACCTTTGTGTGTCTCTCATACCTGGTGCTGTAACAGCAACTACATAAAAATGCACAGTCTGCTATCAGAAATTCAGATTAGTTTCTCATTTATAGCTGCTTAAACATTAAGAACAAATTAATTTAAGCCAATAGGCAAAGTGATAACAGTTTATCCTCTGGCCATTGAAGCCCTATTAGTGATAGCAGAATTAAATCTATTCCAATAACCAAAGAGGACCAACAATTTAAGTGACAAAATTAAATTGAAAAGAAAGGCCAGCAAAAGTAGGATTTTTCTCTCTAGTATCTGAATTTAAAAGGTTGAACAATGCAAAAGATATTTAATTTGAAAAATTATCATTCTTTTGAGTGATATTAATTCTTAGTGGTAACTTTGTTGTAAACTAGGAATCTCTGTAGTTCTTAGAGTATTTTAAAAGAATGTCTTGTATTGAAACTCTAAAACTCTGCTAATTTTAAAATGAAAAAGTGTTCTCTAAAATACATGAGTAAATAATGGGAAGCTTTATTCCTAACATATCCAGACTGGTTTGTTCTCTGATGTCTGCTCTGTGCTTATCTCAGTCTTTCTTGAACAAAGATATTTTTGTTCTTGTTTATCTGACTATTTACACTAATCTGTTTTGCAAGCTTTGAATGCCTGTGTCCTTAATGTCATTAATATATTTCTCTGGGTCTCTTTACTTATTTTTTCTCCCATTATTGATTTGACATGAGAGCAAATCAGAGTCCATGTCTGATACAATACTCAGACGCACAGTTACCCCTTTTTCTTTTGGTGAGCATTAAGTGATGTGAGAAGAGCCTTGTCAAAGCCCAACTGTTCCCTGAGACCTTGGATTAACCAGTCATCACATCTGGATTTTGCTGAAGTTAGTTGGTAACCATGAGATCTTGTCACTACAAAGTTCAGGGGTTAATTGAAATCAGAGAGGCAGAACCCGTTCAATTGTCCCATTAATTACACCTGGCTCCTGCCTTCCTCCTGCAGCCTCCTGTCCCCAGGGCCGCAGGGGACAGCTGCCACCAGCTCCTGTCACCCAGCAGGATGGCTGGGAGAGAGGGCTGCAATGCCCGAGCCACTGCAGACCATAAAAAATGCCTGTGAGAGGGGAAAGGGGCATGTGCAGGAGGGGAGGGAGCCGGTGACATCCCCGTACATCACCCCGAGCCACGGCGTCACCAGCTCGTGCTGAGAGCTGGCAAAGCTCTGGGATTTCTGCCAGGTGAGCTGTGCTCAGTGCAGAGCTCTGGTTGGGGAAAACGGGGAGGCCTTGGTTGGGATCCTGGGACACTGGCAGGGATTTCTGGCAGTGGTTTGCAAGAATGGTTTTATGCCGCAGGAGTTCATATTGTATTGGATGGGTAATAATTTATGGTTAAAATATATCAATTTCTCCTCTTCTTTCACCAAATGGATACGAATAGTGGGATTTTGCTAATAACTATTAATTGTCAAATGTTGTGATGGAAACTTTCTCCAGGGTTTCTGAAGTCAGCAGTTATGCACTATTTACCCAACAGTAACCAGAGAAGCATGATTTCAGAACTGAAGGGACATTAAAACGTTAAAATAGACCTGAATTTTGTAAATCTATACTGACCTTGGGGAGAGAGAGGGGGAAAATCATTGCCTTCAGTGGGAGCTGGTGTGGGACAAAAAGAAGTCTTCCCACTTGGGGTAGTTTTGAAGTTTTGAGCATAAGGAAAATGAGACAGATTGCTTAGAGGTGGATGGAATACAGGTACTGAGATACTCAGATAAAGAATCTAAATATCTCACCTTGCATGTTTGTCCATATTTACCTGACCAAAAGCCCAGTTTTAACCAAATATTAACCATAGGCCTGCAAGATCCTTTCTTCCCTTTTCTTCTCACAGCTGCCCCTCCCAGCCACAGCCTGGATGTCCAGAGCATCCCAGCCAGCCCTGAGCACAGACCCTGCTCCAGCTGCTGCTCCTGTGTGTCCGTCCAGCTCTCAGTGCTGTGTCCCTGGGAAATGCAGTCTGCAGTCAGCACCCTGCTTTCATGTGCTGCACAAACCTGAGACAAACCCTTGTCTTTATTCCCTCATTCTAATCCCAGTTCTTTTCAATCTGGGTTCAGGTGACTGTTCTCAGTACTAGGGGGTGGCAGTGTATGACAGCCTGAAATGTGGGCCATGTTCCAATCACACTGAAGTGTATAAATCACCCAAATTATTCTTAGGAGCAGTTCTCCAATCTCTTTATAATCAGCCCTCAGAAATAGCAATGTAACAGCACTAGTAGAAATTTATTTTTTATTTTTATTTTTTTCCAAGCACATTAAAATGAAACATCTTTATATCATCTTTCAAAAAGGCAAAAGCAAACCCCAAACTGTTGATATTTTTTAATGAAAACTGAATTTTTTTTGAATTTCACAGCTCTCATTAGTTTTCAAAAAAAACAAACAAAAAATCTCCTAAAAATTCTCTTGTTTTTATAACCAGCAGCAGCATTTTCTGGTTGCTTCTTTAACTAAAAAAATTAAAAATAAAAAAATCAAAGTTACTTGGTTCTATTTGATTTTAATACACAAATATTACTTTGAAATGTGACTTAGCTTCTGATAAGCAAATAAAAATTATCATTTCTATTCTGTATACACTTAGAGCTAATACTTCATAAAAGCTTCTCCTCTGATGGGGTGACAACATATATAGACTATACACAACCACAAAAGGTTTTTTCTCTGTAATTTATGTGCCCCAGCCACACACTGAGCCCATACACTGCCGAGGAGGAGAAGGTAAATCAATCAAGGGTGATTTCCAGTGAACAGCCATATCACATCTACCACCCATTTGCTCTTGGCTGGCTGAGAAATGAAGCAATTTAAACCTATTGGGTCACACTGAAATGGGGGCCAAAATCTTATCAATGTGCTGCACACAACGGAGCCTCATTTCATCTTCATTTCCAGAGGTCCATGGGCTGCAGCGTGTCCCTGCAGTCCATCAGTGTCTCTGGCATTGCAGCCAGCCCCTGGCTGCTCAGCTGATGACAGAGGTGGAAAAAACCCCCAGCTATTTGGTATGAAAGGGGAGGATCTAGATTGGAACTTGTTTGATCTGCAGAAAAAAAATACAGAAGAATACACAATTAGAGTTCAGTTATAATGCAAGTATGAAGATAAGTCTGCAAAATCTAGTACTGGGGTGGAATATAAGATGGGAAAATAAATGTTCTCTGTTCGCTTGCTTAATGTTTCACATAATCTTGGAAGTGTTCCACTGCCTGACCCTCATGTTTTCAGGTTATTTCCACATCTGTCTCAAAGCCATACCCTTCTCAAATGGACCAAGCAGCTAGTTTCTTAGTTAAAATAATAAAAATAAAATGTAAGAGCACCCCAAGCGTGCTGAAGCTCCCCACAGCTCCTGCTCTGTGCAGAGGAGAGCACCTGGAAAGGCTCAGAGCCCGTCCAAAGCCCGCAGGCAGGAGTAACACACGGCATGTGTTCACCCCTGGGTTTTCCTGTTCCTTGTTGCTTCATATTAAAAATGAAATTCCATACAGACTTTCCAATGGTTGCTTGGAAATTGGATGTCTGGCACCCCGGAGGGACGTATTGGAATTCTGCACCTGATTGCATTTCTCCCTTCTCCCCCACAGGAGGAGTCAAAGGTTATGGTCCAGAGAAGAAGTTCAGCAGCAGCAGGTTCTCCTCAAGCTGAGAGGAAGCTTCTTCCCTTTGATAGTGTAGGTAGGCTCTGTGTGGATGTAAATGGATTTAGGATTCTGATCCAAAATAAACTGAAATGAACAAGAAAGTTGCGGCTGACCCCAAAATAAACTGTTTTCATCCTAAACATTGGCAAGAGGAGTAAAACAAACCAAGCAGAAATAAAAAGGTAGTTCAGAGCTGGGTACAAATCTTCTTCCAAATCTCTTTTGTTTCTTAACCTGCTTAAGGAAGACTAAAAAGGCTTCTCTGAACTATAACAGATCTAAACAGCTTTTTGAGAACTTCAGAAATAAGAATATTTTAGTATCTCTTGCTATGTTGTTCTCTCCAGTGTGATGTTACCCTTCTTCCAAGGGACCTGGACTTGTCTGTGCCAGGGTCACACAGGATGTTTCATAGCAGAATCTCTCACCTGAATCATCCCAAATATTTCACAATGCCCCAGGATGCTTGGCCTTGCAATGCCTGCAGGGATGTCAACACAGGAATGGGCAGGGAGACCCAGTGTCAGCATCTGCTACTGAACCTGGGCTGCTGGAGTATGGCTTTGCATATTATTTCAATAAATCTTCTCTCTCCAATTTAGTTAGGGAGATAGATAGTCCTTGCACCTGGGTGCTGTTATGTGAAACAAGGACAAGCAGTTAACAGCAGTGTGTGCAATTCCAAATATTTAGAAATTATGAATCACTTTTCCAAATCTTAGAAATAATGAATATCTTTTTTAAAAGAGTATTTCAGGTTATGTCTTATTTCTGCCTTGTCAACTCTTTTGGGTACAGTTGGTTTACTTGTGAAGTATTTCAACAGAAATACATGGATGTGAAACTTGCTTTTTAAAAATTACACTCAGCTTTTGACATATTCCTGTCTTCTAGGTCTGAGCTTTAACAGCAAGACCAAACATTCTTGGTATATTTATACGTGCTAATAAATGCAAACTCCTTGCCAAAACCATATCCCCCACAATATGTAGAGAGCATCAGAAGTGAAAAGTAAATTAAATCTGTGACTGTTTCCTAGTTCTGTACTAGAGGTTGCACAAATTTAAAGCAAGTGTGAGTTACAGCCAAATTTTGTTGCATGGGTTTCATTTACAGTAACATTACTGTTGTCAGCTAGCCAGTAACCTCTATTCTAGCCATCAAACATCATCATGAAAAATTCAAGATAGGTAAGAAATATTTAATATAATAATAACAACTATGATTTTAAATTACCTTCTGCTATTCTGTAGGGTTAACCTTGCATTTTTCCCTCTAAGTTTTGTTTTCATTTACTCGAATGATGACAGCTAAAACTTTGAAAATGAAAGTTGAGATTCATAACAGTCACCTAATGGCTGAGGCCAAGGTGCTAATGAAAGCATCAGTCAACTTGAGACCTGTAATATATTCACAAAAATTAACAAAATCACTTGAGCTGGCAATGAAGGAGAGTTTGTCTTGTCATCAGGTTGCTCTGCCTGTATGTGATTTTATTTTAAGAGTGTTGCTGCATTCTCAGGGTGTTTAAAGACTGATAGACTTTATATAGATTTTCTTTTAAAATATGTTCTTTGTAATATACAGGCAGGGTTGTCTGCAAGCAGACAGGCCCAATCCAGCTCTAGCTTGGTATTATTAAAACATGAACAGTCTTTATCTTGGAGCTGGGTCTCACCTGGCTAAAGGACTGCCCCCAGGTGTCCTGTGCTGCACCCTGGGACATCTGTGTCCCACTGCCCAGCCTGTACAGGCAGACAGGGTTCAGTCCTCAGTGCAGCACATTGCTCCAGCTCTGGTGATGGCAAAAATTAAATACCCTTCATTTCAGCTGTAGTTGTAAAACTCTGCACACACTGAAGACTTCACTACTTTTTCTGTATGTGAACTCAGAGTTTGTTGGAGTTTGCCTGCTCCAACAAGGTGTGCCAGTGTTTTTAGGAAGGGTTTAAAAAAAGAGTGTATTCCAATTTTTACCCTTAATTGACATAATGCTGCAAAAATCTGTGTAGCTTATTGGCCTGAGAGAGCAAACAACTTTTTGGAAGTCTCCCATTATGAAATATTCCAGCCTTTGTAATGTTCTTGTACACAGAATGGATGGAGAAAATAAGCAATAAAATACCAAATGTATTTCCTTTGAAATGTAATTACTGCCCAGGTGCAATCTCCACCTTTCATAGTCAAAGATTTCCATCATTTTAATAGTATTCTTTTAAGTTATAGTGTCGGCATCTCCTGACCTGAGCTATGAGCTAGTGCACCACACTGGGGGAAAAAAAAGAGAGACTTCACCTCTCAGCTCTCTTTTATGCCTGGATTTTGTCCTGAGAATGGGGATTGAGATGCCAAGTGGTGCCCACCTGGGGACTGACTTTCTGTGGGGGGCACACCAGGCCTGGGGAGCTGTACTGAAATTCATTTCTCTTCACAGAGACCCAAGCAAGAAAATATTTCCCCCTCCTCTTTTCCTTGCAAAGAAGCAGACCAATAAAATAATAATAATAATAATGAAAGGCATAACCATTCTCCCCTGCCATTCTGACATGTTGAGTGCCAAAACTCAGATCAAGTCTGTAAGGCAAGGTGAGAATGCAGTGAAAACAGAGGCTTTATTTTAAGGGCAGAGCTGTGAAGTGTTTAACTCTCTCGGTGCTGCAGGATGTGCCTCTTCACACTGCACACAGCTGCTGAAGGCTTCCAGGGACTGTGGGTGGTGGCTGAGCAAAGGGGAAGCGGGACTTTAGCTATGCACAATATTTCCCATAAGGAATAAAGCATCAGTCTCACCTCACTGCCTGTTTTTCCACATGTATTGAGACAGGAATGTATTTATATAACCCTATTAAAAAGGAACACTCAGTAGCGGACTTGGTCTTTAAATAGCTACTGTTCTGCATATTCCCGTCTCCAAACTCCTCAATTTCAGCTCACACCCACTTACATTCTTTTGACATATTCCTCAGGTTTGGGGCTTTTTGTCACTATGGGGTCAAATCCAAAACTTATTGAAAGCAGTGGAAAGACACTCAGTGAATTCAGTGGAATTTGGATAGTACTCTTAGAGCTCAGATGCCATGGTGATAAATGCAATAAATTACATAGACAAAGGTGGCCCATTTTGGGCTAGCTCTGCTTCTACAGAAACAAATTAAACTGTTGCTATTGACTGCTACAGTAATTGGTTCTGTCCCTTTTTTTTTTGCATTTAAGCAGCTCTCAAAACAGTTTGCATACAAGGGGAGTATCTTTATCTCCCATTTACGGGATGGAATAAACTGGGACACAGAGCCATGGCTAAACCTGGAAGTAAGGCACTGCAAAAGAGCTGGAATTAGACTCAGATACTAGTCCTTGGACCACCCAGTGGAAAAAGAGTCTATTAGCTGCTAGCAGGCTCACAGACTCTCCTGGTGCTCCCAGATCCCAGTGGTGCCAACAGGAGTGGAGAGGGCAACCAACACCGTCCCGTAAATCGCTGGGTGTTAATGAACTGTGCAGCCCTGCAGAAACCGCTTGTTTTTACCACCAAGATGCATTATTTCATCCTTCCCCCCACCTCAGTGTTCATATTTTCCCTTCGACTCCTGTTATTTTGGTTCCATTTAGCAAGTACATTCTTGGGTTTTTTCCCCTGTGTCCCTCCAGCCACCTTAGTTTGCCTTTTATTCCCCTTCTTTCCCTTAAAATATTTTTTTTTTCTCATTCAGTGCACTAAGTGGATTTACGACCCATTTAGGCAGCTTACAGTGGCATTGCTTTTACAGTTCAGAGGCAGAAGGGCCATAAAAAGATTTACAGTTACAGCAAGAGTCTGTTGCATGGAAGTTCGAGATCCAAATTAGACAAAGGGAGCAGGGCTGTGTGAGTGGCCAGTAAAAGAAGCTTGGAAACAAAAACAAATGAAACTGCTGTTAGAGGAGGAGATTGGAGTGGGGGCAGAGAAGGAGGAGGAAAAGTTGCCTGTTAACTTCACGTTACTATTGCAACAGCTCTGTTAATTCTGTTGTATAAAGCCCTTTTTCCTCCTTTTTTCCTCTCTCGATGTTGTTGTTGGACAGATTTCCTTTGAAAACACAAATCTCAAACCGAAGAGCAACAGCTTCACACAGTAGTTGAAATTCCAAGGCAGATATTCCCAGGATGTTGGCAGCTGTTTTTGCTGCTGCTGGGACTCCAGGATACAAACACCAGAGAACAAGCCAAGTGGCTGAAGGAACAGGACTGGTCAGTGTGGAGGCCTTCAGGTTGCATTGCACAAGGATAGCCAGTAGAATATCCAGATTTAGTAGAAGCTGGAGACAGGAAAATAGATTTAATCCTTTCCCTCACTAGATTTGTCCTCCTGATTTCAAAAAAAAAAAAAAAAGCCAGAAGACCAGATCCATAACAAATTGAGGTAAAAGGGAGATTTTTGCCACTGAAGGGACAGGTCTGGGCACAGAGGGAGCCCATCACTGGAGTCTGCAGAAGGTTGGGGGCTGCACCTCTGGGACTCAGCCCATGGGTTTTGTCAGAGCTGGGGTTAGAAAAGGAAAGCAAAATGTCCTTTTGGGACCCCTCCAGGTGTGTGGGGCTGTGTGGGTGTAGCCTCTGGGTGCTGCTGGGACCTGGGGGGCTTTGGGGCACGTCAGCCATGGGCCAGGTGCTGTGCAGGATGTGCCATGGCCCTGCCCCAGTGTGACAGACCTTTCTGAGGGCTCTGAGCTTCACAGCTCAGGGAAGGGCTGTGCTGATACAGCTACAGGGCTGGGCACTGGTTGGAATGATGCTGGAGCCAGCACAGGTGGTCTGCACTTATCCACTGAGATCCCCTCCACTGGACTCCTTGGATTTGTGGACCTTGTTTTCCTGGTGTCTTGTCTATTTACTCACTGTGGGGTCATAGCCCTCCAGTAAAATTAGTGTAAATGGTGGTGAAGATGCCACTGGGATCCTCTGGATGAAAAAACACTGTAAAGATAGGCCTTTAATCCATGTTCTTTGCTCCCACACATTCTCACATGGATGTTAACACTTAAATTTCTGGATTTCTGTAAGACGAGAAATCATAACGCTTTCCCTAAACGATTCTAGATCTTGTTCTTCCTCCTTCAGAGGAAAAATGTCATAGTAAGAAGAATGACCATATTTTAGAGAGTTTTGGCTAGGGTTTTTTCTTTCTAGAAGAAGCAGCGAGAGATGAGCTTCAGCCTAAGCCAGAAACAGCCTATCACTCAGAGCCCTATTAAAATCTAACAGCCAATTGGCAATTGCCAGCTGGCCATCTCCTCTCCCTTTTCCCCTGCCCAGCTTTGTATCAATCCCTAAGTGCAGCTGGACCCTCTCAGGACACTCTTGGGGTGCCTGGTGCTGGTTTTGTTTCCTGCATCTTTGCAGTTCTGGGCCCAGCATCCCTGTGAGCTGACCTGGCTCCCTGCCCAGGGGTGTCCGTGTGTCCCTGAACACAGCTGGCCAGGCACAGGGACACTGATGGATTTTGGTGGCTCCCGCTGGAGATTTCACCAGGACACAGAACCATTCCCAGTCCTGCTGTGTCAGGGCTGTTCCTCTCTCCTTTTTCAATTGGGCTCGCTCTCGCTTCTGCCTCATTCCCTTTTTTCTTCTTCAGTGAGAAGGGCCTTGAACTTCTGGCAGAGACTTGACAGATGAGAGAAAGCACTGAAAAGGAGAAAAGACTCTTTCATGAGTGATGGCTAAAATGTATTCTTGAAGTATAATTTTTTTTAAGCTGAGTATAGTCGGGTGGACAATGCAGCAATTTCCATGAAAAATTCTTAGAGTAGTAAAAGGTTTCATTTTTCTGGGGAAAAAATATTTTAAATTAATATAGTCTTTTTACAGACTTACTATTTCTGTTCTTCTTGTTGATTTTTCCTATTCCCTCTTTTTATTCTTTTCATGTTTCTTTTATATTTATACAAGACATATATCTCCCAGTTATAAAGTTAAAAAAAAAAAAAACACAAAATACCTCAACCAATAAACCAGTAACTTTCAGACTTTATTATGTTTCTATAAATTTTAAAACCAAATCAGTATTTGCAATTTAAATCAAGCTGGCAAAAACATGAAAGCGATTATGGATCTATTTTGAAAAAAATCTACTGTTCTTTATAGAAATGGGTATATATTTCTAGGGGAAGGCTGATAGAGCATCCCTCTGTTTTTATAAGAAAATGGGAGTTTGAAAGCTAAGTTTTAATGGCCATCAATATCACAGGTCAAAACATCCAGGATCCAACACTGGCTGGGTCTGAGATCATCAGAAAAGGCAAATTAATTTTTCCCCTGTTGAAATTGTTTTGACTCCTTCCCCTTTTGTTTTACCTTCAATTCCCCACCTGTTTCAGAGCAGACAAAGGTCAAGCAAGGGACTCGGCCGCCCTCCCCACACGCTGTGTCCCTGATGGATGGATCCCCTGTGGCACTCCTGGGGAGCAGGAGGTTCTGCCATCCCCTACAGCCCCTGCACGCACGTTCCCAGGGCCAATCCCACATCCCAGCACCGCTCAGGCTGCCCGAGTGAGCTGACTATCAGAAACTACTTTTACTGACCCAAGGAGGGGCTCCCACATCCCCTCTGAGCTGTTTTGGACTCAGAGAGTGCAATGTGCTCCGTAAACAAATAACCTGTGTTTTCTTAACTGGGTCATTATGAGCTGAGTCCTACCTCAGGCACGGGAGGTGGGGAGGAAGTGGTGGGATGGGAGCAGGAGGGGAGACAGCAGCAGCCTCAGCCCCAGAGGACTGCGAGGAAGCAGAATATGGATGGCTGCCAGAACAAATGCTGAGCCTTTTGGGAAACCGTTCCGAGGTCTCCTGGAAAAGCCAGAGAACAAAGAGGTGCAGGAAGGCACTAATGCTGCCAGACCTCCAGGAGAGCCCTTGGCCATGGGCAGGTAGCTCCAATCCCTGTGACCAGGTGGCACATTCCCATCCTGCTCTGTTACCACAACTCTGCTGAGGCTGTCTGTGGACACTGATGCCAGAGCCTCTGGAATTCTATAGTCCAGGAGCATGAAGCATTGCAAAAATGAATGGGAGGGGGAAAAAAGGGGGGAAATGAACTCAAAAATAGTGGTGACTCTCTAAGTCTATGTATGTGGTCTACTTTTTGGGGCTGGAATGAGTAACCTTGAAAGCTCTTATGTGGCTGAAAGTCTGTGAGGCCTCATCAAAAGCACAATGTTGTGTTAGAGAGAGCAACGGCTGGGGATATTCCTGGATGTGTTTCCTCCCAGGCTGATCTCCTTCAGTTTACGACCCTCTGGCTTGTTTATTAAATTGTATTTTTGGTGTTTAAATCATCGTGAAGACTCACTGTGAGAATAAAATGCCCATCTTAGCTTCTGCTTACTCAAAAGTGATACAAAAAAGCACATATTTTCAATCCTTGATTTCTCTAGAATTTTAATGCGGTAAGTCCCCTTTTTATTCCGCTAGTGACTACATTCAATGTGGGCTTGGAACCTGAAGTTCCAAAGCCTGCAGGCGGCACCCAAGAGCATGGAATATGACTTCCCCCATCTTTCTGTGTTCCTTGGCCAGATTCTGATCTCTGTCACCCTACAAAACTTTGCTAGGTAGCAGAGACAAGGACCTGATCCCACATTTTAGTAAAATGAGGCTCCACTGATTTACAGCTGAAAAAATAAATAATATCTGTAACGGTTCCTTTCATCCCAGGGCTGATGACTTGTTTTTGTTGTTCAGTGGTCCATGGAAGGCTTTTTGGGTGCTGGCTTTTGGACCTGGTATGGTAATAGGGAGTGGCCATAATGGGCTGGGGAGCTGCAGAGCCTCAGCCCATTGACAGGAGCAGAAATTACTCACAAACACACCAAAGCAAAATGGGCAGCTACAGGGATACAAGAGTGGTACAGTAAACAGGATATCCTGCCAAAAATACCATCTAAGTATCCATTAATGGACATCTGGGTTTTGCTAAATAATTAATGTGTCTGTTGTGGGTTTTTTTTTCCTTATAGATCTTTCAAGGAATTTAGTTTCTGCTCCTTTGCATTTAGTTTCTGTTCCCTGAAATGTTGCTTTTGAGCCTGTCTTCTCAAGCATTTATAGACATGATCTGTGTCTAGGGCAGATTTCTAATCGCAGTTTCTATCCGTTATGGTCAAAAAGCATTTGGCCTTAGGTACATAAAGATAGCTCTCTTTGTTCTCCTGGTGGAGTTTGGAAACTGAGGTGTGACCAGCTGAAGTGGGATTGCCAAAGGCAAGCTATAGGTCTCTATAATAGACAAGAACAAATCTTGTCCTTTGACTAACACAAAGAAAAACATTAATGGAGCTCTAAAGACTACTAAAATGAGCTGTCAGAATCTCAGACCTCCAGGGGTTCTAAATAATACTATTTTGTACATCTCCACCCGTAACAAAATGTCTATTCTGTTGTTGTCTGGACTGAAAATATCAGTGTGTTGCACTGGTTTTGCAATCTCAGTTTGCTGAATCCCACAGTGCAGAAATATCATAGAACCACACAAAAGTTAGGGCTGGAAGGGACCTTAAAAATCATCTCATTCCATCCCCCTGGGGCAGGTTTCTCCAAGCCCTGTCCAGCCTGGCCTTGGAACTTTCAGGGATGGAGCAGCCACATCTTCTCTAGGAACCCTGTGCCAGGGCCTCACCACCCTCACAGGGAACAATTTTTTCAAAATATCTAATCTAAACATACTCTCTTTTGGTTTAAAAGCCATTCCCTTTTGCCCTGTCACTACAGATATCATATAAACTACAATATCATATAAATAGTTCAGGGGAGAAATAGTGGGAAGAGCTAGTCCCATCTGAATGTGTCTTTATGTCCTTTTTCAGATTTTCCTTTGTGTCTTTGTGGTTTGGCTGGCTCCCCCAGATGGCTGGAATAGGCTTTGTCTATTGTTTATCACAACACCTGAATATCTGGGGAGTTTTGCCACCTTCTCCCCATGTCCTGGCTGTTGGTGTGAGGAGGATGTCAACTCTAACGCAGCAACTCACTTTTTATCACCAGTATCAACTGACTACATCGACTTCAGCTTGTAGCTCCTGAAGGGATGTAAACCAATATAATCATAGCATCAGTGGCTGGTTCAAACACAGCCCAATGCTGGGGCAATCAGCAGGGCTGAGGTTTTGGGTTTGTCCTTGCTGAAGATGGGTTTCCACTGCAGATGTGGCTGTGGATCCAGGGAGATTAGGACCACACCAGTCCTAAAAAGTGGACATGACATTGAGTGCTCTTGTCTGCTCTTAAAAATAGCAGGTAAGTCACAAATGAAGGCATGAGCTTAGCTCCCAATGATGGTCAGTTCCCTGACACAACCCAAACCTTCCACCATATCCGCTTAGGACAAGGTGTTCTTCCTCTTCTGAAGCACAAAGGAAGGAAATGTATCTTCAGGAAATGTTTATTTTACCCATGGATTGTCTGAAGCAAGGTTTGACAATACCCGGAAAAAAAAAAGTCCTCATAAAATTAATATAAAAATAGGTGGGGTTATTGACAAAATGCATGATTTTTATGAGCTAGAGGGAAGAAAATGTGCTGTAATGCTCTGTGCCAGCAGCTAAAGTGCAACGGGGCGACTGCGGTGCAGCTGATGTGTGACCCATGGACCTTCCTGCCTGCAGGCCAGGTGAGTCAGGGGACAGGTCCCTGTGCTTGTCCTTGTCCTCCCAGCCATTTGCACATCTTAACACAGCCATTTGAAAAGACAGCCAGTGAGACACATAATAATAAATATTTACATGTTGGAAGGAGAGATGCTTCTTAATATCTAACCCTGAGGGGTAATTTAACCCTCCAAAGGGAAGCGTCTTTCTTTCTTCAGACCCCAGGAGATGTGTTAGACACATTTCTTCTGAACACAGAGGCTCAGCTACCCCTCCTTTTTTTTTACCATGTTTCTTTATCCTAGCCATGGAGAGCTGTAGTGGAAATCTTGGAGGCAGCTGGTCTCTATAAATGAAACCTGTGAGATTTAATGCTTTGACTTGAATGAAGGAATTATAAAGAAAATAAAAGAAATATTTCATTTAGGTCCCTACAAGAAAGATCTGCCCAGTGTCCTCCTCCCAGCCCTCCACAGAGACATCCCCTCAGAGGCTGCCCATACCATGGCGTGTCCCTGCAACCCACCACAGCCCTGTGACCCCCTGCTCCTCCAGGCTGGCTCCAGCGAGCCACGCCAGGGCTGAGCTGCCTGAAATAGGCATGGAGAGAGCCTTCCACAGAAACCTCTAAATGAGCTTTAATGTCTCGTCGCCATAGGATTCCCAGAATTAATTTATGTCTGGCTTTTGAAATCAGGGATGTTGTGTTGAAGAAGATGGATGCTCTAAGAAGTATTGGAAAGAATGAAGAGCTGACAGGGGTGGTTTATGCAGCGAGCCTGGCCATGGATGCAGAGTAGTAAGTGTGGTTGGTTGATTGAGATCAGATTTTTTTTTTTTCCATGGTCAACGCCCATGTAGTTTATTTATTTATTTTCCCCTTTCACTTCAAGGCACCTAACAATAACACTGTATTTTATAAATCCCTGTGATTATAAATCTAGTAGGATGTCATTCTTGGTTTCCTCAGAGGCCAGGAGTCTATACCCACAGGAGACGGATGGGAGAAGTAGCCAGCAAACCTTCTATATTATTGCAGAGAATTGCAGGAACTGGTTTTGGTTTACACCACATGGGGAACACAGAGTCTGCACTGAGCATCTCCATTTACTGCTTCCTCTGCGAGCAGCCAAGGCAGGATTGCTGACACTCCCTCCACACAGTTCCTGGGCAGGGAATGATGCCCTGCAAAAGATGCAAAGCCAAGATTTGCCTCAACTCTTTGTGTTATCCTGCTTTGAGGATACAGCCTAGAAAATTTAGAAGTGCTTCATGCAACTGTGCAAAGCTTGTGTGAAAGTCCAGGCTAGTTCAGCTCCTTTCTCCACTTCCACTCTGTGCATTGTTCTAGCAGAATTGCTCCAAGAACTGCATGAAAAAAGTCAGGCAGCAGTGGCAGATGAGACTTTGAGTTCCGCAAGGTGTGGGTAGCAAAAGGAGATTGTTGCCGTAGGATGAGTCAGGTTGGGCTGCAACGTTAGGAAGTGGCTTTTTTCCACAGTCAAGAAGATGATTTTTAAAATTAGGGGATTTCATTTACATTTTTTCATGAACTACAAGGTCAGTTGTGGAGTGAGAGCTGGATTTAGCTTTAGAGTCATGTCTCAGCTTTGAAGAAAGGAAAAACAACAAGCATGTTTGATTTTGGTGCTTTGCTTCATTTTCTGGCTAACTTAGCCCTGGGCTGCCTGTGGTGTTGTGGGGGCAGCCCCACAAGGTCTCTGGTCCTTCCCTCCTCTTCCTATCATTCACCTCCTCCCCTGCCCTACCAGAGTCAAATATAAACTTTCTTAAAATGAACACAAGATTCATTCCACTTGACCAGGCCTGACTTCCCAGAAAATAAACAGAGAGCAGAGCCAGCCAACCCCCTCTCCTGGAGCTGCCAGCCCCCAGAGAGCTGGCGGGTGACCCAGAGCTGTTCTGGGCTTTTTGTAGTGGAGAAGAGGGTGGAAAGGAGAGAGAGCCCACCTAAAGGATTTCCAGGACCTGCTGTAAAATAGCAATAGTGCTACGTGTCTTAATTGTCACAGTTCTGATTTTTCTCTTGTTTCAGTCTCAGTTGGATAGCTGCACACAACTGTTTCCCTGCCCTGGAAATGGACCCAAAGGAATCAGGTCAGTAGGATCTATTAGTGCCATTGATAGAAGAGGATTCTTCAAAACCCAGCACTTCAACAAATCCAGACAGGTCAAAAGCCAATTTCCTTTTATTACCATTTTTACGGTTATCTTTTGTTTTCAAGGTTTAAACTTGGAAGGAGAGATTTAGATCAAATGTTAGGAAACAGTTCTCCCATTTGAGGGTGCTGAAGCCCTGGCAGAAGTTGCCCAGAGAAGCTGGGGCTGCCCCATGCCTGAAAGTGTCCGAGGCCAGGGTGGATGGGGCTTGGAGAAACCTGATCCATCCCCCAGCATGTCAACCTGTAACATCCATGCCCATGGCAAGGGGTTGGAACAAGGTAATTTTAACGGTCCCTTCCAACATAAAACGTTCTGTGATTATTTCTATTAAAAAAAAAAATAAAAAAAAAAACAGCAAAACAGAACAAAACCCCATCAGCATAGAAGCTGTGTATATTCACTAAAAGAATGACCAAAAAATAAAGAAAAAAAATATGCTGAGAAGTTTTCCAACCCAGCTTTGCCTTCAAGTGGATTGACTTCATTTCTGCTTTGCAGAAGTCACTCAGTACTGCACTGACTGGGGTGTGCCAGTGCTGTGCCCTCTGCCCACGACAATGAACAAGTGAGTGGACGTTAGAAATGCTTCAGTTGCTGCTCTCCAGGGCAGCTCTCCAGACTCTGGACTTCCTTTGGCTTCTGTGCCAGGTCTCAGCTGCTGGGACACTCTCCTTGGGTGCCTGACAGTGTGCTTGAGGCAGTGAAATTCTGTAGTGCAGCTGCCCTTAAACCACAGGACCAGCCATGACCTTTTGGACTTGAAGTCCATGATTTTTTCTTAGACTCCCAGCCCTGCAGCTGTTATTCCTGCAATCCCCTGGGAGCAGCTGTGTGCAGGTGATTCTCTCTGAAACAGCATGGGAAAGAAACAAGTGTAGACAAAATAATAAATACACCTGTATAGGCCTCCCTTTCCTTGCAGACAGGAGATGTTTTGGGACCTAGGTCAGAGTTATCTGATATGTCCTGGATGCCCTCTCCCAGCACTCATCACCTTCTCTAAGTGATGATGTTTATCTGCCTTGCTTTTCCCAGGACAGGTATCTTTGATCTCATCTGGTCTCACTGTTAAACCCTCTCTCTTGCAATGAAAGCATGAGCTTCTGATCCTCTCTAATCCCAAAACATCCTGTGTGATTGAGTCTCTTGACTTTCTTCATCCTACCAGCAGTACCTGAAGTTATTTTAAAAGAATGAAAACAAACCAAACCAAACAAAACAACAACAACAACAAAAACCCCACACCAAAACAAAACCCAACAAAAAGAAAACTAAGTAAGAGATTCTCTACACTGCAGCAAACCTGCTCTTTATGGGAAGAAAAGACAACAAAACTTGAACTCAGCCAGCTGCAGCATTCTCTCCTGAAAGCTGAGTGCAGAAAGCAGCAGTAGCCACGGTGCAAACTCAGACACCTTCCTCTGTGGGTCTTCTACTCTGCCTATGCTGACATTCATAGGCAGCCTTAAAGAGGATAAATATAGTTAATGATGACTGGACAACACTTCTGCAAATTACTTATGTGCTGCTAAGGATAACATTCAAAGTTTAGAAATAAAAATCAAGGGAAAAGGTTTATTTTCATGTTAGCTTTCAATTTGCTGCAGGTTTTGTTTTTTTTTTTTTTTTTTTGTCTTTACAATCTGCTGTTTTCCTCCATAAGCATTATCTATTCAAGACAGAATAGATTGAAGCTAATTGTTAGGCCCCTCTGGCTTTCCTTGTTACTGTTTTATCTCCTAAGCAACTTTATTTGGTGCAAGACAAATAATCTGAATTCTTGAAGTCAGAAACAAGGAGTGGGAGTCCGGGAAACTGGCTGCTGATCTAATGCAGTTTTTTTTGCAAGTGTGGTTATGGTCAGAAACTCTAAATATGGCACCATGTTACTGTACACATGGTGACTGCACCCTGTGTGTCAGGGACTGAGTCACAGCTGTAGTTCACTGACAAAAACATGTTTTACTACTCTTGGTACTGAGGAGTCAATAGAGCTGGCAGTGAAAGTGTTGAGCTCGTTGCATGGTCACCAGCTGAATCACAGAATCATAGGAAGCTTTGGGTTGAAAGGGATCTCAAAGAGCATCTCGTGACACCCCCTGCCATGGCTGGGACACCTTCCACTAAGCCAGGTTGCTTACAATGAGTTTGGTGCCTGCCCAGGTTTTGCTGGTGGTGAGAGGGGTGGAAGCAGAAGAAGGGACACGATTTGGCAAGTGGATGTTGAGATGTTGGTTTGCTTGTCTGGGATGAAGAAGCTGTGGAGGAGGGATCACTGCCTGGCACGCCATGGTGGGGCTGCATGAGGAGAGCACAGTCAGGAGAGCTGTGATGCCCATGGCCATGATTCTCCTTCTGGGAAGGTTTCTTTCCAGCACCCTGAAGAACAGAAATGTCTTTCCAAACCTTCAGGGAACAGAACTGCCAGCTTATGCCTCCCCCCTACTGCAGGAGAGGCTCCCTACACCAGCAACAGAACAAGCAGCAGTTTGATTCTTTCAGCTTTTGAAGTGAGCTGGCTTGATCTGAATGTTAATGACAGAATCTACATTAATGTAACATTTTTTTCTTTTAACAAAGCCCCCCCTTTTTAATCTTTTCAATAAGTATCCACCAAGGAGCTCAGCTGGCATTCCCATACTGTCCACATTCATCCTAACCTTTAGTACTGACTGACTCATGCAGTTTGCATCTGCAAGAGTGATTAATGGAAAGTATTAAAGAAATTTAGTTTAATATTTGGTAAATAGGAGATGTCTTTCCTTTGTGCTTGAATTCATATTTCAAATGTCTGTGTTTGTGTTATTTATATTAATGTATTTCATGGGCTGCTTAATAATAGTAGCAATTAAGATAATAACAATAAATACTAATAACACTGTGCTCTTCTGCTTTTCATCTAAGGAGGTCAAGACTCAAGGGTGTACCTCTGGGGCTGGTGTAATGTAGATCTGATCTCCTCCTGCTATTTTTTTTTTTTTTTTGTATAAAGTTAGGAATATCATGTGAAGATCAGATCACCTCTATTTTGGCCTCTGGAATGTCTCTTAGGCATTATAAATGCCAGTAAGAAACATAAAATTGGAAAGAAAACAAGCACCAGGACATTGAAAAATATAACCACAAATACTGACCTATTTGGGATTTTTTTTTTCTGATTTAGAAGAATGCTATTAATATTGTAATTAAAGCTATTTTGTAGCCTGGGGGCTTGAGCACCTGGCTCTTATTAGAGCTAAATCCATAGTGTGTGGTAAAAAAGCCAAGAGGACAAGAGAGGAGATGGCCCAAAGGAGAACACAAGAGGGCACAGTGACACCTGTGGTGCACTTTTTGTTCTCTGGCTTTTTGAATTGTTGAGGGCAGGGTGAACTCAGAGCTCTGTTTACATGACATAAATAATTACAGTAACAGGGTTCATTAGTGGGAGCAGTAAAAATTTAATTTTGTCTACTTGGAGTGGATTATTTACTAGAATTTTTTTTTTTTTTTGTGGCTCAAAGATAGATGGTATGACTGTGTCATATAAGGTCAACATGGCAATAAGCCCCTCTGCAAGTTTGACAGAATTAATGTGGGCAGCCAGTAAGAATGTACTGATTGTATTAAATAAGGTACAAAATGCACATTCCAGGCAGGTGTTTCTGCACTTTCCTCATCAATTCCACTGTTCTTGTATTGCATTGTGCTGATGGAAACAAATTCTGTGATTTCAGAAACAAAGGACGCTGATGCTGCTTTTCATCTGCTGCACAAGGAGAATAAATGTTTGTGCAAATCTTTTTTCATGTGGCTGCCCAGAAACGACCCAAGTGAAGCCAAGAGGCTGAACATTAGCAACCTCCCCCTGGTGATGCCACTGAAACGAGATGCCAGTGGTGAAAACTTTCTTCTGGAAGAGCTAGTGGTGTAAGGAGATATTTGCAAGGAAGCGACACAGAAATAAGCAGGACCCCGTCTCAAATGTTAGGTTGAAGATCAGAGGTCACAGTTGTCCTTTGGTGTCTCAGTGGGGTAACCAACCTCCCTGTGCCACAGTCACCTGCCTGGGTGGCTGCTGTGGAGGGAGAGCTGGGGAATAAGCTCAGAAAAGGGTTGCAAACAGCCTGTTTTGGATTTTTTTTTTTTTTTTGGTCAGTGTTTCTGACACTCACAGGAGGTTATGGCCTGGGCCTTTACAATAGGAATTGTGGTTGAAACCTCTGAAGGCTGTAATCCATGACAGGACCTTATTTCACAATTACAAATGAACATCCACCCCTTTATATCTTTTCAAAGAAGGCCTTGTCCTCAGGTCCCCTATATGTACTATTTGTAAACACAATTCTCCTCCCATCCCAACCAGCCTCTGGGGGTTTCTCTCCCTCCCAGAAGTCAATCAACTGGGTGCTGTACGTGGAGCTGCAGAAGGAAGGTGTGATCCTACAGTGCAGCAACAAAGTACAGAAACAAGATCATTAACATCTCAATATCCTGCCCTGACATCTCACAAATTATTTTAGACTTCATAGCCAATGTAAACAGGTTTGTTTTCAACTCCCCTAATTGCCTGCTAATTGAGAGCAGATGCAGGTCTTAACTTTCGGCAGATAAAGAGCAGCCTCTTCTCTGGGGCTTTGCATTTACACAGGTCTCTGCTGTGTGCTCTGAGCTTCCCTGGGTAGTGATGCTGAGGGGGATTGGAACGGCTCCTCTTGCCTGAACCCCAGCGAGACAGAAGGGAGGACAGAGCTGTGGGACCCGTCAGTAACATCATCATCATCATCACCATTATTGTTTCATTTTGTACTCCAGTGCACTTTCTGCAGCAGCGCAGGTCTCCTTCTGGGGGGGAGTTCTCCGAATTATAGATGGGCTTCTCGTTATGATAGAAATCACTGGGTTTATGAAAAATGCATTGCTGTCATATTCCATTATCTACTTCCTCCCATGCTGCAATCCTGTGGCTTGCAAGTCATTAGATTCTTTTTCAGAGTTCCTTTGAAATAATCCTTTCAAAAAACACTATTCATTGGGTATGACCCCAGAAGATACTGTCTGGTACTAAAGCTCTCTTTTAGTTCTACGAGGGAGACCTGTAACAAGATAAGTGCATGTATATTCCAAGTAATGTCTGGAGTTTGCTGTCTCCCATTAAATGCAATAGGAGCTTGCAGTTCAAATGGTAGAATTTTGCTTTGTAAATGTAGGAGAAAATGGAGTTCAGATATATAGGTAAATTTGCATTTGGTAGTGATTTAATGTTCCATGGTCTGTTTTAGCTCCAACTTAAATATTACATTAAAACCATCAATGGGGGGGGGGGGGGGGGGGGGAAGGAAAGAAAAAAAAAATTGAAAAAAATGTGCAAACTGCTGGGTTCAGAAGGAGTGGATGTGATTTTGTTCTTGCTGTCAGTGTGGTAGTGAGCTGTCTTTTACTTTCTCCTCTTCATTTAGCAAGTCAGCAGCAGCAGTTAAATGATTGCCCTACGGTCTTTCTTCAGGACTGTTTTTGCAAATGAAAGCAGGATCTTCAAATCCTTGTGTTTTTCAAATCAGGTACAAGGTGTTTTGTGAATTTCAACATTTTTGCATCTATCTGTGAGACAGTGGAGGAGATGGAAGTATTTTTGAGTAAGAAGTGCCCTTGTGCAGGGAGGGCTGCATGGCTTTGTACCACTGGGTTCAGGAGGTCGTAAAGGGATATTGAAGAGAAACTAACAGCCAAAAAATGAAAATCTTTGGTGGTTTGTGAATGATAAACGGGTTGAAAAAAAAGAAAAAGGGGAAGAGTTAGCATCTAACCAGTGTCTTTCAGAAATACCTAAAGCACCTGGTGTCTGGATTATGAAACATTATTCAGTCCCAGAACCACAAACTCCAGGTTTTCACCGTAATTTCTCCACAAAGCACATTTTCTCTCCCAGGGCTGGCTTCAGGCCTCTCTGTGAACACAGAGTCACCCTTGCTCACATTATCCCTGTCTGGAAAATTGCCACAAACCTTGCAGAATCCAGTCCTGATCTACCAGCACTGTGAGGAGTTTAATAGGAGGGCAGGGGGCTTGCAGTCAGTAGCACAAGGCATAACAGACTAGAGCAGTGGTCCATTAAATCAGTGTGCTGGGGCCCAGGCATTTACAGTCACACAGTCAGATGTTTCCAGTAATTATTTCCCCACAGCATTTTTATTAGGTGCTCCATAAATAATATTCACTGCCATGCTCTTCTCACGGTCTTTTATTAAAAAAAAAAAAACAAAAAAAAAAAAGTAGGAGAGAAAAGAAGAGGAATTCACTTTACTTTCAGCTGGATTTTGAGGTAATTCTGTCTTTGAGCCCTACTGAAGCAGATATGCACTTGGAATACATGTGCAAATTAGTTTCTTGCAGCCAAACATTGTGGCCTAAAACAATCATTAGACCAGCTTAATGCAAGAATCATAGAACCATCACAGAATACTTTGGGTTGGGAGAGACCTTAGAAGTCATCTTGTTTCATCCCCTGCCATGGGCAGAGCCACCTTCCACTATCCCAGGTTTTTTCAACCCCCATCCAACCTGGCCTTGGACACTGCCGGGGATCCAGGGGCAGCCACAGCTGCTCTGTGCCAAGGCCTCCCCACCCTCACAGGGAACAATTTCTTCTCCATATCTAATCCAAACCTATTCCCTTTCATTCTGAAACTATCCACCCTTGTAAAAATCCCGCTGGTAGGTTTCTATTTCAGATTTGGATTTATCTTGTCCAGGATCACATGCAGACCTAGGATTGGCAAGCAAGCCAGTGCTGGAGTTGGAATGGGATCTTTTTTCTATGTACTGTTTGTTTGTTGTTCACTTTTTTGGTCGTATTTATGTAGTTCAAATCCAGGGTCATCACACCAACAAAAGGCACTGCCCTCTTTGCTGTGGAAGGGCCTCCCAAAGCTCAACACTGTCGCTGTGTGTTTCATCTGCTCTGTACATGCAGCCCCTATTGCCAAGCACTGGCTTTTCCATGTAGGTTACTGTGCAAAGGCTCTTTCCAGGAAATATCACTGCCTTGTCTCAGTTAGAGCATTAATGTTAAGCCATACAGCTTCTTTCCTGGCACCAGCACTTGTGTTTTGCAAAGGGTTTTTACTCAGGTATTTAATTTTCAGCATCAATTTTCTATCCAAAGATTCCTCAAACAAACTCAGGGATCTGGGGACTTATTTTTGTACTTACTGGACTGCAATATTGCAACCAAACCCATGCAGAATCCAGAGGAGCAACAGTAAAAGGAAGTGGAGTAAATATTCATGGTTCAGGTTTTCTACAAGGGCCATAAAATCTTCCACCTGTGTGTGCAAAACCTCTGCTCAGCAGGAGGTGGGTATTTATATAGATCAACCCACAAGTGCAATACTTCTGTCTCAGAAGCTGAGTCAGGGGAGGTTTAGGTTGGATATCAGGAAAGAAATTTTCACCCAGAGGGTGGTTGGGCACTGGAACAGGTTCCCCAGGGCAGTGGTCACGGGCCCAAACCTGAGTTCTAGAAGCGTTAGGACAATGCTCTCAGGCACGGGGTGGGATTGTTGGGGTGACCTGTGCAGGGCCAGGAGTTGGACTCAAGGATCCTGATGGATCCCTTCCAACTATTCTATCATTCTGTGATATGTGTGCACAGGGAGCACAGAAACTGTTAATAGCTGGGCAGAAGACAGAGTTTCAGAAAACGAGGGTGGGACTGCTGTCAGTGTCTGCTCAGGTCGGATGGCCTCGTCCCATGGATGTCTCCATGAGGGTTCAGTGGCTGTCCCAAAGGAGTGGGGTCTTTACATGCAGCCCACTGTAAGTGGACTGGAGCTGTCTTAGCAGCACAGGCAGATGGTTGAGATGTGTGGTAGAGACACTGGGCCCAAGGCTAGGCTCAGACCTAACAGAACTCTCAGACCTTGTCTAAAAGAGCCAGGTGAGGGAGCTTCCTCCAGCCCTGTCCCAGCTGCAAGGTGCTCTGCTCCTGGCCATGGCTGTGTCCCAGTGTCAGGGACACCCTGGCAGGAGGAAGAGGGGGTCCCCTCCTACTCAGAAAATCTCACCTCCAGAGCGTCTCTCAGTTCCTTTTGTTCTCTGTTTCATTTCTGAACTGGGGAAGTTGCAGCCTGAAATTAAATAAGAACCCCTTCAATATAAATGTATGTATCTATTTTGTGCTATAGGAAGATTCAGTTCAGTGAACACAGGCCATTGGCATTTCATAATTTTCTCTTGCTCCAGCAGGTAAGGGATTAACCCATTGTTATTCCTCTCCAAAGGAACAGAGAAAAAGATATATTCTGCAAAGACCATGATTAAAAAAAAAAATCCATTGGGTTTTTAAAGGAATATTTTATTGGAACCATAAGGTTTCTTTTTTTTGAGAGAGAAAATTTAAAATCCGGAGTTTATTTTTCCTTCAGTGTCCCTCCTAAGAACGAACAGGAATTGAGATATATTTTTTTTCTCTCTTGTGTTTGTGCCTACTTATTAAACACACATGTGGCCTGGATTCCTTGCGTAGGTGCAAAGAGGTTTGGAAAAAAAAAAAAAGGAAAAGAAAAAAAAGGTGTAACCCAGTCCATTGACCTGTCTCTTTGCCCTTAGGACTCTTTCGAACAGCTGTGAGAAAAAGAAAAGGGGGGGGTGGGGGGGGGAGGGAGAGGTAAAGAAAAAGAGGCAGTTTAACAAGCCAAATCCAGATGTTCATTTCATACACACACCCTGAACAGCTTTTGCATGGTTTATTTCGTTTTCTGAAACCATTTTTCACCAGCCTGTTTTCTCAGCTGGGAAACTTCTGGTGTAGTGTTTTCAAAAAAATATTGCATTTGGCATTACAAGAAAACAGAGCCTTTAAGACATTAAAAGGACAATATCCTTGTTTGACTTGGCCCAAGGAAGCAGGGCTATAGGAA